>NC_072836.1:3347500-3647500 GCF_027744805.1 Dunckerocampus dactyliophorus | reverse complement strand
TATTCCTTTTTTTTTTACTAGATGTTCCCCTGGGGTTTTTTACCACGTTTGGTTGATTGGTTCGCAGTATTAGTCAAAAAGTACATCACCAATTTCCACTAAACGAGAGGGAGAGGCCGTTCCATTTTGGTGCAGATCTGGATAAACGTGCAGACTGAAGAACTTCTGGCTGTTCGAAGTTGCCTCAGAGCGGAAAATCTTTTGCTGCACCACTTTTTCAATCAATGGAGGTCGACTGGTTTGAAGGACTTACTCATAAACCGCAAGCCGATTTCGATGAAAATGACTGTACGGTAATCCCTCGCCGCTTTGCACTTCCAATTTCGCAGCTATCAGGGTTTTAAAAAAAATATATATTAATAAATCAGCACTATTATACTATTATACTATGGCACATGTCAAAGATGGCGCCTTCCGTGGTAGACGTCTCTGTGACACTCTCCCGTTTTTCTATTTTTTGTTATTTTATTGTTCATTTTGGACATTCAACACACTCACGCAGTACATTACAACAGAGAGACACTTTTGAACATCGGCAGGGTTCACCATGAACTTTCATTTAGCCTCTCAGACTTTGCCTTTCTTCTGCGCCGGGAGAACGCAGCAGCCCGCGGGCCTGGTGAGCTGAATACCCGGCGAGCAAAGCATCCGAGGCGTAAACGAGGCAAGCGGGCCGGCCTGCATGCTAGGCTAAAAGCTAGAGAGACTAGGCCACCGCTACCAAGCCTGCTGCAACACTCATTATTCACACTCCTACCGTCAGGCAGACGCTACAGGAGTTTGAAGTCCAGGACCACAAGGCTGGCAAACAGCTTTTACCCACAGGCCATCAGGCTTCTCAACGAAGCACTCACACACGCCGCACGCAACACACGCACACACTCATAACACTTTTATTTATTTATTTATTCATTATTTGTATTATTTATCTGTATTAATGTCTTTTCTGTTGTTGTTGCTTAATTCTTTGGTATATATGTTTATGTTTCTTATGTTCTTATTCTTTCTTGTGTTTTCTTTCTTTTCTTGGGAGAATGAACAGAATAAGATTTTCATTGCGTAGTATAACTGCCTGTTTTACCATGCATATGACAATAAAACTCTCTTGAATCTTGAACTATTTCATGGTTGAATACGGTAATTATCAGTAAAAAAAAAAAAAGGGACATTTAAGCAAGTTTTGGGTTTTTTTTGTCTAAATTAAGCATTTTCAAGCATAAAAATGGCTAAATGAAGTTAAAACACAAATATAAGGTATCCAGAGGACGCATTCACAGACGTTGTAATAATATGTAGTATTCTACACTGATCACTAGGTGTCAGTAATGTTACATTGAGACAATAGCCACCGCAGGAAGTACTGTACAGAACAGGAAGTTTAAAAAAATGAATAAGAAGGAACTCTCTCAATGCTAACATGTGAGTCTATATTATGTCTTATTTTCTCTTACTATGTCTACTATATTGGGTAATAGACGAGTGTAAAGGTTATTATTTGCCTAGAGGGCAAATAACAATGTTAAAAAGCATATTTTTGCTATCAATTACAAAAATGTTCAATTTATTCACAGAAATTGACTTATCAGTGTCGGGTGTGAAACCAATTAAGTCGTCCCTCGTTTATCGCGGTTAATTGGTTCCAGGCTCAACAGCCATAAATTAATTTCCGAGATAAAGGATTCAATAGCAAATAGCCCAGCACCGTTAATAAATGGAATATTTTCATTGTTTGAGCAAAGAAAACCTGTTTATGACTTTCTAAATACAGTTTTTAACATTATTAGAGCCCTGTAGACATGAAATAACACCTCTATAGTCACCTTTGCACTCCTATTATTCATTCTCTACAATGCAGTGCACAACTCTTATGCTGGAAGGACTTGAGATGTCCACTAGCTAGCAAGCCAGCGAGCTAACAAGCTAGCGAGCTAACCAGTTTGCCTCCAATGTATTTCTTATAAACTTAAAAAAAGGGTTTCAAAGGCAGTGGGGAAGAAAGACAAAGTAAGATGCCAAAAATTTACCACTTCCACACGGAATGTGAGGAGAACCTTTTATCACTCTGCATCGAGTGCAAGGTGAGGTAATGTAATGTGACATTACTGCCGCCTAGTGACCAGAGTAGTACTTATCACTTGTATTCCAATATGTTTTGATATGATAATCGAACCGCGATATTGCGAGGGATTACTGTACGTGGCAGAGGGGTAGCAAAAATTTTGGTGCAGATCAGGGAATTAATTTTTGGTGGTTACAGTCGGCTTCCATTGATGGGGGCCAAGTGGGGCAGTGAGCCACCAGATCCAGTAGACCGGTGAAAAAAATGTCATGCGCTTCCCTGCCACCTGCAGGACTGGAGCGGGACAGCATTGCTTGTCTCGCATTGCTGTTCGGAATAAAGCTGCATTTGACCCACGAGTCAACAAGAAGGTGTCACATTACCTGCCGAGGTCCAGGCGGCGTCACCATTGTGCCTCTCGTCGGTCCTCTGCGAGTCCGAGTTCAGACTGACTTCAGCGGAAAGCTGCTCCAAACTGTGGAAACTCCTCCTGGATGAAGCAAAAACGTGAGCTTTCAACAGCAGCAATGTTCTTCCTACAGACGAACGTCCATTTTGATGTGACGGATTACCTGCGGAAAAGCTGGACGCCGCCTTGGTTGTTGGTGACGGTGGACCACTGGCTGATGAGCGGCATGGAGAGGTCTTTTCCCAGGTGGGAGGAGTCACAAGGCATGAGGGAGGAGCTAGAGCAGACACAGCGTTGGAAATGGAAGCAAAGGTGAGACCTTCACAGAAGACGAGCGCTCGCTCACAGCTGAGCCTGCAGCTCCAGCACAATGGCCTCCAGCTCCTTCTTCTCGCGCTGACTCTGCACCGTCAGCTCGTCCACTTTGGCCCTCAGACGCTTGTTCTCCATCTCCACGTTCTTCAGCTGCGACTCGCGCAGGCGCACCAGCTCCTCCAAGTAGCCCTACGCGAGAAAAGCACACCTGTGAGAAGATGAAGGATGTGAAAAGCAAAGCAACGCAGCAGGCGAGCCACCTTCTGGGCGTAGACGATCTTAAAGCGCTGCTCCATCTTGCGACACTTGTTGCTCCAGCTCTCCTCGTCAGTCACCAGCGGGATGTAAGGATGCTCGGGAACGCTCTCCTCGCTGTTACTACTGTCCACGCTGCGCCGGTCCTCGTCGTCGCTCAGATAGTCGTAGCTGAAAAGAGAGAGAAGAGCGGGGAGGTGGGGCATGCGTGCATGCTAATGCTAATGCTAATGCTATGCTAGCAGTGGAGTCACCGGCGCTCACCTTTGGGTGAACTTCAGGTAGGGAGTGTAGTCAATCACAGCCGGGGATTTCCCATCCAATGTTTCACCCTTCAAGCAGAAACTACGTGGAAAGTTGGAATTTAATTGCTCGCATTTAACTCCTCAACTTCGGGATGAAGGTATGCTAGTAGGCAACTTCCTGTTCATGTATTCTGGGATGCTATAGTGCTAACATTACACTCATATTTGAACAGAAACATCATGCTAGGTTAGCCTAATCACTGAAAGAAAATGATCAAACTTACAGCTCCCATGTCTCAGAGCTGTATTTTAAGATCTGTAGCAAAGCCTCTTTTTTTTCCCCAAATTACAAAGAGAGCGGGCTCATCTAGCTCGGGGCAGAGGAAGCAGGTTTTTCCTGCATGACGTCATGAAAAGCCGCAACACTGAAAGCGTGCGCTCAAAAGTTGTGCACACACTCACCTGAAGTCGATGGCGCTCAGCCCGATCAGCATGCCGGTGAGGACGGTGGCCTCCTCTCTCAGCATGATGGCGCCGTCGTCATAAAACCTCCTGCCGTGTGATGAAGACGTTAACAAATGTGAATTCATTTCGTGTGCGCTGTACCTTTAAAGAGTTTGGCCTCGCCTGGTTGTTCTGGTGTCCCTCAGGGCGGTGGACACGTATTCCGACAGACGTTTCTCCATCAGCGCCACTCGGATCCATGCTCGACCCTAAGCACAGAGGATTGAATACTGTAGCGCCGTGCCAAAATCTTTGTCCACCATTTCATGTGACTTTTCCACAGTGCAGCAATCCCTCGTTCAACGTAACATTCCTTATTTATAAATGGAATATTTTCGTAATTGAAGCATTGAAAACCTGTTTATTAACATTATTAGAGCCCTCTCGACATGAAATAACACCCCTATGATCACATTTGCACTCCTATTACCCAATATAGTAGACATAATAACATAAAATAAGACATTATAGACATAAATAAGACATAATATAGACCAGGGGTCACCAGCGCTGTGCCCGCAGACACCAGGTAGGCCCCCACGACCACATGAGGCACCTGCCTGCCTGCTTTTCATCCAGCTTTTCAGATAACATGTGAGAACACTAGAAAAAAATGCATTCTGAAAAACAATATGTGAGTTGTGGATACCAGCATTTATTAATGTTGTGGTTAAAAAAAGCACATTCGCTTTGTTTGGATTGAAATAAGCTCTGAAAATTTTAGAAAAATGAGTCGCTCTTGGCCATTTTCATTTTGTAAAAGTAGCTCTCACCAGAAAAAAGGTTGGAGACCACTGATATAGACCCACATGTTAGCATTTGCTCTTTTTTGACTTCCTGTTCCTGTACAGTACTTCCTGCAGTGGCTACTGTCTCATCAATGTAACATTACTGACACCTAGTGACCAGTGTAGAATACTACATATCATCACAACATCTTTGAATGCATTCTATTTGTATTTTACTTCATTTAGCTGTTTATATGCTTGAAAAGGCTTCATTTAAGAAAAAAATACAAACAAATATATTTTTCAACCAATAGTAGGCTGTAGTAGCAATGATTTATTCATTTTGAGTGTGAAGTGGCGAGGGATGACTGTACTTATACATTTTATACTTTAAATGCGCTTCCTAAGTGTGTGAGGCATATTTAAGATTTAAACCTGGATTGTGTGTCGTGACCGACCAATGACAATTGAAGAGAGAAAGGAAGGATTGTGGAGCTAAACAAACATTTTTACGGGTGTACCAATTACTAACCCCTAGCGAAAAGCTTCAGCACCATACACAAAACACGTAGTCTTACCTTGGCTCGAGATGCGCTAATGTTCTCGATGTTCTCGATGCTGGCGATGCAGTTGTTCTGCACCTTGCTGCACGCCAGTCGGATGTACTCCCAGAAGCTCCGCTGTCCGTCCGAGCTGAACCAACTGCCCGAGCCTGGTTGACCACAAGAGGGCGCGTGAGAACACGGTTTGGACTCCCCGCCATTGCAGCGGCGTTACCTTTAAAGCGGTGGCTGAGGATGTGCTCCAAGATGGCGGCGAAGTTGATGAACTCCTCTGCCGAGTCGTCGATGGGCTCGGCCGTGTATTTTTCCAGAAGAGTCTTGACTGAGAATCTAAAAGACACACAAGGACTAGAGTTAAAAATGTATTGTAAGGCTGCAGCAGCTGTGTACTGTACCCGGTGGACAACGCACTACTGTATCTGGACCCAGCAACAATTGTAAGGTGGCGGGCGGGGGCGGGGGGCTTCTTTGGTGGTGTGAACCACGCCATCTTATCACTGAGGTCACCCCAATTGTCTTGTGTGCCGCACAATGCACCCCTTCATGTTATCATGACAACAATACAATTAACCTCCTGTCTTTGCAGGCTTTGTGCACTTTTTGTGTGGCCCCCAGCATCAAAAAAATGATCAAATCCTTCCCTCCCCCTCATCTGAGCTATTTAGGGTCTGTTGCAGCTTTAGTTTAGTACTTCGGAAGCATCTGCCCTGCTGCACCCCCAAAAGGACGGTCATGCGGTGTGCATGCTAGGAGACGGCATCAAGGCACCAGCTCGGGCCGCCCGCCTCCGCCACGATGGGCAACACGAGCATCACCGAAGGGAAGACCGCCCTGGCAGTGGGAAGCACCTCCATCGCCAGGGGGAAAACCACCGTCTCCATGGGAAACTCCTCCATCTTCAGAGGAGTGACCACCACCTCCATGGGAGACTCCACCATCCAGAGGCAAAAGACCACGGTGGCTCTGGGACGGGCCAGCTTCAGCCGGGGAACCACCACCACCTCATTCCGGAAAGCGCTCATGCCCAAGCGCAGGAACACCTAGATGGAGCGGACCCCGGGGGCCGGCGCCACGGCCAAGAAAGACTCAAAGAGCGAGTGGAAAACCACCTTCACATCCAGCAAGACCTCCTTCAGCAAAGGCAAGGTTTCGCTCCTGAGGACCAAGTACGTCATCTCCTGGGGCAAATCCTCCATCTCCTGGAGCAGATGCACGCTGGTTTTGGGGAAGAGCGGCGTGGCGTTGGGGACCACTTCCATCACGCGCGGGGAGACCACCAGCTCCATCACCACGCTGACCCTCACCCACGGGACTAAGAGCGTGTCGGTGGTCAGGACCACCCTCAGGAGGGGCGAGGAGACTCACAGCAACGTCTACTGGAATTTCCACACATGAATCCTGTACACAGCCACTAAAAATAAACTCTGCTCTGTGGAAGCAGGTCAGTAACAGTGCTCATTAATAAAGATGTGTTTGAGGGTCATGAGGGGGTGGAGGTGGCTCAGCAGGTGTGATCAATGAGGGAGGGAGGAGGTATGAGATGTTTAACACATGTACAGTATATGTAGAAGGTAAAATGCTTAGAAG
Organism: Dunckerocampus dactyliophorus; assembly: GCF_027744805.1. Lineage (NCBI taxonomy): Eukaryota > Metazoa > Chordata > Actinopteri > Syngnathiformes > Syngnathidae > Dunckerocampus > Dunckerocampus dactyliophorus. The sequence continues at coordinate 3,640,835 of NC_072836.1, read as the reverse complement.
ATGCATTAACTCTGCTTGCCTTGTGACGCATAAGCAAATGGATAATAAAAATCAATTTCAATGAGCTGCACACAAAAACTATTCCAGGTGTTTATTTGCACAGCCGTGAACAATGGTGCGGAACACGGTGATGTCACCTCAAGATTCTCAACAATGTCCCCTTTAATTGTCCAGTGGGACAATCGCGCAACTGTCCCAGTCCTCCCTCCGCCCTCCAGATAGGCAGCGGCCACCTACGGCCCCCTCTGTCCATTCACGGCGACCCATGGGTGGTATGTGGCCTGGCCGAGCCCACGTCCAGCAGCTCAACGGAGGCATTATGCGAGCCGGGGGTCGCGCTCTCCATGCTTAGCATTCTGGTGGGCTCGGCGTCGATGTTACTGCTGCGCCCGAGGGCTTGCAGAGCGGGCGTGCGTGCTGCATGAGCGTGCCATGCTCAGCGTCGAGTGAGCCCCGGAAAACGCCGCCGTCGATTCTGGGTCGGGACGCCGAGCTTGGCCTCAATGGGCAACACCAGCTTTACCGAGGGCAAGACGGCCCTGACGCTGGGCAACACGAGCATCAAGCGGGGGAAGACCAAGCTGGCCATGGGGAACTCGTCCATCTCCAGGGGCAAGAGCACCACCTCCATGGGCTCCTCCACCATCACCAGCGGCAAGACCAAGATCTCCCTGGGGGGCGCCTCTTTCAGCAGGGGGACCACCACCACCTCCTTTCGGAAAGCCATCTTCCCCAAACGCAAGACGCTCTAGGTGAGGCGGGGGGACCTCATCTTGGCGTGGACCAAAACAGAACATCAAAACAGCAGAGAGAACCCTGGGGGGCAACCATGACAACATCTGCACCTGGTCCTCTCCAACTGGCAACACAAATTGGATTAAATTCTCTTCTGGAAGTTTGACTTTTATGGGCCAGTCCGGAGTTGCCAGTCAAACAGGTCAGTGGTGTCCTTTTTCTGTGAGACCTAAATCAAGAAAGTATGACTTCCAGATGCTTCCTGGTCGACAGGTCATGTGATCGCCTCAAACTGTCCCTGCCTAGCGTTCATGCAGCTCAAATTGCCTTAAAATGTCAAAATGTTAACATGTTCTGCTGGAGCCTGTGAAAGCCCATCCAGGACGGATCCCTTGGGATGGGGTTCCCTGACTTTGAAATAAAAAAGCCATAATAAAAAATAGAGTGGGGGTTCTACTGTTACAAGTGACCGCGTTGACCAGATTTAGCACGGATCAGAGTCCATGCAGCACAAGAGCAACATGCTCTTGGTACCATTTGACACTGGAAAAACAACAGCTTGTCCTTCTGACAAGATTCTTTTGTGTGCCCCCCCCAACACCACTCCAACTCTCACTCAGCTTGGACCAGCGCCAGGCCCACTCACACATGACTTGAAATGCCCTATTGTCCTCCAGCCTCGCCCTTCTACTGTACAGTGGAACCTCCAAAGGCGCGACACAATTCGTTCCGTCATGCCAGTTTGTCCCACTGAAAACTGAAATAGTCTGTTCCAGGGTCAAACCATGGCCACCATATGCCTTTATTGCCTGTACAGGCTAACTGGATGTTTAGGTGTAAAAAGAAGTGAAGTGTTAATAGTATGAAAGAGTCTCTGCCAAAAAGTGAGTGTGCTTCCTTGACGCCACTTCGTGTATATATCCTTCAAGAATATGAACGAATATGAATGAATTTCAATGCCTTAGCGAGAGCAGTCCTATCCTATCTCGATTAGACAGCACAGGACTAGAGCGGTCCTATCTAGTCTTTGAGCATTCCAACAGTCCAGCCCTGAGAATACAACGATCTGGAAGGATGAGAATATTCACAGAGTTCATCCTTTGATGCTTTCTCAATGCATGAGGCACACGAGTAGAGTTTGTGCAACTTTAAAAACACTCTGTTCTCCTCACAAAAATATTGATAAAGTCAACAGTTTAGAAAATGGGGGTCAAATGTATGGGCCGGGGATGATTTTAGGCCCCTCGGCCCATTTTTAATTGGCCCTCAGCATATTGCAAAAACAAAATGAGTGATTCTTAATGAGAAATATGATTAGATATTACATTCATTTGCTTTGTCAACTATAACACGAAGCTAATGTGGGTGTTTTGTTCAGATAGCATAGCAGATATTGACCTACATTAGATTGCTTTTAGCATCTTCAATGCCAATGTGTATCAACCCCCCTCTTCCCAGGCTCCAGGTCTTGATGCAAGGCAACTACTGCGAAAAAAAAAGTGTGGACCTTCTGATACTTTCTAATCACTCTTAAGTCAAACACCCCTCATCTCCTCTCTCTTTCTTTTCTCTTTCCCTTTCTTTCATTTTTCCTTTCCTGTCATATTAGCAGCAGAGGATGAAGCAGCAGAGCCGACCGACCAGGTTGACGGTCTGAGGAGACGTCCAAGTGTGGAAAGAACAAAACAAAAAGGGAGAGAGAGAGAGAGAGAGAGAGAGAGAGAGAGAGAGAGAGAGAGAGAGAGAGAGAGAGAATTAATGGCTGATGAATAATTCAGGGAGAATACTTTGGGTGGAAGCCAGATTGAAAGTGTAACTTCAGTGGGTGTGTCTCCCAGACATCCTTCCATCTTCCCCCTGGTCCCCCCGAGCGTCTTGGCAAGTGTTTGGTGGTCAGAGGACGTGTGGAGGGATCAAACGTACGAGAATCTGTCTTTGGAGGCGGAGGAATGAGGAACTATTCAAATTCCTGTTAATATGTGGCAGAAGGTGGACGCCATCTCAATAAGATGGCACCAAATACTTAACATATCCATCACAACAATTGCTTGCCACTATTTGGAAAGTGGTTTCAGCTCCAGTACTCATGGTGGCGCTCATCCCAAAGGAGCAACTGTTCACAGTAAAGAAGAGCCACGCATCACCACCATGCTGGTACACAGGGTTCCTCTGGAATTGAACTTCTGCAAATTCTTCTCCAATATTTTTCTATATTTGACAGTTTTTTTTCCAACCTCCAGCATCTCCTCTCCTCGGACTCGTGAGGTCTCACTGCTCCTTTTTGTTTTCTAGGTCCACGCTGACGCAGCTGCTTCCCCTGGCGGCAAACACCATGACAGAAAATAAACAAAACCAGAAACAAAATGCCCAAAAATCAATCGTGCCTCTGTTCAGTGAGATGGAGCACAGACGAAAAGTTGCAACAACAACCACCGCCGCCCGAAGACACAACTTGTTGCTAGCGGCAACAGCAGAGCCCGGTGGATTAGCAGTGACTGTGCATGATCGATAAGAATACATTGGATGTTGTCACGCTGCCTGCTATTCTTCTTCTTCTTCCTCCTTGCAAGGCTTCTCTGCTTCCTGGTTTTTCGTGATGTCAGCACACAACATCTTCATCACGGCTTTTGAAGCCCTGCGTTATATTCAAACAGGTCAAATCCACCAGAGACGACAAGAGTGGATCCCCGCATATTTGCAATACAGCACTCGTGACCATGCAAATTTGCAAATTTTTCATCAAAACTTTGTTTTATTTGTGGGCAAACCCACCATTTTGTGCTTATAATCTCCATAATTAGGCCGTTTATTGGTAGAAACCCAAATGCCTGCCCTCACTCACGGTGCAACCAAACATAACACGCGGAACTGCAGCACACGGACGATGCAGGTATCAAAATAGATGCTTACACACTAGAATACGTACATGCAAAACCGTACTCTTTGATACTACTTCATAACCCACAAGGCACGCTGAAAAGCACATGCACAAACTTCCACAACAGGAAGTTACCTGGCATGCCTGGCGGATTATAGATTAGCATAAAAGAGTATTGTTTTGCACGTCTATTAGTGTGTGAGCGTTTAGTTTGATACCCGCATAGTGCGTGTGCTGCTTGTGTTACATTTTGGTTGCACCGTGAGTGACGTTTTGTGTCAAGAAGATTTGTGTCATGTGAGCGTCTGTGCAAAAGCCTGGCTTGATAATTCACTGCAAATAAGACAGCATTTCCTCAGTCAAATTCAGGTCATGTAAAGTAAAGTAATTAGAGTGTCAAAAATAGAGATTTTTATCAATGTCTACATTACTCGGGTGGTCTGAGAACGCAACCCCCGCAATAACAGGGATCAACTGGACTTACGAGACCTCCACCGAGGCCAAGAATTACATATTTGGATTAGTACCGCCTCTTCGATAAACCATAATTAAGATTTCAGCATGATTTAGAGGCAAATTGAGGAAAATGTAATTGAAATGGTGAACAAAAGTGTCTTTACCATCATGTTTGTGGCCCGCAGCCCCACACAAACCTTCCCCAAATTCTGTCAAGTAATATTTACATAACCTCTGTAGCTAACAACAAAAAACCCAAAGTTGGAACGAGACAAAAAGTGTCCCACAAAAACGGTTGGTGATGTTATGTTAATAGAGATGCATGATAAAACGAGAAAGCAGATATTGCATGTGTTAGGTTGAAAAATAATGACAGTGCCTGGTGCATTAACCCACACCACTAACGTCCGCTAAGCTAGCACGGCATCTTGAGGCCTGAGGAAGTAGGCCACATCCCCGAGTCCTGCACCATCAAGACGACAGCTGATTCGGGACCCTCGCCACCGCCGCCGGCCACTACTTGAATCACCTCTGACCTGGATGGCGCCGACGACGCCCTCCCTCTGAAACCTCACGACTGTCGCTCATTAGAAGGTGGAAAGGAAAAGTGCAGTAATCAATACTGATGGAAACGTGTGCATGCTTTGTTTGTGTCTCGTCCTCGTGTACTTTCCGTCATTAAAACAGAGTTAAAAACCCCTCTTAGGTCAGTCGCTCGTCTTTTTCTGTCTGTGCCGCTAATCTCTGTCATTTTGTGAGAAGTTTCTTTTCTTTTTGCACCCTTTGACTTTTTGTGTGCCTCGCTGTTTGTAGCGCTAAAATAAAGAAGGAACGTTGGATGTACTGGAATAAAAGCTCTTGATGGTGTGTCTATTTTGGAGTTTTGTCGTTCTTGGGAGGGCATGTTTATTGTTAATGCTAATTATAGAAGAAGATAGATTCTTCATTTTCATGTACCTTTAAATCAGGGGTGTCAAAACTTTTTCCAGCGCGCCAGATAGTGAAAATGAAAGGATGCAGCTTTGCCACTGATATTTTGTTCGGCAACACATGCATAAATGCTAAGACGTTATCCAGTCTCCAAGAAAAAACTGCATCTCAGCTTTGTCACATAGGTGAAAAAGCATATTACTAATATCGGCATTCTATGTTCTTTTTTCCACATTTTTGATGGGGTTCTTTTGTGTGTAATTTTCCAAATATTTCACCTTTATCCATACAGAATCTTCATAAATTGTCTTTTGTAATAGTATGACTTTATTCTCATAATATTTTTACTTTATTCCCATATCATACATTTTCCCCTGCCTCATTTTCAATTTTTTTGTTTTGTTTCTCAAAATAACAGAATTAAAAAACAAAACAAAGCATTTTTTCTTTAATATTTCACCTCTGTGCTACTAAAATGAAATCATTTTTCATCAAAATACTGCACGTTTTCTTCTCTTAATGTTTGGACTTTCCACCCATCCATCTTCTATGCCACTTCTCCTGTTTAGGGTCGCGGGGGAATGCTGGAGCCTATCTCAGCTGACTTCGGGCGAGAGGCGGGGTACACCCTGGACTGGTCGCCAGCCAATCGCAGGGCACATATAGACAAACAACCATTCACACTCACATTCATACCTATGGCCAATTTAGAGTCACCAATTAATCTAACATGCATGTTTTTGGAATGTGGGAGGAAACCGGAGAAAACCCACGCATGCACGGGGAGAACATGCAAACTCCACACATAATTGCCCCAGGGGAGAATCAAACCCAGATCTTCCTGATCTCCAGACTGTGACTGTGTGGCCAACGTGCTAACCACTAGACCACCGTGCGGCCCTGTTTGGACTTTATTATTGTAAAATTACAGCTGTTTTTTCCATTTCTGCTGTTTTTCCCCAACTTTGTCACCTTTCTTGTGATCATTTTTTCTTCTTATAACATTATGACTTTATTCCAATAATATTTTGACTTTTTTACTTTACAAAATAACAGTTTTTCTTTATCTCAACTTTATGCCACAAAAATAACGTTAATTAATCCTAATAACATCACACCATTACTTAAAATGACGACTTTTCCTCAGTAGAGTACAAGTTTTTTCTCTTAATATTTTGACTTTATTCTTGTAAAATTACTTACTGATTTTTCCATTGTTGCTATTGCAGTATTATGTAGTTTAATTTGTACTGTAGGTTTTTTTTATTTTGTTGTTACATTATATTTTTTTAATTTGTTGAGGGGCCAATAAAATTTTTTTTTTTTTTAATCAGTCGTGGGCCACAAATGGCCCCCGGGCCGCATTTTGGACACCCGTGTTTTAAATGCTAATTTGATGCTAAGTTTGGCAGCCATGTTTACTGTTGGTTTCTTACAAGAATGCTATAAGGTGAGACCTGTAAAGTTCCAAGAGGGATATTTTCTACTTTGCAGGGGTCCGGAATGCAACATTAGCCCCGTTATGCCACTTCCTGACTTCCGGCCAATCAGCCTTCAGTATTCTCACACCTGTCTCATTGCATGGTTTGATGGTTTGAGTGCCATTTCTTCTATTTTGGGTCTAAGCTAGTCTGATCCCCACAGCTTGCCTTCATTCAGGGTTGTGTGACATCATCACTGCAAAGCAGGCCTCATAAAATGTGATGAGATGTCCCACATGAAGGTCCAATATGTTGTGAGGTACAAAGTGAGGGCTGCACAGCATTGAGAGGCATGACCTTTCTCCCTGTGTCAAATGATGATGATGATGATGATGATTTATAGGATGACTACACATCACTTTACTGTGCAGACCTAAGAGGAAAGATGGGGTGGGAGGAGTCCTTGCACGCCCTTGTCCCGTGCAAGCAGACACTGGACATCACTGTGATAGATGAGGAAACCATAAGCTACTTTTCATGTAAAGAATCCTTCCTATATTGTGCATTAATTAATGCAAACAAGGTTCAGGCAGGTTACCTATTAATGCAACCTGATTATCGAAAATGTTTAGAGCAAAAGTCTGACCTTTGGGAGTAAGAATTGCCATTGGACACTCCAGAATTGGTAAGGTTTTCAATTCAGCACAAGGGGGTGTGAAGGTTGCTTCTCAATAGTTCACTAAATGTGGCCTTTATTATGTATTACGTCACCATTCATCGTTTCTTGTTGGAAGAAAAGATGATGCTCGATGCATGTCGTGACATACCTGCACACCGTGATGAGATTTTTTCTCTCCACGCCGACGCTCCGGACAGACGCCTTCTTCGATGTCAGACCCATAGCCATTGCTGTGTGCACGCAGCCGGGCTCCATCCATCCAGCGGCGGCGCAGGGGGGCCTCTCGTGCTGTCCGCGCCCAGGACACGACCCCTCCTTCCGCCCGGGCCCTGAGTCCGACGAGCAGGCGCTGTCCTCTGCGGAACGTCGCCGACGTAGGAGATGCTGCTGCCGAAGCTGGACGACGAGGCGTCAAAAAACAAGGTTAAAACACACCTTTTCCGGTGTTTCGTTTCAAAATAAAACACCATTGGTATTTATTTCCGGTGTCATGCAAGCGAAACCTTCCCCTCCTTTATGTAAGTCATTTGCTTGTATCAATCAAACATGATTAATCAAACATCAATTGCACTAAATTTACCCCCGAGTTTACACCAGAGGGCGATAAGTATTAAACTAAACGTGTCTTCTGGGTCACTAGGGGGCGCTGTGGCGAAAGAGCTCGCTGTGTTTACATGAAGCGGATGGCAAGATGGCGGAGGCAGAGAAGTCTAAAGAGGGCTCTTGCACTTTCTTGTTCAGAAAATCCACAAAGAAATTCTCAGGACGGAAAAGGCAAGCCAGTGACAGCGACAAAGGTAGCAATTATTCCTTTGCATAACAATTTTATGTCTTGTACAATTCTGTTGGCAGCGATGTGACTGCCAGACAAACTGTCGTGCTCGACTGTGGTAATTAATGTGACAATGTATTCTTTCCAACGTGATGTTTGCTTTACCTGCTATTTCCAGATGGCAACAGTGACGAAGACCAGAGCTCTGTGGTCAGAAGGGACACGAAAGAAAAACGAATGAATCCGATGATTCAAAAGGTAATTAAGAGTCATAGCTGAAAGTTGAGGCGTAACCATATCATATATCCTTTCTGTGCAGTCCAAGAAAGTGGAGAAGGAGGCTGTATCTTCCAGTGAAAGTGGTGAAGACAACGAGGACAAGAAGATAACTGTGTCCTACAAGTCCTCACGCTCCGCTGTGAGTTGACATTTGGCTTTGCATGTCATGCAAATTGTGACGGGGTTTGGCGGTGGGCTCACCTTTTATTTATTTTTTTTTAAGAAACCAGAAGGCCCAGAGGACATGGGTGCGACAGCAACATACCAATTGGACACAGAGCGAGACAAGGATGCTCAGGCCATCTTTGAGAGGAGCCAGAAAATCCAGGAGGTACGATAGAGTATGATATGCTGCTCTACAATCTATATTTGACTTGGAAATGGTGCGGCTCATAGATTCAGTTGGTTTACACTCACCGAGTGCGGTCCAGAATACTCAAATGTTATTTAACATCATCATAAAGTGATGCTCTTCGTTTGACCCAACCTTCTGATTTATTTTAATGTTGTTCTTAGGTTCCCAAAGTGGTGTACACCAATTGTAATGGGGGTACGTGAATAAGTGAAAACAATTAGCAGCTAACACTCAAAATTACGAGTGCACCTGAGCGCCTCACAGCGAAAGGAGCAGAGCAAACAAGTTTGATTATTTTGTGCATTAAGAGTGTTTAATCTTTACCATTTATAGTGGTGCTCCAATCCACACACAGTCCAGCGGGCATATTTCAAGTTAATTGAAATAAAAAGCTTTTTTTTTTTTTTTAAGTGTGCAGGAGTAGGTGCTACTTGTCAAATGTCTGAAGGGGTATGCGACTGTAAAAAGTTCAGGAACCAATGATGTAGTTGACTATTTCTGAAATCTTTTGATATATTCTGTGAGAACGCATTGAAGTGTGACTAAAATGGGCTTGCTGGATGATGACAGGAGCTGGAGGGCAAAGAGGACGATAAAATCTACCGTGGCATCAACAACTACCAGAAATATATCAAACCAAAAGACACCACCATGGGCAACGCATCCTCAGGCATGGTCAGGTGAGCAGAGACGTTGTCCGCGTTACCACCACTATTGTGTAGCCAACACTTACCACCTCCTTTTCTTGTGTTAACAGGAAAGGCCCGATCCGAGCCCCTGAACACCTGCGAGCCACAGTCAGGTGGGACTACCAGCCAGACATCTGCAAAGACTACAAGGAGACGGGTTTCTGCGGTTTTGGAGGTAAAAGGAGATCATTAAAACAGCTGGCGTGTGAGATCTTTCATATTGATCTTCTTATCTCAGACAGCTGCAAGTTCCTTCACGACAGGTCCGACTACAAGCACGGCTGGCAGATCGAAAGGGAGCTGGAGGAGGGCAGATACGGCGCAAACGGTGAGCTCAAGTCTTCCTGCTGTGAAATCAAACAAGTGTTTTCTTATGGAGTCAACATTGTGCTGTCATGTAGAAGAGGAGAACTATGAGGTGAGCAGTGATGAGGAGGACCTGCCCTTTAAGTGCTTCATCTGCAGGGAGTCCTACAAGAGTCCCATCATCACAAAGTAAGCGGCTACTTTTCTTAACCCCGTACAGACGACATCAGTACTATAAAGTTCTAAGCAGTCCACTCCTACTAGGTGCCGCCATTACTTCTGTGAGGCCTGCGCTCTTCAGCATTACCGCAAGTCCAAGCGCTGCTACGTGTGCAACACTCAGACCAACGGCGTCTTCAATCCAGCCAAGGGTGAGCCCCTCAGAACTGAGCTGGCACTGCACAAGAGGTCATGTTTCACGTACGTGTTCTATTTTCAGAATTGATGGCAAAGATAGAGAAACGCAAAGCCGCCGGCGATCTGCCACCATCAGATGAAGAAGATTAGCTTTCCCTCGTTGTCCCCTGCTGTCTTTGTCTGTGTACATTTTGAATAAAGTTGTATTTTGTAGAAAAGAAACATCTTAGCTGTGTGGACCTGTCAAGTGGAAACATCACTTTATTGTCAGGTTCAGCTTGCAGCACTAAGCTTTGCCCCCGCTGTCAAGCCAATGTAACATTCATGCACACGGCCATTTAGGGACATGCATACGCATGCGGACTCCTCCGGAAGTTTTCAAGTTTGAGGTGACGACTTGCTGTCACAGGCTATGATGAGTGAGTATTAGAGCGTCTCCTGTTGGATTTTGTGAGCAAACATCAGAAACCTGGTGACGTCAAAAGCAGCAATGTGGCGATTGTCCAGGTCTTAACCTCCAAGCAGAGTAATGTTGATTTCTTTACACGGAGCAACGCGACAGAAATGTCTCTCCTCGCTAACGTCAGAAGTCCCAGTCGTCCACATCCAGATGGCTAAGACCTGATTCCAGACTGGCCAGTCCAGACGGGGAGGGCTGCAGCTGGGAGCTCTCCGAGCTACTGATGGGCGAGGCGGGCCTCAAGAGTTCGGGCAGCGCCTCTGAGGGACGCCTCTTGATCTGAAAGAAACATAATCACTAAACTTTGGTTTTCAAATGCCCCAGTTTTCCTATGATTTGGTTTTTGCCCAGAATATTTTTTCCTACAATATTGTGTGTAACAAACTATTCTGTTCTCAGCATTTACCTGTCATTCCTCAGAATGGAGTGCCCAAACAAAGCACCCTACATGTTATTGAATCGCTGCCTGTGCATTTTTTATTGAGTGCGTCTACTCAATAACCCAACACGGGGCCAAAGAAAAGAAAGTTGCGAGTGCCAGCAATTTGATATAAAATAAAAGGTAAAAGTCATCTTGGAGATGAATCAAGTATGTCATTTGTCCATTTAATTCGTCCTTGAGAATTTTTCGCATTGTTTTTTGCATGTAAAACTTAATTATTCCCTCTAAAATGTATTCTTTGTTCATTTTTTTGGTGTCTGCAACAAATTAATTGAATTTACGTTATTTCCTACGGGGGAAAACTGCCTCGGTTTTCGTTTGCCCTTTTGAACAAAATAAAGACCAAGTTACCACGGTGTATTAAAAATACAAAAAAAATCTTACACACCTGCTTGAAGAAAGGATGACCTATGAGAGCTGAGGCAGACGGTCTGAATAAAGAAAATGGCAACATTTTGTCAGATTTAGTGCAATTCTATAGCTGACTTGTTCAAAAGCGTGCAGAGATGTCTACCGTTTCTCCGGGTCTCGTTGCAAACACAACTCAACAAAGGCGTGGAAGTGCGGGGAAAACGTGCGGTTGTACGGGTGCCCCGCCGACGATGAGGAGGCGGGCTCGCCATTGGAATGACGGACTCCGCCCCCTACGGGCCCTTCGCAGATCCCGGAGTCTGCTCCGGAGCGGGACGGCTTCATGGACAGCTCCTCTGGTGGGATAGTGGTGGTGTCCAGCAAGCATGGTACCGTTCCGTTTAGTTTTTCCAGCAGCATCTATGCAAGTAAAAAAACAAAGCAGAAAGGAGGTAAGATCATGATCAGGGTCCTTTCGTGTTTCTAAACATCCCAGGCGACATGACGTCTCCCTCTCACCTGCGTGGCTGGCATGTCTTTGAAGGGGACGTGTCCGTTAGCCAGCTCGCAGGCTGTGATGCCCAGACTGTAGATGTCTGAGCGGAAGTCATAGCCCTGCAGGTTCTAGGAAAAAAATGTAAGCATTTCAATTGAATGCATAGATGAAGCGATTAATAAACTCCAGTCCTGTCGGTGGCAGTAATGTGCATTACAAATATGGTCATATGGCTTGGATGAAGCTGAATGTCGTACCTGCTGCAGCACCTCAGGGCTGAGCCAAGGCAGCACCTTGACGCTGTACTGCGGGAAGTCATGCACCACCTTGGCTCTCTGGCCGTGTCGGAACAGACTGAAGATGCTCCGCAGGCCCGACATGCAGACCTGGCCATCGGCTGAGATAAGCACATGGCTGGCCTTCACACTCCTGTGCACCGGACAAGAAATTGTTACAAAAAAGGTACAACAAAAGACAACAATGGCAGCTGTTGAAGCACAGCTCACCTGTGCACGTATCCCATTTGGTGGATGTATTCTAGAGCTTTGAGCATGCCCAGTAGGATGTATGCAATGGTGAGCTCGCTCATGCCGTCAGGGAAATGTGTGCTGACGAGCTCTCTGGCAGAACCTGAAAAAAAAAAAAAAAAAAAAAAAACAATCAACATGATGAGCCACTTGTGTTTTTATTGGTCATCTTACCGTAGGCCATGAAGGGGGTGATGACCCACAGCTCGTTCTCAGCTATGAAGATGCTCTTGTAGGGCAGGATGCTGGGGTGGTGAAATAACTTGGACACGTGCAGCTCGGCCTGTGAAGCAACACAAACGAGGTTGCACCTCCATGATGCTCATGGACAGAATGTGAGCAGGACGTTGATGCAGACCTGCAGGTAAGCGACCATGTCGTTTGTACACGACTCCAGATCGATCCGTCGTATGGCCACATGCTCCCCGGTGGGTCTGTATCGGGCCCGGTTGACGGTCATCAAGTGGTCCAGACCCTGGCCTTCAACATGCATTCATGTGTCACTCAAAGGTCCTTTTAGTATTGTCATTTTTAAAACACTGAAGTATCCAAAGATTACAATAACAAGACTGGCCTGAATGCAAGTACTACATGGAGCGGGAGCATGGCCTACCAATAACGGTGAGGAGCTGGTAGGCGCTGCTGTCAGGGAGGAAGCTGCCCATGGTGTCTCGACGTGGAAGAGAGGTCAGACTCTCCCGACTGTCCTCATGGGCCTAGAGAAGGAATGCAACACAGAGAATGACTGTGTTACTGCAACACATAAAGCAGCAAAAGAGGTCTGATTCCATCTGCTCGCATTATCTCTCACATGCGCAGTGTTAATACAGCATGTGTTAAACCAAAGATGGACAACCAATGCCAAATTTATTATGTTTTTAGGACACTTTGTGAAGCTACAGCTGCTTGGCATTGAGATAGGTGCATTTTTACTTCTGCCAAGCGCAAGGAGCGGAGGTTGTTTTTGCCTGCGTTTGTCTGTTTGTGTTCAAAATAAAATGAAAAGTTACGAATGGATTTGGATGAAATTTTCAGGAATTGCCAGAAATGGTAAATGGAAAAACTGATTACATTTTGGGGGTGATCCGGACTATGTGGATCAGGAATTTTAAAAAAAGATTCTTTAACATTGCAAAATAGGACCATTTTCGGCAATTGTACATATAACTCCACAAAAAATCTCTTGGAAAAAAATACAGCACAAGTTCTACAAAATATCAAAGACTGATCCAAAAAAATGTAGTATTATTTTGCTGTGAATCACAATATGGGGGGGAACTATGGTGTATGCTGACACGGTAGCGCATTAATTTATTTAGTTTTTTTTTTAAATTATGCTTTAAGATCTGCTGCTGATGAGCCTGTTTTACTGTGCATATGACAATAAAACTCTTGAATCGTCCTTTTCACACTCTAAACTAAAGAGGGAGTAGTAGCCCGACCATCTGTTAAGAGATTCTAACATCTAACTGAGCCTGCCCTGTGATCACTGTGTGCTACCACCAGCCAAAAAATACAAGTTTAGTTTGTGTAGAAAAAAAACATACTGTGAATAAATGCATTGTCCTTGCAGTGAGAAGTCAACACAATTAGATAAGTGCAGGGGCTAAAACGTGAGAGAGTGCGTGAGGCTGTGTCACCGTTTCCACTGTGACGTGAAGGGTGTTGATCAGATACATCCGGGAGTCAAGCTGCAACCTGTGTAAGTAAAAGGACTGACATCTATAGACCCCTTGCTCAGGCGACATCACTCATCTGGCGACAGGATCAGATGGAGCGGGCGTGGCCATGCATTGCCACAGCAGAGCTCGTGGGACAGCATCCATCTACGATGCACGCGTCTGGCGACAGGGAGCTCGCCAGCGGTTGCGTCATTAAGTCATCGCGTCTGTGACTAACATGCATCCTATGTGATACCATCACAAACACACATTTTGTCTACATCCTTTGGAGCTCATTAGCAGGGGAACTGTACTCCCTGGCCACACACAGGATTCGGTACACCTGCGCTAAAGAGATCCACATCCAAGAGGTCTAGATGCCAGATCAACAGGAATGCATGTTAGTGCCGGGTCTGAACGTCCTATCAGTGAATGGACAAAAGGGAAAAAAAAAGAAATTCAGAGCACATTGTCAACAAACGGCGTGAAGACTCATGCATACCGAGAAAGGGCGCAGACGCCTGGAGGCCAGCAACTGCTTCCGCATATAACACGCACACGCATGCACGCACAATCACAAAAGGAACATTGGGCATGATGATGCGGTGACAGGACACTTACTTTCCTGTGAGCGAGTCTCTGAGCTTGCTCTGGGATAGGAAAAACCACATCAATGACATGAAAACATGAACACACACTAAACATGAGAAGGAGCCTCGTTGTTGAGGTTCCTTGAGGGGACCACAGGACTGTCACATGAAATTAGATCCACCACAAAATGTTTGCCTGTACATTTACAGCTTGAATTTAACCTTTTTATGAGCAAAGCTTATAGAAGGGTCAATTTCAGTAGCTGGGCCTTCAGGGTGATGGGAACACAACACACCTAAAACAAAAACTAAGCAACATTCTACCCTGACTGGCCAGCAAAGAAAATAAAGATGTGGTAAAGCTTCGTCCATCAAGATGACCACAAACACCTTCACCCAAAGTTATACACAAATGTACTGAAAATGATGAAGCAACAAATAGTGTGCAACCGAAACGACATGATCAGCATGGTCAGATGAGAACGATGCCGCCACCGACTGGACATCCACAAGCCACACACCAAACGCATCCAACCACCAATTTTTCAGAAATATGCCCCAAAAAAAAGGTACAAGCTACACCAATATACTCCATGGGGCTAATTATCATACTCCAGGTTAAGCTTTTCCTAGTCCAGGGTGCAGGCGTCTGTAAAAAGTACAACCTGTATAGGTACTACCTCAGTGACAGATGACAGTCATCCAACATATACATGTATAAAATGTTCAGAGACTACATTTAAAGGGTGACTGCTTCCATGTGGCATTGTGCTGTGCTGTCTTAAATTGCTTTTTACCGTCTTCTGTTTTGCTTTGGGCCTCACCTCCAAATAACTCCAAATCCCGCAGGCTCTCCACACTCAATTTCTCAGATACCCAACGCTGACAGACAGACGGGTTATCAACAGACAAACAGGGAGAAAAGGAAAGACAATTCAAGCAAGAGTAAGCAGAACTTTGCACAGGAAAATAAACACCCGACAGCAATGAATGATGATGATTCACAAAGGCCATTATGGTTAACAAATAAAATGCCTTCAGTTCAATTATTGGTAGAAATTGAAATGGACTTACAAGGAAAGACATGGATCCCTTTCAGCGCAATTCACTATTGAAATCAGGTCTTGGGAATACCTGCGAAGGTTTTTTTTGGTGTAAATTCTGACTCTAACAACCTGGACCTCACAGAGATGAAACAGCAATCCGTAAAAACATGAAAAAATGACGAAAGGCTGGTTGTATTTTACTTGTTTGACAGCACCAAAAGCAAACAGCCTTGTATATTGTTGTATATTAGTGAATGGTTGTAAACGACGCGGTTTTAAAACACAAAAAAATGTCAAACTACTGAGTCGCCGCAGTTGCTCTGTGCAGTTGTCATGGTGAAGTCCGCAAGCTAGTGATGCTAACACACCTTTTTAACCGACGCTCGCTAAAATAGCTAGCTGCTCTCTGTCACATAACTCATTGTTATTTTCTCTACTATACACAATTACTAAAGTATTGACTTACCATTCATAGCATACCAAGAATGGGACAGCAATGACCAATGGAGCAAAATTATACTTCAAGATAACTAAATGTACTCGCCACCGTTTGAGCGCCACTGACAGCGAGCAGTGTTGTCGCGCAATATCTACGCCATACAAAGGAACGCTGGTAGCGCACATTGATGACGCAGACGTTTTCTTCCGCAGAAGGAAACACTTTGGGGCGTTCTGGGGACACTCGCTAACAGGTAACAACAAAAACGTCAACACATGTGCTTATTACGGTTTTGTTTGAAAAATGCACATTAAAATGCATTACGCTATATACACGGAAAAGTGTGCACACCCACAGCTCGGGCTCAGTTTGCGGCCTTGCTAGCCAGCTAAATGCTAATGCTACCCTACTAGAATTATGTCGTTATAATGTGCTTTACGTTCATTTTTTACTGAATAATCGCGATGTATCGGTTTGCTTTCGTCTGCTAGCTGTTTTGATGTTTTTTGGCGGCATAGTGTTACGTCGTACCTTTTCTCAAGACGAGTGCGCTTCGATTCTGAGCTGTCGATAAAATGTACACACAAAGGCACATAATAAATATTGGATTGAGTTTTGTTGACATTTGTTGTCCATTAATTTATGTTTATTGACACTGAGACTAAAGTACTAGATTCTAAAATTACATAACAGCTGGGTATCGTCATCATATATCAATGTGAACAAGTATTATGAACCAGTATTGCTTGAAATGATGATTACGGTGGCCGATAAGGGCAAACTGCAAGTTCCAAATGTTACAAACAAAAATAAAATACATGCAACAGGGAACTGCTGCACCTTTAAAATGCAGTGGTACCTTGGTTTTCATTATTAATTATTTCCAAGAGTCAAAATTTTGGCAAAAGGATTTGTCGAAAACCAAAGCATACTAAAACATAAATCATATATCATCATACAAATTACATAAATCCTAAAAAATAATAAATAAATGCCAAAGAAAAATATTGAAAATGCCAAAACATACCTCATGTTTGTGTGGTTTTGGTTTTGGATCATTTCTGTGGAGTATTTGGACGTTGGTCTTTGTTTGTCCCTGCCAACCACCCTAAGTGATAACTGCAACTGTAATTTCAAAACAAAGTCTTATTTTTGTATCCGTATTGTATGGATTTGAGCGACTAAAGAGATTTTCTTTTCACAGCCTAGCCATGAATTGGAACAAAGGTGGTCCCGGTGTGAAGCGAGGGTTTGGCTTTGGAGGGTTTTCACTTGCCGGGAAGAAAGAGGAGCCCCAAATATCCCAGAAATCTCACACATCATTTGGCCCTCCTGGATCAAGCAGTGGCTATGGGAAGGGCCAACTGCCATCATTCTACAAAATAGGAACAAAAAGAAGCAATTTTGATGAAGAAAATGCGTGAGTCTCACTTCTCCTTGCACACGTGTAAACAATGGACAACAAATGCATTTGCGAATGACTTAAATACCAACTTGTAAAAATATTAAAGGTATTTTGAAGACGATGAAGAGGAGTCCAGCAGCAACGTGGACCTGCCGTACATCCCGGCTGCGAACTCGCCCACGCGGCTGCAGATGAAATCCGGTGGCGGCTCAGACAGCGAGGACGATCCCCTCGACGCCTTCATGGCCGAGGTCGAGGTGAGGGCAAACACCTGGCAAACAAAACTGCTAGTCTACATGTGGTTCTCTAACAAACTCCTTCTCTCCCAGAACCAAGCCGCAAAGGACATTAAGAAAGTTGAGGAAAAGGCGGCCAAGTAAGACTTCTTCTGTATCTTTATCTAAATGGGTTTTTTTGTCGTCTTGTGTGGCACACTAAGCGACATGACAGCATTTCCTGTCTGATACTACAGTACAAAGGGGTATTCGAGCCACTATGAAAATATGTCTATGTCGAACTCATCATCAAGTCCCGGTATATCGTGTTTTTATTATAAATAAAAAGTACCCATTTAAGTGGACTTTGGCATGGTCGACCGCTTTTGTCGACGTAAAATTTGAGTCAATTTGAGAAATTTGAGAGCCAAAGGGATGAATTCTGTGAATTCTGATTCTATGAAAAATGCGTCCGTTTATTTCGATGTGTAGTATTGTTAACTTCACAGTGTGATACAACAAAATAACTACTGTCTAGTTACACAGCACTAAAACATGCCTAGTGACTTCCTGTTCAGTGCAAAATAAGCTTCAAAAATAAAAATCGCAGTAGTAACCTGTATTCTACACACCCATTTAATTATTTTTTTTTTTTAAGGCAGTACAAAAAAATTGGAAATTAGCGCAGCAGCTCTGTTAGATAGGAATATAAAATATTGCGCCGTCGGCAGAATGAGCCCATTATTAGCATCTGCACAACAGCACTGTTTCCCTTACAATAACACGCTCTCCACACTTGAATGCGGCCAACGTGGCTTGCCAACTCTTCTTCTCTCTTGGACTGGCTGTAACTAGCAGGCAAACACCACTGCCCCCTACAGCACAAACCCTAAATCACAGCTCACAACCATACACAATACTCCCGTCACTACAATATCATATTAAAACACCAGATTGTAAATAAAAATATGCACAAATGGAGGAAAAGCATGTCAACAAACTGTGGTGGGTTGAAAAATATAAAGTATATTAGGTTGTATTAAGTTGAAAAACTAACAATATAATGTCATTTTAATGAGAAGTCGCCATATTATGATAATAATGTTGAAATATCCTAAGCATAAATGTAAGCTTTCTTTGTCTCGGAACACTATGTTTTTCTTTTCATTGTGCCTCAAATACTCCTGGGTGCAGTAGTTTTAGCGTACTACCAGGTAAGCACAGTGAGCGTGCTCAGACAAAGATGGGGGGGCTGTTTTGGGTGTATGAACGAGCCGCAGGGAAGTTTTTTTTTTCTCCGCTTTTCATTTCAGGGGTATTCGTGATGACATTGAAGAAGAAGATGAGCAAGTGAGTGATCCCTTCACAGTATTTATTACAGCATTCAATCATATCGCTGGTCACAGTGGTCCCCCTCAAAGCCCCTCCCCTCTCTGCTATTATGACCATACAGGCAGCATATATTTCAATCTTGTATTTCAATCTTCACCATGTTTTTCTTGTTTGCTCTTTAGAAGAAAAAAGGCATGTTGTGTGTTGATGTAGCTCAGAATAGATATGAGATGAATGATCTCCGTTTACTTGCCTCTGACGCCATGCTGACAGTGTCATTGTCATGATTTATTGGCTGTGTTGAGCAGCTCTGTTCCTCACGCGAGACTTTGTGCTTTCTGCAGGAGGCCTACTTCCGCTACATGGCTGAGAACCCCACAGCCGGCCTGAACCAGGAGGAGGAGGAGGAGAATGTGGACTATGACAGTGACGGCAACCCCATTGCCTCCACTACCAAGAAAATCATCATGCCCCTTCCTCCCATTGACCACTCAGAGGTATGTCATCAAAACCGCTCAAAGTACAGTAATTCTTTGTTTATCGTGGTTAATTGGTTCCAGACACCACCGCGATAGGCGAATTTCCGCAAAGTAGGATCCCTTCTTTATACATTTTTGTAGCTAGAGCATACACAACCTGTTTACGACCTTTCAAGTACACTTTTTAGCATTATTAGAGCTCCCTCTCCACATGAAATAACACCCTGTAGTCACTTTTATTCCTTAGTATAGCAGACATTGATCCATTTTCTATTCTGCTTGTCCTCATTTGGTTCGCGGGGGTATGTTGGAGCCTATCCTAGCTGACTTCAGGCAAGAGGGTACACCCTGGACTGGTCACCAGCCAATCGCAAGGCACATATACGCAACCATTCACACTCACATTCATACTTATGGACAATTTAGAGTCGCCAATTAAGGTAACCTAATTAACATGCATGTTTTTGGAATGTGGGAGGATGCCGAAGTACTCAGAGAAAACCCATGCACACATGGAGAGAAAATGCAAACTCCACAAAGAGATACCCAAACAGAGATTTGAACCCAGGTCTTCCAGATCTCCTGACTGTGTGGCCAACATGTTAAACACTTACATATATCTTAGATATAAATAATATATAACATAGACTCACACGTAGAATACTGTTTGTGGTTAAGGGGCGACTCACAATGTACTTCAATCGCTTTATTAACGAGCAGAGAACAAATATGCAGTGATCATCCACACAAGAGCTGCTGTCGGCCACAACTCACGCCAGTATCTGCTCTCTCGGCACTGCTAACTAAAGACGCTGCTGCTAACAATCAGCCCAGTCACCCCAGGCCCCGCACACAAGTCACAGATATTATACTACTTATCACGCCTTCTGAATGCCTTACATCTGTATTTTCGTGAATTTTTATGCTTCAAAATTCTTAATTTAGGCCAAGAATACTTACAATTTGCATCTGTTTTCATTTTTTTCTAATAATTAGAGCTGTCAATCGGTTAAAATATTTAATCGTGATTAATCGAATGTTCATAGTTAACTTGTAATAACCTCAATTAATTGCAGATAGAAAGAGGTTTTTATAATAAGTAGGGATGCTCCAATCAGGGTTTTATACTGCAGATTTTCTTAGTCTGGCGACTTCAACGACGTAGAAGTATGACACCACAGGTCTTTCAACATGCAACTTTCGACAAGCAGCAGTTTAAGCACAAATGCTAATTAATTACTAATAAATAATAATAAATAACGCTAATAAATTCCCTCGCTACCCTTCACTGCCTTCTTATTGAGTGCTGTGTGTATACTCGCTCACTTCCGCATTCGTCACATTAACCAAAGCCCCCGAATAGCTGTCCTCAGCTATGCCTGCCAGTAACTAGAAGCTTGTAACTTGGGTTTTAGCTCACAGTTCAAAGCAAAAAATCAGCCAAGAGACAGTTCGCATCTAAAAAACACTCGTTAGTTGGGACACTCGTATGCCAAGGTACCATTGTATAAATGACAATAAAAAATACCCTCTCTCTTATCTCTGGCGTTCGAGACTCGATGTCCTCTGTTGACAATTACACTCACAGCGATGGTAGATACAAATAACTTTGATCTTGTCGAGAGGGCCATCTACAAGGGCTTTGAAGCTAAACTTACCATACAAAATACCCCTTTCCTTCCCCATTTCTGCTCAATATTTGTTCCTGCTTGTGGCGCCACATCAACTGCCACACCGCTGCATTTCCTCAAACTATGGTGCGGGCCGAGGGTCAAACAGGATGTGAAAGGGAATTTCCGTTAACTCGATATTAACGCGTTAACTTTGACAGCCGTACTAATCATAGGACGTATTGAACAGCAATTATTAATCTTTTTTTTTTTTTAACACAATAGAGTGAGGGTGCAATGTACGAACTGCGATATAGCAAGGAATGTGTTTCTATACTGTATACCAATGGTGTCCAAACGTTTTCCAGCGAGGATCACATACAGAAAAATTCAATCACTATCACTCTCCCAATAGATTGATTACCCACCCTTTGAGAAAAACTTCTACAATGAGCACGAGGAGCTCAGCATCCTCACCGGAACTCAGGTGGTAGAGTTACGACAGAAACTCAACTTGCGAGTAAGTATTCATCAAAGTGTTGTTTTCTTTCTTAAGACATCGTTTCCAGTAGCGGACTTGTTTTGTAATTTTTAGGTATCTGGCGCAGCCCCGCCAAAACCCTGTACCAGCTTTGCTCATTTTGGCTTTGACGAGCAGCTCATGCATCAGATTCGCAAGTCCGAGTACACTCAGCCAACGCCAATTCAGTGCCAGGTACCGTGACACACTTGTGAAAGATGAAATGTTGTGTTTGATGCAAAGTGTGGCGTCTTTAGGGTGTGCCCATTGCTCTGTCGGGACGCGACATGATTGGGATCGCAAAAACAGGCAGTGGCAAAACGGCCGCTTTCATCTGGCCCATGCTTGTCCACATCATGGACCAGAAGGAGCTGGAGGCGGGGGAGGGGCCCATCGCAGTCATCGTGTGCCCCACTAGGGAGCTTTGTCAGCAGGTAAGCAACCTAAGAAATATATGCGGTTCTTTTACAGTCCACAGAAAGCCAGCCATCGGCATGAAAGCACCTTCAGTCATTATTTCCTACATCTCCAGATCCATGCCGAATGCAAGCGTTTCGGGAAAGCCTACTCGCTGCGCTCAGTGGCGGTGTACGGAGGAGGCAGCATGTGGGAGCAGGCCAAGGCTCTGCAGGAGGGGGCAGAGATTGTGGTGTGCACGCCGGTAGGAAAACCTTTTTGTTTCTTTCAGCTGCCTGCTGAGTAAAGCTGGTTGCGGGATTGAATGAAAATGTTTTGGGTTTTTTTGCACAGGGTCGTCTGATTGACCACGTGAAAAAGAAGGCCACATCCCTGCAGAGAGTGACCTACCTGGTGTTTGACGAGGCAGACCGCATGTTTGACATGGGCTTCGGTGGGTTGGAATTACGGTGCTTCCCATACATTCACTCATTTGTAGCGGCTCGGTATGAATACATTAGGACTGCCACAGATAGATTTGCCACAACATTTATTTTTATTTTGTTTTTTTTACATTTAGCACTACCAGTTTGCCCTTGTCCACAAACGGATTATAATGGGGCCGTGTAGCTTGTCGTTACGGCTTAAAAAAAAAGAAGCTCAGTTTCACCCGTACACACATACGCACACGCGGTTTTTCAAAAAAAAGTTTTTCAAGATCTTCACTTTTGGATCATGTCCAATTATACAAGTTTTATGTCATCAAACCTCCGCAACCCACCAATAGATTGCAGTCTTCCGGGAAGCACTGCCATTACAGTCGTGCCTGGCTACATCGCGGTTCGAACGCCGCTGCCTCACTCTGTTGTGTTTTTTCACAAATTAATAAATGATTGTTATTTCATGGCTGACAACGACCAACTTTTGAATGTAGTATTCTACATTGGTCACTAGGTGTCAATAATTGTTTGGTGAGACCAGACTTGATTGCCAGAACAACAGGCTTTTATTGCAGGTTGAAATGATCTCACAACAAACACTAATAATAATAACACAGGTTATTGTTACATCCACAGCCCACAACAAGCTAAAACTCACCTCAGAACCCCCGACATCACTTCCTGTCCATCAGCAATTCTGCTCCTCTACAAAGTCAAAAGTCTTAAATGGCTTATTTTCTCAGATTAAACATACTATTTTGGGTAATACAAATCTAAAGGTGACTATAGGGATGTTATTTCATGTCTAGATGACTCTAATGTTAAAAAGCCTATTTAGAACATCTTAAACGGGTTTTCTATGCCACAACTGCAAAAATATTCCATTTATAAAGAAGGAACCCGACTTTGCGAAAAGGAACTTATCTCGGTCGGGTCTAGAACCAATTAACTGCGATAAACGAGGGACAACTGTATCTGGAAAAACAGCATAAACACTTTTGTGCGCTCTTCTTTGTCCCTTTTTCAGAGTATCAAGTTCGATCCATCGCCAGCCACGTGCGCCCGGACAGGCAGAGTGAGTGCTCTTCTCTTGCCGTCATATCACAATTGGTCAACGTTTGTCCTTTAATTTTGACATCATTCCCTCCGCAGCCCTTCTGTTTAGCGCCACTTTCCGAAAGAAGATAGAGAGGTTAGCCAGAGACATCCTGATGGATCCTATTCGTGTGGTGCAGGGAGACATTGGAGAGGTACGTGGCATCATAGGCCATCTGTCATGTTCTGTCATTAGCTTTTTATAACCACCACACTAACCTTTATTTGTAACCATCTTCCTGAGGTGTGCAGCATGATTGTTTAGTTTGTGCTCAAAATCCTCTCTCTGGTGTACCAAGACAACATAAAACCATGTATATTTATGCTTTGAGGATCAACAGTATAAAAATGTACCATGTTTTTAATATTTGTGCGTGTGCGTCTCAGGCCAATGAGGACGTGACACAGATGGTGGAGATGCTGCTTAGCGGCACGGATAAATGGGGCTGGCTGACCCGGCGCCTGGTGGAGTTCACCTCCAGCGGCTCGGTCCTCATCTTTGTCACCAAGAAGGCCAACTCTGAGGAGCTGGCCAACAACCTCATGCAGGAGGGCTACAGTCTGGGCCTGCTGCACGGAGACATGGACCAGAGCGAGAGGAACAAGGTCATCAGCGACTTCAAGAAGAAGAATTTGCCCATCCTGGTAGCCACTGATGTTGCTGGTGAGTTCAATTTGACCTTTGTAGTGCACATTACCGCCACCTACAGAGCTGGAGTGGAACGGTTATCATCGGCAACATCATGGCTTCAATAAAAACAGTCACTTTCCCCCTTGATCGCCATCCCAGCTCGTGGTCTGGACATCCCATCCATTCGCACGGTGGTCAACTATGACGTCGCACGAGACATCGACACGCACACACACAGGATCGGTCGCACAGGTCGTGCTGGCGAGAAGGGCGTGGCCTACACTCTTCTGACCAGCAAGGACACGTCGTTCGCTGGGGACCTGGTGCGGAACCTGGAGGGAGCCAATCAGAGCGTCTCCAAAGAACTGATGGACTTAGCCCTGCAGGTTAGCCAACCAGACCAAAGTGTGTTTATAGGGCTGCATGACTGCAAAAAATGTGAATCACGATTTTCTTGCTTAGAATTGAGATCGTGTTTCTCAAGGACAATTATTTCACACGAGCACACACCACACCAGGGTTTCCCGTACAATTTGGAGGATTTGGTGGTAACTTTTTTTTCTTTTGTTTTGTTTTTTTAAACATAGTAGGGCTGCCAATGTGGATTTCCATTTCCATACAAAAGATGGCATCATAACTCAGCAGAGTCAGCTACTATGTGGATAATGAGACTGGGAACAATAAACACATAACTTTAAAGGAAAAGTGCTCTTTTTGGGGAATTTTGCCCATTCATAATTGTTATGTGAGACATACTGGATGTCTTTCTCTTTTCTGTGCATTCTAAAGATATAAAAATAGATGATGAGGCAGCGACTATGAGAATGCACGTAATGGAAAGAAGCACCCATTCTGCCTATAATGTAAAGCCTTCTGAAAAAACCTCCAGAAACTGGCAACCATGCCCCATTTTCATAATGTGACCTGTATATTAACCAGCTACAGTAACATTATTGTTGTTATACAGTAACATTATTGTGATTAACATTGTTATGCCCACGTTTCTGGCATAGTGACACCTCGCCACACCACACCAGCTTGCGACTACACACATAGACGCGCTGCGCTCACAATGCCTCAGGCCACTACAGAAAGGTAGCGCTACATATAGGAGCTGCTGTGTTTTTGTTTTTGAGTTTGGAAAAGTTCATGCTTAGGTGTAGCGTTTCTTTCTATGTTGCTATGTGAAATCAGTGCGCCCAGGAAGGAAATTCCACTAATGCTTAAAATGACCAAGTATTACATGACCAAGTATTACATGTTATCATGAATGTACCTGTTACTGCTTCGTCACAGCATGTATATAAAATCATAAAACCTTATTGAAGGCTTTTGGAGATGTTTTAATAGAGGGCTGTCTAGGCAGAATAGGTGGGTCCCATTACGTACATTAAGTACATTCCTCTTTTTAGCTGTTTTTGTATCTTTAGAACGCACAAAAAAAGACAAAGGCGTGTTTTCATGTCTCACATAAGGATTGTGGATGATGGGCAAAACTCCAAAACAAAGTGCAGTTTTTCTTTAAATGTTACTGACAAAGTGCCTGCCTGGCATGCGGGGTACTCCAGCAGCAATTCCCCTTGATAATATACAGTGAGATATGAGCTGTACAATGACGTGTACATTATCTTTAATATCGGCGAACACTTACATGGAGCCCAGGAAACATCATGAATGTTTTTAATCGCTCGTGCATGTTATGAGGCATACGTACGCGAGTCTACCGCTGCACACAATGAAACCAACACATGTAAGTGTTGGATTCTGGCCAATTATGTGAACTTGACAATTACTTTTTTTTGTTTTACATGTCGCACCTCTTTGTAGAATCCCTGGTTCAGGAAATCCAGATTTAAAGGCGGAAAAGGAAAGAAGCTGAACATCGGCGGAGGAGGACTCGGTTACAAAGAGAGACCAGGACTGGGTTCTGACAGTTCTGTGAGTTGCAAACGAGAATTGTCTTTTCTTATCACTGACTCTGAGTGACATTCCATTGCAATCTTATATTTCCAGCTTGCTAGTTTTGTGGCATAAATAAGATTGTGTTGTCTCTGCAGGATCGCAGCAGCAGTGTGTTGTCTTCCATGAGCAGCTACGAAGGGTTCAGCAAACCTGCCTCTGGAGCCATGGGAGACCGCATTTCTGCAATGAGACAAGCCTTCCAGGTAGACCTCCACTAGATTTAGAGAAACACATCCTCATTGTTACTTACTCTAGATCCATGCTGTCACCTCGTCTAGGCTCAGTACAAGAGTCACTTTGTGGCTGCGTCCGGCAACCCTCCAAAGCTCAGCGCCAAGTCCAGCAGCTCCTCCGGCTGGACCAGCGCTGGCAGTCTGAGCTCCGTGCCCACAGAGTCTGCCAATGGGCCGGCGCGGCCCAAGGCTTCCACCTTTGCCATGCCAGGCTTCACCAGCGCCGGCTCCCTTAGTTCGGTGCCCACCAGTCAGAGCAGTTATCCTCCGCCCGCCACGTCCTCGCTGAGGGACAGCTCGCGGGACAAAGCCAGCGATAGAGACCGGGATCGTGATCGCTACAGCAGCAGCCGCCATAGCGAAAGTCGTAACGGGGAAGAAGGCAAGCGGGATAGAGAGGACAGAAAGTGCCAGAGGGACAGAGGAGACGATAGCTTTGCCGTCCCTGAGCCACCAAAACGTAGAAAGAGCAGGTGGGACAACTAATCGGCACAGTCAGGAAATGGTGTGTTATCAACTTGTTTGTGTAAGACAGCGAGCTTGAGCATATCAGATACAAGGTGCCGATGTGGACAGACAGCCAAACATCCCAAAAGCAGCCACTGTAGATATCCCATCACGACTGTGTTGTTGTTGTCAAGCAATAGAACTGATTCTGTTGTCGGCTGTCAGGTTAGGTTGGTTGTGTTGTCCTGCTCCTGCCACGCTTCCCTGCTTGCAAACTGGACTCTTATGGGTTGTTTGTGTGTTTTCATTTAATTGTAAAGCAAAGCTGACGCTTACAACAGTTTCTTTTCTGAATAAAACAAGCGCTCTGTGATGATTTTCACTCCACGCTAGCAGATATCAGACACGGTTGTTCTTGTATTTGAGTCTTAGTGAAGTGCCTTTCCCTGGCATTAGTTTGTGCTTTTCACAATGTTTTTTGTAAAGGGGATTGAAAGGTTCATTCAAAATATGATGGTTTGATTATTAAAGACTGAAATCTAAACCTGTACCTTTTCTTCTGTGTTATCTCCTTGCACAACACATCTACTGTACACTTCTGCTTTTATGGAGTTGCTGATTGCCGAATTATTAGAGAATTAAACAATTTTATGGTTAAACAAAGCTGTTTGCATATGGAATAGTAATTATTTTACAGTAGGATTTCGGTTGGTTCAGCAACAATTTTTACCTCATATGTAACCCATAAATGCCACTGTTCTGCAACTTAATGGAACATCTTGCAGTCCTGAAATCACAGGAACGAATGTTTATATTTGGAAATGATGCTAACAAGTTCCAAAAAGTCAAAAGAGGCTTGTCAGTGAAGGATGAAGTCGCTTACATGACCATTGACCGCCGTGACCAGGCTTCTTCAAATCACACCAGAAACAGTCAAATTTGGAGGCAATATAATTACGAGTCTCGAGTTCGCATTAACACGGTATAAATTCATTTGAAACTGTGCCATTTATTGATTAGATAGTGTGGAAAGGTACGGTAAATGTTACTGTAAAATGACTCTATACTGCGGTCATACAAGAATGTCAACTCCCCAATGTCAAACAAAAAGTGGGTTGTACGATTTGCCACTAAACGCCTCAGGAGGAGAATCCAGCCAATGGCGTGCGACGTCCTGCTGCTGCTGCTGCTGCTGCTGCTGGTGGGGGGGGACAAAAACTGGCTATTGAAAGCGGAGACAAGCAGCGAGGCGGCGGGCAGAAGACACACCGGCATCCCCTGGAACAAAGCATCCCGCGAAGGACACTCACAGCGCGAACCTCCGGCCGAATCGACACCCTGTTTACCAGCGAGTGTTTGCCCGAGCAGAAGCGGACATGGTGAGTGCTCTTCCCGCGTCTGTTCGTCTTCCTCCCTCCCGCGACGCCGCCTTTATGCTCGGCGAGGTAAGGCGTTGATGTCCGGGGTGTTGGGCAGCCACTCTGGAGATGCTCAATGCTAACTTAATAACTAAATAAATATAAATTACCAACACAACCATCCGTACCATTTAAAAAAAACATCCAACGCCGCCTCTTGCTTAAAGTCTTTTGAATGAAGTTAGCTAGCTCGCCAGCTGGCTAATTAAAAAGCAACCACAAAAGGTGATTTAAATCATGCATAATTATTATTATTAAATGCTGCGTTCATATCGTGCATTGTTACGCTGTTAAAACGAGTCTCCCTCTTTCTATCACACCGTTCCTTTTTCAGTGTGTTTACAAATGGCTTTGTCTTGCTGTATTAGTGAATGTTTGGGTTTGTTTTTGTTGCATCGGTTCCATTCATGGCGAATGTGACCTGCTTACATTACACAACAAACACACAACCATACTACACTTGCACTGCCCAACAAGGTCAACAGGAGAGCCTCATCAAGCTCAGGTTTGACTGACACTGCCACAAATGTATTCATTTAACAATATGGTTGTTATTGTGCTTGTACTTTGTAGTAAACAAACACTCTTCAATTGAGCAGTACTGGCTTTGCAAAGATAATTTTTTATCTGTTGGATCTAATTTGGGGTTCACACTTGTCATTTTTGGCCCGGTTAAAACTGAATAGAGTCTGCTGGCTTGACAAGCAGTACAGGACCGAGACCGCCTGAGAAATGGGTCTCGGCCCGCCTGCAAGTGGACTCTAGTCGTGAGTGAAGCGACGAACACACCGACAGACCAAAACGCCACATATTATGTTACCAAATGCGAGCGTAGCCGGACGATGCAGAGCAACACCCAACAGAATGCTGAGTGGAAAAATTACAGTTGTCGTTAGAAAGAGTTAAAGGTAAGCCCAGAAGCGTAAATAGTAGTAGTTAAACATACCTGGCTCTATTTGCGTTGATGGTTACAGTTTGACGAGGTCGTCAGAAACAACTATCTCCCTGGTGTCTTTGTAACATTTATGTCCTTTTCATTACATCTCATCTGGTAAAATCTGCTAAGGAAAGTCCTCAGTGTTTCTCACAGGACTGCAATGTATTTGTGGCGTTAGGCTGATGGGGGAGTAGATGATAATTTGCATAATTGGGCATGGCGCATGTGCATTTAATTTTTATGGATGCGGTGTGAGCTAACAAATGTGTTTAGAAATGCAAATGAACTTTCTTTTGTCTCCTTTTTGTGTGTGTGTTTTATGTCACAAGCAGGACAGAGCTGCATGTGAGTGCCTTTTTAGATGTACCCGCTGCTTGTTGAGAAGAGCGATGGGTGCTTTCATGTTGGAGCAGGGGTGTCCAAACACCAAGGAACCACATACTCAAAGGATACGAGGGGTTTCTATAGTGTGTGTGTGTGTGTATGTGTGTGTGTGTGTGTGTGTGTGTGTGTGTATATATATATATATATATAGTATGTGTATGTGGGGTTTTTTGGGGGCAAACTATGTTAATATTAACTTCTTAGCTTTTTTTTTTTTTTTTTTTTTTTTTTACATTGTACCTTTTTTGCTGTTTTTTGGTTCAATGTTGTTTCTGCAATGTGCCACGGGTCAATAAAAAAATTTGCCGCAGGCCGCACTGTGGACACCCCTGTGTTAGTGTCCAATAAGACCAGAAAAGGTTGCTAGATTTGTTGTTTAAAAAAAAAAAAAGACTCGAGGGGTTTGCATACTTTAAATACAGCGACAAAGTGGCTAAGTTGGTAACACTGATCCCTCCTGCTTCATTTTCTTCTTCTCTGGTAGACCAAGTGTGTGTGTGTGTGTGTGTGTGTGTGTGTGTGTGTGTGTTTGTGTGAGGTGTGTTAAGAAACAGAGTTACGATGCCATCTACTGTACAGAGTTGGAACAACAAGTGGCATTCCCAGACAGTCCCATTATAATGTGTTTATGTGTGTGGGTCAACAGGCAGCACTAAATCCATTTGTGGTGGTCCAGAGCTTCCTAAAGCATCCATGGTAAAGCAAATCTCGTTGTCTAATTGGCACTAAGTGCAATGTTTATGTCTTGTTGCCACATTGATGTCAGCTAAAGGCAGCTCAAAACACATTTGACAAAATCCCTGCCCACGTTTGTGTCATCAAGCTGCTTACAAGCTGATCTGTGGTCTGGGGAAACATCTTTGTATCTGTGCAGGGTACCAACCGCTGCAGCTGTCTGTCATTATGTCCCGCGCATATGGCGGCGAGGCTTAGGTCAGTCCATCACTCTGTGGTGGTTTTTCATTTCCTGTGTCACACATTTTGACATCGGTTTTGTTGTGTCACCAGTCAGAGTTTGGCCATATGCTCTTACAAACAATTAGACGCAGCAAAGACACAGGATCCAGATTTGTCCAGCGTGTCAGGGGTGCCATATGTTCCATAGCGGGGTCGGTTGGCCTGCTGTTTGAGGTCCTGAGCGCTATTTAACCACGTTGCCGGCATGTGCTGGCTGCATTGCTGCAGGCACAAACAAGGGGAAGGGTGTTACACTAATGAATCCACATACCTGTCTCCCGCATTTACACTCTCCTCCTGTGGGCTATACAACACACAAGACACTGTAAACAAGTCAATGCACGTTGTGACTCGGGCAATTAAGACTCAACACATTCTTTAGATTTGATCCAGGCCTGGAATTTTTTAAATTTCCCACCTGGCTTGCAGCAATCATTTAGAATTAAATGCATTTTGTTGGGTCTCCATCCAGACCAGAGTTTGGAATTGCTAGTTTTTATTTGCTGAGGTCTTGTATGACGGCGTATTTTTGCTGAACATGCAACTTCAGGGGCATCTTAACTTGCTTCGTGCCATATCGGAAGACAATTCCAGTCCTGTAGGAGCATTAGCTTGTGAACTGTTCCCCCTCTCAGATCAGTCTCAATGAGACGCTTTCCTCATCACCAAGTCAGTGCAAGTTCTCAGTTTCAACACAATCTGGCTGTGTTTCATTCCGCTGCGAGTCTGTGCTAGAAGCATGATGTTAATTGCTTCTTAATCAAGAGCAAAGTAGGTTTGCATTCCTTTGTTTCCCTGTTAAAAATAGCATCCTACGTCACACATAGCCAGGCGCGCTGGCTAAAGTTCTATCTGAACTTTGGCAGACTCCCCAGACGGGAAGTTGACGAGTGAACGCTGCAAAATGCTGCATCACTTTCTGGTTTCATGCATGGAGGTTGCAGGGGAAAAGGAAGAGAAGAAGCCCGAGATGTGATTACGCTGCAGACTGATCGACTTCCAGTTAATGCAGGCACTCAAAACCTGATGTTCAGCTCTTAGCTTCATACCAGTGCTGATGTTTGTACAATGCGCCTCATAGCTGACTTGGTCTGTACATGCTGATGGAATGCTGCTGTCAAACAGAGTCTACATGTCTGCTCTTACAGTAGTTGCATCATTTGCATGGCCTGCACGCATGATCCACTCACCAACCACACCATTAGGCACACCAGCAAAGCATCATGACATCCATTACAAACAGTGAAACCTACAATGTCACCCACTAGTGCGAGGATCTCAGCCAAGACCAAACTACCGGTCTTGATGTTCAACTGTGGTCCTGTAGGGGGCGGTGCAAAGTGTGTAGCGCCATCTGCTGGATCTGGTGGGTCACTGCCCCACTTGGCCCCCGCATGACGTTTGACGTGGCAGTATTTGATACCAACGCTTGACGAAAAAACATTCAGTGTAGCAGAAAGACATAAACATGTGAAAATTGTGAGCTTTCTAACTGCGGTGCATGTATGGTGTGCATTTTATGTATATTCATAAATTGTTACCGACTTAAAGAGAATGAGCGAGAGTAAAAATAATACAAAACATTTATTTTTTGACCAAAATGTGCAAAATTGCAAATGCACCGAATATTGTTTTTATTTTTTATTTTCAAAACTGACATTAAATTCAAATTAAATATTTTGACTGTATTGTTTTTTTTTGTTTTTGTGTTTTTTGTTTTTTTTCTGCGTCGGGGAACTCCAACCCCAATCACTGCCTCTTTAAGGGACCGTTTGAGCTACTACATACACAGTACCATACCAGCTGTAGGATGCATGGTGGAATACATTGCGGTTGGCTACCACCATTTCTTGCTAGTTTAATGTGCTTTCATTGTGTTTGTAGTTGAAAAGGTGTCATAATGTGGAGAGACTTTGCTTGATGCATACTAGGAAGACAAGGAGGAAGCAGTTGGGGGTTGTGTCAAAAGCGAGCACCTGCCTGTGTGAGTTGTAGTTGACGCTAAAGTGGAAGTGAGTGCCTAGTGTGGCGCTGCAAGAAGACTTCATCTCCTATGAAAGTGCTCTTTGTCTTGCTTAGACATACTACCAGGCCCGAGACAAAAACCTGCTTTATTTGTATTCACTTCCCTCTCGCTCTCTCTCTCTCTTTCCGAGGCCGTCCTCGTCTTTTCCGTTGAGCGCCAGCGGCTTATTTGTGGCTCTTGGATGCAAACGTTTCTGTCGTCGTTAAAGGGGTCCTAATTTATTGGATGAGTGAGGACTGTGGCGGCCGATGTGCTCCCTCAGGGGTACTCGAGAGAACGAGGAAGAAGTCTCATAACGACTTCCTGTTGCATTTGAGAAGCCATGCAGACATGTCATGCACATATAAGGCAACAGAAGGAGGCATGTGAAGTCTCCAGCAGGTTCCTACTTGAATGCACGCCTGCCCTCCAATGTGGCAACTTGACTTGTTGCAACATATCTGAGCGGAGTTGTGTCAAGGTATCTTTGTACAGTATGTTTAAACATCCGCATCCAGCCTTTCTGGTAACAACATGTGACAAAAGCTCCTATGGCAGCACAGCAACTGAGTGGAGACGACAGGAAGCTCTGCTTCCTCAGATGATGATAACAAGCTCATCTCTTTGTCATCTTCTTCTCAAATAACAAGTCTAACTGCTAAGTGGTGCATTAGTAAATGTGCAACATGAATTAAGGATGGGCAGGTTAAATGGATGCATGGATTTCCTGATGTTAAGATTGTTGTACTCAGTCTTATGGGGTGGCGTCTTTTTTTCTACTTACTGAGAAATCAAAGGATGCAGAGGGCGGCTTTGATATTTTTTGGAGTCACAGTGTACATCTGTGTTATGTGTCTCACAGCAACTATGGTGCATTCTAGGACCCCCTGACAAAATGCGAAATTTCAACGCTTGACAGAAAAACATTAGTGAAGCATGAAGACATAAACGTAAACAAAAATTGTAGGCTTTAACAGTGGTACATGCATGCTTTACATTTGACCAATTTTAAGCCCTAAAGTCTAAAATGATCATGAAAGATGATTGATTGATTGAACAGATGGAATTGGAGTCACGGTCTCGCCTTTGGCCTAGTCGTCTGGCTAGCCCTGTATGGCAGTTTGTCTTCTATTTGGCGGCTTCATTAAGCTGTGGCAGCGTTGGAGAACGTTGTACAAGTTTCAGTTTTGCGTCTCACAGAGCACAACTATGGTGCGTTCAAAGACTGCCAATCAAAGTATTCTCATGTCACACAAAAAGATGCAAACATGTTAAAAATTGTGGGCTTTTTTTAACAGTGGTACAAGTATGCTGTACATTATACATGTTTTATCGCATATTGGATAAATTATTTCCAACGTAGGGTGAATGAGGAGTATTTTGCTGCGGGAAAAAAGGAATGTTTATTGAGAAATGTAAAAACAAAAAATTATTTTATCAAAAATACGCAAATTTGGAGGGCCATGAATGCTGAATTGTGAATGAGCCAGGATGTGCTTGGTTACGCTTGTTATAATGTAGCAGTAGTGGTGAGCTCTTTACAATGTGCCTTTTTGGGCTTTATTTTTGTACTTATTCTAGAGTTTTATTCTATTTCTACAATGTGCCACGAGCCACAAACACTTAGCCAAATGTTTGTATCAACAAAGTTTAGATGGCTAGATATCATTAAGTGAGGGGAAATTGCAAACGTTTTACCGATGTCGTCTCTCTCTGGGTGCATCGTCCGCTTTGACAAATCAACGCTGCACCTCAAATAGACACCTCCCTTATTTTGAAAAAACAAAACAGTTATGTCTTATTATAATACGTATTGTGATTATTTCAACCAGTTGCCAATTGTAATACAGTGTTCAGTGCGTTGTATGAGTCCTATTAGATGCCTGGTGCCAAGTTCAGTGGAGTAAACACCACTATATGAGAAAATATGCTTCATTTCAATTAAAATAATTACCAATATATAATGGATTTCACTGACAGCAACCAGTAGCGGAAGCCACCTACTCAGGCTGTGCTCAGTTGATGCCTAAGTAATGATGACGTTGATGTCTATATAGCTATCTACATACTGTGTAGCTACAAGACCAAGTAGTGGAGAATGATTGGAGTCAGGTTCCCCAAGCTGGCTAAGTTAGCATGTCACTAGACTGCGCCCACATGCTCGCATGCTTGTATTTCCCAGCAACAATCCGTCGGCTGAACTTGTTGCACTTTTGTATTTGAATGAGGTGGTGTCTAGCTCGGCTCCTCAGGTGTCGTCGTTGCTGTCTTGTTGGCTCCCTCTCATCCTGCGTGTCTGATCGCCGTGCACGCCATGCAGCCCTTCCTCCTCCTCCGGGCCGAACTGTTTTACGTAATTATATTTCGGCTTTGGCTTCACTGAGGAAGTTGCCGTGAACATGCCGCGATTAGAATCATTCGTGAATGAGCGACACCTGTTAGCGCTGCTGAAGGATGCCTCTGCTTGGTCTTTGCTGCTGCTTAACCTCGCCTGACTGGAGGTCACATGATGCAGGCTTTCCTGTTACTTAAAATGGACACTTCATTAGGCACGTCTGCACAGTGGAATGTACAGAATCCTTGTGTTTAAATGAGTGTTGTTTACACTTGATGGAATACATCGGAGGTAGGACCTCCGTATTTCCTGTCATGCGTCTGCTGTTATGCCGAGGCCTCATGCTGAGCTTCCCGCTGTTCAGCTCGCACGAGCAACCAGAAGGTACTAGATCCTCTCCCATGGGTGCAAAGAGGCAGATGGAGGGAGGTGGGGTGTGGGGTTAGGAGGCGGTAATATTCGGGTTAAGGTAACAGGAGGACCGTGAGAGCACATCTCTTCTTTCTGGTAGCGGTGTTGCATCAGGTTGAATTGACAAGTGTTTTTAAATGTTTCCTCAGGACACCAGAAGCACTGAGGAGAAGCCAGTCCAGCGGTCCAAGGTAATTATAAAGTTGTCTTTCCGGTAATGATTAGCGTGATGCTCGACAGACGATATGGTGTTTGCCCCATATATGCTTGCATCTTTCAGCTGAATCATGGCCGTGTTCCGTCTATTCAGTAACTGAAAGGAAGAAACGCTGTGTGGGCAAATTGAGCTTGCGTAATAAAACTAATCGACTCAGACATCATGAGGCCTCCAGTTAGTTACTTCTTGTCCCACTTTGATGCTGCTCAGCTTTAGCGGGAAGACGGATAAGCCACGTTTCTCACCAGGCGGGCCAGCCTGATTGGGATCGCCACAGTAAAGTGCATTAGCTGCGTGAGTAGCGTGACATCATAGCGTGAGAAGCGCCCCCGGGTGCGCACTTTGGACACCGCTGCACTCGGGTGACCTCTGGACTGCAGATTGGCTTCTTAAAGGCAAAAAAAGTAGTACAGTATACATAAAATATTTGGTACTTGTCACAACTTCTGGAAATGGGGGGAAGTAATGCCAAACTATACTGCTGGGAAATGTGTTGTTAAGTTACTAAAGGGCCGTCTTTTGTGCTCAGTCTTTCAGTTTTAAGACCCAGAAGGAGGTTTGTTCATCATGTGACAAGACGGTCTACCCGATGGAGAGACTGGTCGCCAACAACCTGGTCTTCCATTCCACGTGCTTCTGCTGCAAGCACTGCAACACCAAGCTCAGGTGACCACGCATGTGTTTATTCATTAATACGTTACTGTTTTTTCCACAGAGCCGCAATCTAGTTGTGGTGGGGGCTGGGCAACATGGCGTCATTGTATCATTTGCATAATTGTCCACGATGCAAACAAATCCGTCCATCCATCTTATTCCGCTTATCCGAGGTTGGGTCGCACGGGAAGCAGCCTAAGCAGGGAAGCCCAGACTTT
The DNA here is from genome assembly GCF_027744805.1 of Dunckerocampus dactyliophorus. Taxonomy (NCBI): domain Eukaryota; kingdom Metazoa; phylum Chordata; class Actinopteri; order Syngnathiformes; family Syngnathidae; genus Dunckerocampus; species Dunckerocampus dactyliophorus. The sequence continues at coordinate 3,604,665 of NC_072836.1, read as the reverse complement.
TCTCTACCCAGGTACTTCATTCAGCTCCTCCCGGCGGATCCCGAGGCGTTCCCAGGCCAGTTGAGAGACATAGTCTCTCCAACGTGTCCTGGGTCTTCCTCAAGGTCTCCTACCGGATGGACGTGCCCTGAACACCCGTGGGACATGTCCGGGAGGCATCCTGACCAGATGCCCAAGCCACCTCATCTGGCTCCCCTCAATGCGGAGGAGCAGCGGTTCTACTCCGAGCTGGGAGAGCCCAGCCACCATACAGAGAAAACTCATTTTGGCTGATTATATCACAGTTTCACATTATTATAATTACAGCCCTAAAATGTCTTACTTTGAAATAGCTTTATTGAAAACACAAAAAAAGATAAGTCATAACAGTCACTTTTAAACCATATAAGATAACACTTCTTTCTAAATGAATAACAAATAAATGAAATGCAGTTCTCAATGCAGTCTACAGCGGCTAATCCTGAAACTCAAGTCACAACACTTTTTTTCTTAGTAAAATCAAGTGGATCAAGAAGGTCACAACATTATTATTATTATTTTAACTCATAATGTTATGTTATTTCATGGTGGTGAATGTGCAGGTCACACACAAACTGCCGTTTCCGGGTCATGTGATTGTTGTTATCAACTTAGGTGTTAAGTGGTTGTTTCTGGTTGTTCAGTGGCGAGTAAACGCTTTATACCACTCCTGTCTCGTTCTAAGTCACATCTCCACACTTGATGACCCTCGACTCGACATGAGTAATATGTCCACTGACAACAGCAACAACACCGTGGCCATACCGGTGCTGGCCAATGCTAACGAGGCAGCTAACGCCGGCACTTCCGGAGCCTGACTTTTGGCTAAGTATCGACAAAGGTCTGCTGGGAATAGGCCCATGCCTACTCTTTGCAGACCTGGTGTGTTAAGAAGCAGAGTTATGATGGAATGACAAGCTACATTCACACAGTGTCCCATTACAATGTGTTTATGAGCAAGGGCTTGCGGCGGCCATAAGGGAAACGCTGCTGTGAGCGTCTCTGTGTAATGTGACAATGTGATCCTCCTCCTCCTCCAGCCTGGGCAACTTTGCCGCCCTCCAAGGCGAGTTCTACTGCAAGCCTCATTTCCAGCAGCTGTTCAAGAGCAAAGGCAACTACGACGAGGGATTTGGACGCAAGCAGCACAAAGAGCGTTGGGCCTCCAAGGAGACAGAGAACATAACCAAGACGGCGTGAAAAATGGCGTCCGCTTCGTCCGGAGCACGGTGACATCACCCGCCCGCACGCTACTTATTTTTTCTTTCCCCCCCCCCACCCCCTCTTTGCTTTTTTACACGCCATCAGATTCTCCACAGCATCTTGGAAATAACTGGCCATACATACGCCACAATTCATACCAACCTGTCTTCTTCTCTTTTGTTCCTGTTGATCGTGACCAAAAGCCTTCTCTGCCATCGCGAGAGGGAATGTTACCATGCTGTAATTCTTTTATTATTGTTTTTCATTATTATTCGGAATGATTTGCACCCATTTTGTATACTGTATGCGCATTCAAACGTCAGGGGCGACAAAACACACTTACACACGCGCGCACACTCACACTCAGGTCAACGTTCAGAGGCTCTTTATTGGCAGTGTCACCCAAGGATTTTATAAACGTGTTCGTTTAAACACCACCGTAACCATCCCAAGAGTGCGTTCACTCCACGCACCTGGGGGAGGTCCAACAGGGTACTGTCATATTACTAAGCAACAGCTCACCTCGCGTGTTTGTGTCATTCCGACATTGGGTCATTCTTCTTTTCTTTTTTGAGTTAATTTATTTTTTGTGGGTCTTTTTAGGTTGCGTTCGCACTTGTCTTGATTTGGTTTGGTGAAAAAGAACTCTGGTCAAGTGTGAACGTGCTCATTCAAAACCAAGTGGACCGAGGCCGGTTGAGAGATGGGTCTGGGCCATCTTGCAAGTGAGCTCTGGGGCGGTTCGGTTCACTTGAGCTCAAATGTGACCAGCAGAAATGACATATGTCGGAGACGATGCATTTGAAGCTCTCTCTCTCTCTCTGTCTCTCTCTCTCTCTCTCTCTCTCTCTGGCTCTCGCTCTCTCTCTCCACCCTTGTCCCTGACAATGCCGCGCTTTAAAAGTCTGTTTTACAAGCTTTTCATGAAATCTAAGCTCGCAAATGTAACGGAATATAAAAATAACAGCTTCAACCCAGCGGATGGCATTTTGGTTTGGAATATTAGAGTCTTGAGTCTGGTCTCGTAATGCAAAAGCTGTCCAATGAAGACCTGACTTGATGCAATTGTTCTTTCCTGTGCAGTCTTTGGTCACATGACAAAATAAGCCAACCACACCAAAGTGTGCACCAATTATCTTTTTTTTTTTTTTTTTTAATTGTTGCTACCAAACCCCAAGTGTGAACGCAACCTTGGTCTTAACCTTGTGGGTCCTAATGGCCTTATTTGAAGCGCTCCATCAGCCTTTTGGTGTCGTGATTGATCTTTCATTTCCTTCCCGGAGCGAGCACCTGACTTTTTTTGGACCAAGTTGATCCCTTCCCTCCTTTCTGAGCCGTTCCTGCGAGCCTCAGATTGTTTTGTGTTTTTGTAAAGTATCTGTAAATAGAGCTGTACTTTGTGATTCATGAACACCCCTCCCACTTTGGCCACTGCGCCATCCACCTCCCTGCCACAAGTCACCGCTCATTCTCGCAGGACGCAACATTCGCCACTTTTAACCCTCGTGTATGCTTGTGTTGTCCTTCAGACAAGGCTGATGATGATGTTTGGAGGAAAACACTACGGTTGTGCCATTTTATCTTTTTGAATGATTGCCTTCCTGTTATCTTATGAGCTAAAACATTTTAGCAAATGGACCTATTTCTCAGACCTGCCAACATGTACGCAATTGTCATACTCTGCATGCATTTCAGTTTTAAGTTAAAAAAAATGGAAAAGGCTGCGATTGGTCGACTTGTAGAACATTATTTCCTGTGTGTATACCAGTCGTTGACAGGGCACACAGCCCACCTCCGCGAGCGCTTTCTTCTCCAATTTCGGATCAACATTTTCAATAAAAAATGCTGTTACGCATCCTCTTCTCTCTTTAATTACCATTGTTCCATCGACAGAGGAAGCCGAGAGGGCCAAGACACTGCAGGTTTTCTTTCCAGCCGGTCACTGAAGCAGGCGATTTTAATCATCAACACCACAAGTTTGACAGCGCTGAGCTAAATAGTCAACGAGGCGTGGTTGCTCGCAGAGTAAACGTGACCCCCTCAATCCCTGACAAAGAGGTGTGTCCGGAGTGTGGGCCAGGCGCCCTTTGCGACTTGTAGCTCGTAGAAATGAAATTAAACCAAAGCAATAGCAAAAATGGGGAAAATTTAGCAAAAGGCATAATGCAACAAGAAAAAGCTGCAGTGTTGATATTAACTAATAACCCAAATCGTTGTCTTTTAAATATATATACTTTTTACAAAACGAAAAACGTTGGCAGGTCTGATTTCTTTTATTCTACCTACAAGTGGAGGCCGATGGAGGTCACCTCCCCCCCTTAAAAAAAATGGAGTCGTGCATGCTGCATGTGATAGTGCTGAGCGCCCCCTGCTGGGGGACATCTTGTCTCGCCTGAGTAAGAATCCAACGTGAGTTGTTTCCATTTTTAAACGCCTTTTTATTCAGTTTTTGAACAAGTTGCCTCACAGGTCTGCAGTGTGAGACTGCAGCACCGTACTGAACCCGGTCCAATTAGACAGGCAGGATTTCCACGTCTTATGTTTCATAAGCCATTTTAGGGAATGCTGCTGAGGCTTGCCTGACACTTGAATGATTCAGTTGTTTTTGGGTTTTTTTATTTCGTGAGGGAAAGGCTTTACTGTGAATTAAACACGCTGTGAGGAGAGAGAAATGATAAAACGGATGGATATTAGCTTTTTTTTTTTTTTTTAAGAGAAGCCTTAGAAATTGTAATGCTGACACAAAGGAGACTTAAATGTTCTGATCATGCCTTTTCCAAAAGCAGACTCACTCCACATTCCTAAACATGACATGACTTCATGCAACCAGCAGCCATTTTTCTGCCCACTTTCATTCCACAGAATAATGTATACTACTTCTATCTCTGTTACATGTGTGTGTGTGTGACAATGTCTTTTTAATCCTTGAATACTTTCAAATGAAAGTTATTGTATGTAGAAATGCTGTCTTTTGTCACTCGCCAAGGTACAACTGCAACCGCTGGTCAGGTGAATGATTGCGTTTTTTTTGTTCTCGTGCAACATTTTTGATGTGGACTTTAGTGTTCAATGCTGTTGTCATGGAGATCTTTTTAAATGTATGCCTCTGGGGAAATGTGATTCCACGTTACACACTTGACATATGGATTGAGGTGGCCTTACAGCAAAAGAACGCTCAGACTGTGTTTGCAGTCTTTTTCTTCCTCCTCCTCCTTTCTCCCTTTTTTTGACTTTTTATTGCAATTTAAAGCGCCCCTCATTCTACTACTCTATGTTTTGAGCATTTGTCATGTTTTTTTGTCTTGGGTTTTTTTTACATGCTTTTGGAGAAAAATAAAAATGCTGGTGTTGATTGATTTTATTCATCCGAGCCTTATTTTCCTTTTAATTGTTTTTTTACGGACACACTGTCTTTACATCCCAAAATCATGCATGTTCGAGGAAAATATTCAAATTTATTGAGCTGCAGTTCAAGGTACTTCCTCTTATCAGTTATGAACATGAGTTGTTTCAATTAGTCCTACACATAATACCATTAACAAAATAACTTGTCAACCACTTACAATGTCCATTGCATCATTTGACATGAAAATAACCTTAGAATACCTCTGAACTGTGCTGTCTAGCCAACTGTCAGACTTCCGAGTGTCCCTGAACGTAACTCAAGCATACGTAACGATCGCTCCGCCCATACGGTGGCGCGCGCTCCTGCGGTCACATCTCCAGCAAGAAGAAGTAAAGTGCGCGCCCCCGTGGCTGCACGGCGGTCATTTAGTAGCTATTCGAACACTCAAAAAAAAAAAAAATCACCCGGGTAATGAATAAAAAGACGTCTTGTCGGGGACTACTGCACCAAGAACGTGTCAAGACGTTTTGGAAAACATGGCGGTGTCTTTTTTTCAGGAAGACTTGGACGCTTAAAAGTGGGTTCCGGTGGTGAAATGTTTTTTTTTTTTTTTCTGTCAGGAAGTTGAATGTAGTCGCTTGAAAATGATTTTGTTGTTTGTTTTGTTTGGGAGACCGCATCGTGTACGTACATGATCACTTTGCTGCCGTTAAAAAAGGAGCTGGTCGTGCTAATTTAGTCCGTTTGGCTGCCAAATGAACTCGAGGCAAAGTTCTATGAAGTCTGACGAGGTTTATGCTGCTGCGCCATAAGTAAGCGTTTTTGTTTGTTTGTTTTAGTACTTAACGTTCCGTTTAGTTTTAGTACACACGCCATATTCCCACATACTTCTTGGCACAATTGTTGGACGTAGCAGGAAGAGAGGCCAACTCTCCTGAATTATGGATACACATAAATCCAAGGAGTGAATGGGACACCTTCCTCATCCAGATGTTTGTCCAGAACATATTTAACAAGTTCTCCAAAAATGCGACGTTTAAGAACACCTCTTAAGGAATATTTCCGGTCTAAACCCCCTACGTGACCCTGTTTGTTTTTACCTGGGAACTGTCATCGAGCGTGGAGACGCCCACCTGTGTACACCATGGCCCTTCATGGCGCTGCCCTCTGAGGATGATGATGATGAAGAGTCTGATGGGAGGACACACGTGACACAGGTGAGGTTGGGGACGGGGGTGTCTGTCGTTGTGAAGTGATAGCTGTCTTCCAGGTGTGTGCATACCAGTAATAATGTCACAATGTGGCCCTAAAGGGAAGTGATGTAAACATCGCCTCAATAGTAGAATAGCACACATATGTGTTGACATGCATGACCTCAGCATAGACCTCCACCAGGGCCAAATTCCTTATTACTACTTCCTGCAAAGTTTGAATTAGAGCTTTTAGGCTTTGGTGGAGGTTTTTTTTCTACTTGCAAGGCAGGAAAGTTATGGAATGCTCATAAAGACCAGTTTGGAACATTCCGGATCTGAGCAGGTGACAGTGGATTACTGTAAAAAAGTAACTGTGGAGAAGCTGGGAAGAATGTAATATGATTCAACATTGCTGTAAAGCACTAGGTTGAAGCAGAATTTATTATCTTACTCCTATATAGTGCATGTTGGAGTTTTTATGCTGAATGCCCTTCCTGACGCAACACTCCCATTTATCCGGCCCTGAGACTGGCACTGGAGATGTGTACCACTGCACCACCAGGGCAAGTAAATTCAAAATATGTGATTAAATAACTATTAAATAATAAGTCACGATAAATGCTATCAGATACTATGGTTCTTTCAGCATATACAATGTAAACACTATATGTATGAATTGTAACTGGCTCCTATTAATACATTGCTTCAGTTCCTTACGTTGTCCTTGCCATGATTTTACTCCACATATTGATATGCTAAAGGTGTTTTGTGCAGCAGCGTTTCCAACAGGTCTGCAGTTTATCTGTGATGGTGTGTTTGCTTGTGCGAGATGGCGTCGTCGTCTAATTTGCATAATTCAGAAAGCCCTATTATAATGTGATTGTGAGCAAGGGAGAGCAGATGGTGCCAAATGTAAAGAAACCAGAATAAAAGATGGCGCTAAATCCTTCTGTGGCAGTCCAAATTGAACTGTGGCGGGCTGCCACAAATAAATAATGTATTGGAAGCCTTGGTGCAGGCATACAGATGTTGTAAATGTAAGATTTTCTTGTTTTAAAATAGTGGTTGTGTATTATCAGGAAGCAGATTGTTGTTTGCTTTTGTGTGCATCCTTTTTGCAGTTGACTTTAGGAATACTGCAGACGGTTTGTGTGTAAGCAGAAAAAGAATGCAGACATGCAAGATGATGTCACTGCAGAGTGTCAATGAACATGAACTATCTTCATTTGAAAATAGGTTAAATAAACAGTTGCTCTCTTGTACATGAAGAACATTAGAGGCCTGTTTCACATCCACATGATCGCTAGCCTGAGCGGGAAGCAGGACTGGGAAAAACAGCCTCAGACTAAACACCTCCAGAGGCAGAGAGAAGGAGGGAGGAGGGAGGAAAATCCTTGTAAATCCTGCGAGTCCTAGAAATGCGATACAAGGAAAATAAAGCGGGCACAGCTGAGTGGACTGGCAGAGTGTTGCCTCTTCTGCCGCTGAATTCCCCACATTCCAGTCGGAAGCTAATCGGAATCAGGTGGAGGGCAGCAGCGGGCAGAGGTCACTCGACCTGGGTACTGATCATTCCCAGCATTCCTTGAAGTAACCACCTTGTCAAACCTGGGGTATTTATTGATCAAATAAATGGTGTGATGATCACGCTGAAGGGCTTAAACACCTTCCCTGTTGGCAGCTGAGCATGCGAGCAGCAGATGCTTGAAAGCAGCGCGGCAACGCTCCGCTGGCCGCAGACGGACGTGCCCGGCATTCCTGTGGGTGATTATTACCCAGAAGTCGGATGGGTTGCCATGGGTGCCGATGCTGCCCGTGCCGTGCGCAGAACAGCTTTCCCGTGTTTCATCCCAAACATCAGATGTAAGCTGCATATCCTCTGCAGCTACAATAACATCAACTCTTGTGCTGTCAACATGGTTTGGGCCTTCAAGATCATTTGGGTTTTTTTTGTCTGATTTAGGGCATTAATCCCTGAAAGTTAGGCAGACGTTGTTGCCATGGCGACATAGTTGCTCTGTCTCAAATGGAATACTTCTGTCAGTATGCGTCTATAAGTATACCATGTACACTGTGTACTTCATTCCTGGGTGCGTGAATTTTGACTGCAGTGCTGTCCGTGACTGTCGTTGCACACTTAGGGGAAATGACTCCTGCAACGTCTGTATTATCATCATCTACCCCCACCCACCACCACAGATAGATTGCAGCCCGCCCTGTGGGAGACACTGCCGCTTGTCTGCATGCAAGCCACAGCTCTGCTCGAAAGCACGTTCCTGCCGCAGTCAGGTTTCCCTCGACGGCTCTCCTACTTGAGAGTTTGTTTACCATCAAGATGGCAGCACTTGCATCCTGACAATTGTTGCGCGTCTGGCTGATAACCTTTGTCTTCTCCTGTCTGACTCACATCCTTCTGCTGCGTCTGCAAAAGAAAAACATCACCACAAGCCTCATTATGAAGACACGATTTTGAAAATGTGTTTGTTTATTGCAGTTGGCCTGGCAGCACTTCTGGAGATTGGTTTGAGGACCACTCGGGCACTCACGCAAGCACCCACAATGAGTAAGTCCTCAAAATGCTGATGCGAGACAGACATTTCGGGTTTTTCTCATAAATCAAACATGCACCACACTACACCCCCCCGAGGCCAAGGCCCGTCAGAGCGGCCGCTGCAGACTCCGGCGGGTGAAGGATTGTGTTTCCGTGCCGTAAGACAGGGGGTTCTGGTTCTCCTTGCCGCCCCGGGGCCGTGTGATGTCGGTCCAAGCTACACATGTGGAATGTTTTCTCTCCATGAGCCCGTCCAGCGAGGCAAAACCTGCCCACAGATCAAACGTGGGAGTAGGCACATGAAAAAAAAATCAACCCTCGTACGCCTCAACACACCATTGGACATTGGAGTCTCTTTACTGTGCACGCCCACTTACACCTCTGCCATCCGTTTTACAGTATAGCATGCTTCTAAAACCACCTTTACACCGAGTGCTTCAGTCCAGGAAATGTAAATTCTGATGTGTCTGGCGTGTGTAGGAGTAAAAAGTGTGACAGCAGCATGGCGACGCAGTGTAAGGCGCCAATGAATTCAACAAAGAAGAGGAAGGCCACACGGTAAACAACAGGCAACAATAGAGGACATCTTTCTTCTTGTTTGTTTTGTTTTTTGTCTTCTTCCCATTCTGGAAGTGACCATTCTCAGTTCACCAGTCAACACACTGCACTGGGTGTAGGCACCCTACCACAGCACTCGGTACCTCAAAAAGCCTTATGCATTAGTTATCGCAATACTCAGCATAGTGATACAATTTCAGTGGCTCCCACAGGGCCATAATCTATTGGTGGCAGCAGTGGGTTGCGTACTTGGCGAATTTGCACAATTAGCCGTGTTACATTTTGCACAAAAAAAATGCAAAAGGCAAAACAATTGTGGAGAACTACTACGTGAACTTCCTTCTATTGCAACGTTTTGCTTAACGGCACAAATGAAACTGAGCGCTTTTTAGATCACTTGTAGAGAAGAGCGATACGTGCTTTCATGTCAAAAGACTCTTCATTAGATTTGTCCCTAGTTGCTTTTTGTGATCCCTCCTGCTTTGTCTTCCTATTCTCTGGCAGACCAGGTGTGTTGTAATGCCTTTATGGCCCATGACGAACAGGTAGTCAAACCTATTTGTGGCAGTCCACTGTATCTGTGGCAGGCCGCCACAAGTAAATAAATGTATAGGGAAACACTGGTTTTGTAGAAAGGGGACTAAATTGTGGTGGGCTTTCTTTTTTTGTTGTTGTTTGCAGATGAACGCCAGGCTCTTCACTCCATCATGAAGGACCTCGTTGCCCTGCAGATGACGCGGCGCCAGCCAGTCCTGCCGTACGACGGCGGCAAACTGAAGACGGCAACTCAAGCTAACAGACAGGTGGGGTGGGGGGGTTATGTAAATTTAGGGAAATGATGGTAATCCATTTTCTGTACGGTTTACACAATCTAACGAGACGTAATATCAAGAATTGTGCCTTTGAAGAGATAATAATGCTCGCTTTGATTGACACACACACACACACACACACAATAATAATGTTCTTATGCATCATACTGAGGGTTGTTTTGACTTCACGTGTCTACATAAGCTAAGCAAAATATTACAGACATCTCTCAGACATCTCACCGCAATAGGTTATAACTAGGTGTACTTAATGAAGAGGCCGAGTGAGTCTGTGTGGACCTTGCATGATGTATTCTTTCTTTCATTATTCTCGTGGAAATTATGATTTTTATATTCCTGTTTGTCATCTCGTTGTCAAACACCCAAAGAATGATTTCATATTAAAAGTAACTTAAGCCTGCGTCTGTTTCCCCTCAGGAGGACGTCAGGATGAAGTTTGAGTTCTCGGGCGAGAGGAGGTGAGCCTGTTTACGTGCATGTGTGTGTTTTTACTTGAAGGGGATTACGGGAAGCTTGGCATGTCTCACAAAAGCTCCTACCTACTCATTTGTCCATAAATAAGAATGTCTTTAAAGCATGCAGTCAGGCAGCTGACTGTACGTACACGTCCGAACATACCTGTATGGCGTCAGTGTTTCCCACACAACTGCCATCTGTTGACCATCTCATTTGCATAATTTGCCATGACACAATTGTAATGAATGCAGTAGGGGGGGGGGGAGGCAAAAAGTGATTAAAAAAAACCATGAAAAGTAAAATGATTATGTTTAGAAATACAAATTGGATTTTCTTTTTGTTGTTTTTTTTATGTCACAAAGATGAGGGAAGGGTCCACAGCAGTACCTGCTGCTTATTGAGAAGAGCGATACGTGCTTTCATGTCTCTAAAAAAGACCAGAAAAAGTCACAAGACTTGCTTGCTTTGCTTTTTTGAAAAGAGTGTTTAGAGTGGTCTGAATACTCTCGAAATATAGTGACGAAAAGTGATCCCTCCTGCTAGGTGGTCTTCTTCTCTGGCAGACCAGGTGCGCATGGGGAGTGTGAAGAATCAGAGTTACAATGCCATCTACTGTACGGCTTTGCAACAACAAGCTACATTCACCGACGGTCCCATTACGGGTAGCGCCAAATCTATTTGTGGCGGTCCAAATGAATGTATGGGAAACACTGAGTATGTAGATCCATTTGAAGGAACATGCTCATTCAGGCTTTCTGTGCATGTGTGCAAACACTTGAATAGTTTTCTATGTGAGCTGGAAGGGGGGGTGAAAGCGCTGTGGTGAGCTTGTGGCTGCCTGCACACACCACAAGTATGCAAAGGTGCATACGGAGGAATTTGCTCACGCTGAAAACTGCAACTCGGCCGTTTTTCTCTCTCCCTTTATAGCTGTCAAGAAATATCTCCTAATACGTCCTCTTTTGTAGGATCCTGATGTTTGGACGACCTGTGCAGTTTGAGGACGTCCAGCGCAAAGTCAAGGCTGTGTTTGGCCAGCAGCTGGACCTTTATTACATGAGCAACGAGGTAGGGTGAAGCTCACACCCGATTCGCTGTGCAGGTTTGTTGAGGTGTGTTGCTTCCCCGCAGTTGTCCATCCCTCTGAGAGGTCAGGACGACCTCGACAAGGCCATCGACCTGCTGGACAGAAGCTCCAACATGAAGAGCATCAGGATCCTGCTGTTCGCTCAGGAGCACAACAAGGTGGAACACACACACACACACACACACACACATACTGACTTTGTGTTGACGACATACTATTGAATCACTGCTGTGTCTTCACCACATAGCTACTGTATGTTGTGAAAGCGGTTGGAGTTGGTGTGATGTTGAAAAATGACTGTTTCCAAGTCCCTTTACACAGCCCATTGTATAACAAGTGTTAGTATAAGGGGTTCGGAGTGTGTGGAATTGGGTAAATTTGTGTCTTCCCCACAAGTAAAACTTATTCTGGCAATGCGATGGCTTGCAATGTGTGCTAACGTATAACAATCATGCCTTTCCAAAGAATCTTTCAATACATGTAACAGGCTAGATACAGTAGTACTAACGTAGTGATAGCTACGCATTAGCTTTGCAGGCCTTCTCACGATGTCATCAGTGCCCTCAGAAACCCCAATACTTACCCACCTCAGCAAGGGGTAACCCTTTTAATTAACACATAAAAAAGAAGACAAACAAGCACGTGCTACTTCCATGACTCAAGTGTCCAAAGTCCAACCACGGGCCATTTTAGGGCTGTTTTCAGCAAAAATAGTGTTGATACTAATGTTTCGACAAATAATCCTGATATTCAGCATTCACGGCCTCACAAATTTGCTGATTTTTGGTCGAAATTGTATTTTTTAATTTTTCTCAATGAAAATAGGCTGGTTTTTCCACCAAAAACACATCTTTTTCACCATAAGTTGGTTATAATTTATGAATACGTCATAATACAGGTAAAATGTACCACTTGTTACAAAGCACCAAATTATTACCTGTTTACGTCTTTATGATTCATGGTCCAAATAAGTTGTGATATTTTGCGCTTTGTTTGGTGGTCCTGGAACGCACCATATTTGGAGCAGGAGGGCTTGGGGCAAGCCATGTCTCGAAAAGACATTTTTATGGGCGAATGAATCACTCGTGGGGTTTTTTTGCCATTCGCTGGTGGTCCTGCACACTTTGTCGCCTATAACACAAAGCTGACATGCAGGCACGTCTTTCTTCCAATGAATAGAACTTCTGAGCAGATCTACATTGGCTTGGATTCAGCGTGTTTACACTACTAAAAATATCGAAATGGCCACTGCATCCTTTTGATTCTTCAGAACTCACAGTTTGGACACCCCTGCGCAAAAGCCTGGGTCACAGTCGGTTGTACGGGCTCCTACGGCCGGTTTACGTGCAAGAAATGTGGAGGGCGTGTGTGGGACGTGTTGATTTTCGAGTCGTAGATCCCGTTGTGACCTCGGCTTAAGAAATATCTCAATGACTGCAATGGCTCACTATCACCTGTGCAGGATTAAAGTGGTATTGCACAGCACTAGCTTGTTGACCATCAAATGCTCTCCCCTCTTTCCCTTACAGGCCCCGTCCCCGTCCCCCCATGTGCCGTGCAAGCAGGTGAGGATCAACGCCTCCCAGTCCACTGGAGACGTCAGTACAGTGTACCAGTCCTCTGAGCCTAGGGGGCGCCATCTTTCAACAGGTATGCCGCCCCGCTATCGCTGTAGGTCATGTTTAATCTGACCGACTCATGACCTTCTACTTTTTTTTAATATTCAGCCTCAATGTCGTCATGCAGGCTTTAGTCTTCTTCCCCCTGGCTGTTCTTCCCCTTCTAGGGACGACTCCTCTTCCTTTTCCTGTTCTCCAATACTAGATGATGCCTTCTGGCCCACCGCCAATCAGATTATACCACGCTATTAGTGTTGCCGGGATTTATTTTTCCTCTGGCGCGGGTGGGGATCTCAGCAGTGGCTCCAGTGTTGGACGTTCTGACGGCGTCAGACTGTGAAAACTTGTATTTGATGTCTGCTGTGGCGAGAGAGCTGTTTAATTCACAGCCCGCACTTCACTCCTGCCGACCGCAGAGTGCATTTAGTTTACAGTCAACATTTGTCCTGTTCCTAATAACCCCCCCTTTTGAGTTTCCAGGTTCTCAGAACACGGGGAGAAGCTCGCCGCCTCCCGGCTACGTGCCAGAACACCAGCAGAGGATCGCGCGCCAAGGTTCATACACCAGCATCAACAGCGAGGGGGAGTTCATCCCGGAGACCAGCGAACAGTGTGTGAGTCATAGCACCTATAATCATCTTCATTAGTTAATGTCGCCTCTCACAGACAAGAAACTTCAGCTAAAGCATAGCTTTTGAAGCTACATTTTCCGTGTAAGAATGTTGTTGGGAGTGTGAGGTCAAACAAACTGTGCCGTGAGTTCACACTCGCATCTGATGTGTTGCATGCACTCACAAGGAGGACGTTGCATGTGAAAATCTTTTCATTGTGCTCCGTGCAGGTGCTGGATCCTTGGAGTAGTGCAGAGAATTCAGTGTCTGGAAGCTGTCAGTCTCTGGACAGCAACTCGGACAGGTCAGCAGCATTCCTTATGTATAAAAATATACATCATTTAGATGTTTACCTCCACCAGGGAGCTTGTGTTTTCATTGACATGGCTTTTGTGATGTACAGCAGATCCCCGTATATTCGCTCCCCCGCATATTTGCCGATTTCTTTTCTCTCCTTTGAATTGTAAATAATTAGTTAGTTTTTTTTTCTTTCTGGTAACTTGAAGAGAAAGTGGTTTGATGGTACTGTCATCACGTTTATATTTTCTGCCATTCATTTTTTATTTTTTTTAAATGAGCATTACTTGTCCCTATGAAATGAATAAAGTTCCCACGCCTAGCTTAGACATTTATATCTCATTAGATCAGGTTGTTATCAGTGGTGTTGGTGTAGGCTCTTACTGCGTATTCTCTTGGATCCAGAAGAAATGATGAATCACTTTGAGACTCTTAGCTGTTTAGATCCAAGATCTGATGTGAGAAATGTTAAAAATCCTGGCAGAGGTCTGCTTTCTCTGTGTGAGCTTGCTTTCTTTTTTAGTTAAAATGGAATAAGTAATAAAAGATACTTAGCTCTCCTGTCCTTCAGCCCCGCCCTGAGGAAGTCTCGCATGCACAGAGCCAAGAGTTACCCTGACAATCGACAAGAGTTCTCAGGTGAGCAACCAAAAACATGCTAACCTGCGCACACAGTTATGCAAGGTATATTTTACATCATTATTACTCAGTGTTTTCCAGTAATGACCTCTGTACTATCTGGTTTCAATTCTGTTTCAGACAGAGAGAACCACATCTATGACCGCTTAGTGGGCAAGGGAGGCACGTACCCTCGCCGCTACCACGTCTCGCTGCATCACAAGGACCACAGTGAGGGTACGGCGACGACATCATCACGTGCCGACTCCTCCCTCCCTCGCGGTTTTCTGTCAAGCAAACGGCTTCTTTCTTCCCGTTTCATCAGGCCGGAGGACGTTTCCCAGGATCCGTCGCCCCCAGGGGAATCTTTTCACTCTGGTTCCTTCACGACGCTCGCTGAATGGCAGCGAGGAGAGCGTGGGCAGCTGGCAGCTGGTGGACATGCAGGGAAGACTCCGCCCACAGGAGCGCTCTGTCACGCATAAATGTAAGTGGAGGATGTGCCAACTTTTTTTGTGACCATACCATGGCCATCAATCAACACAACGCACCCTCCAGGCACCCGACCACTGTGGTTGGTACTTCAACAGTAGAGTGCCAAAAAGTGGCATCGATCAGTTATTTCGGTTCCTTACAGCTGGTGACAGTAGAGACACAAAAATTAAAATCCAGAATTGACTCTGCTTGATGGTTTCCAGCGCCCAGCGCTCCGGTGACATGGCGGCGGGGGAAGCTTCTCGGCCAGGGTGCTTTCGGGCAGGTGTACCTGTGCTACGACGTGGACACTGGGAGGGAGCTGGCCGCCAAACAAGTCCAGTTTGATCCCGACAGTCCTGAGACCAGCAAGGTGAGACGGTCCCTTCCTGTCACCAACTCCCCCTTGTTGCACATAAAAATTGCACAGCTTGGTTTTACACTTGCATGACATTTAAAATGTGATTTTGAGGTTAGAATAAGGTTTTATAATGGCACAAAGTTTGGCCCTGGAACCCATCATTTTTACTTCCATTACTTCCTGGGAAAAACTGTTGACCAGCATCCCGGATGATGTCCCACTGTGAATCACATTCCGTTGTGTGACTGATGTCAGATGCGGAATCATCACCACGGACAGCAAGGATGAGCTCATCTGCTTGGAATGCAGCTTGCTAGTTAGCCTTAAATGAATCATCAAGCTAATGTTGGTCTTTGCTTTGGTTAAGATGTAACTTTATTGCATCCTCTTAAAACAGAAATGGATGGGGAACTTCTGAATGCACTGATGGCGATGAATAGTTTGAAGGCACTGGTGCAGTGGATATTCAAATCTTACATATTCTCAGTTTTTATTCATTTCCTGTCGTTACCTACATAAGCTGTCACTTCCTGCGTCTGCGTGTCTTCGCTGTGCTTTTTATTGATGCCAAACGCCCACTCATTTAAAGGGCTGGGCTTGGGTTCATTATGGGCCTGCCTGCTATGCACGCACCCACTCACTGCCACATAAAAAAAACAAAAAATCATTTCAGGTTTTGAAAGGAAACAATAGTGAGGTCAACGCTGAGTCATCACTGTCATCCGTGCAGGAGGTGAGCGCCTTGGAGTGTGAGATCCAGCTGCTGAAGAATCTTCATCACGAGCGCATCGTGCAGTACTACGGCTGCCTGAGGGACCACAACGAGAGGACCCTCACCATCTTTATGGAGTACATGCCGGGGGTGAGTCCTGCACCTCTTTCACTCTTTAAACAAACATAAAGGTCATTTGAAGGTCTTTTTCACACAGCAACATAACCTCATGATTTTTTTTTTATGAAATACTTTCTCTTATCAAAGGAATACAAATAACTCAAATCCCTCTTTGGATGACAAGAGCCCCACTCCCATCCTGCACACAAGCAGCAAATGTTCCACTCTTGTGTTCCCGGGCCAACTCATTGACAATTCCAAAAAGTAGATAACGACATGTCGTGAGGTGGTTTTGGTTTTCCCATGATCTACTGCTAAAAGAAAAGACTTTCTGGAGTTTGTTACATCTCTTTCCAAGCTCCGCTCAGTCAGAATACAACATTGTCCCAAATAAGTTGTTTTTTAATCCGGGGGAAGCAAAAGGACCTGTTTTCATACTAAACACACAAAGTTAAAACGTTCCTAAGATGTTGGTCAGCATAACCGGAGCCATTGCTTGCACATTTACTAAATCTAAGTCGGGGGTGTATGAGTGTGTATGAGCGTGCGCATAGGGGTGTGTTTGTGCGTAGGAGTGTTTATGTGCGTGTGTGTGGGTGCGTAGGAGTGTGTATGTGCGTGCGTGTGTGTATTTTTATTTATTTATTTATTTTAGTTATTTATTTTGGGGGGGGGGGCATACAGGGGTTTGCTCTGTGGGGTCAGGTGCTGGGCGATACATCTCTGCCGCCCGTGCCTCCGCCGGGTGGGTGGAGGGTGTGCCTCCTGCATCCCTTGGCGGGGCGGCCCTGTGTCGGGGGTCGGGCGGGGGTTGGCCCGGGGCGGGCCGGGCTCCGCTCCCTGGGGGTGGGGGTGGCGGTGGGGGGGAATTGGCGCTTCCGGCGCGGGCGGGCTTCTTTCCGGCTGTGGAGGCGTCTCTGGGCCTGCCGGTTTGTGGCCCCCGGTACCCGTCTGCCTTTGTGGGGTGTGATCTCTCGCTGGTCTCGGGGGTTGGCAGTCCTCCGGCCCGCTGGCGCCCTGTCCTTGGCTGGGATTACCTCTCTTCGGCCCCTTACTGGTCTTCCCGGGGGGGGGGGCTCTCTGGGCTGGCTCTTGGGGCACTGATCTTTGTGCTGCCTGCCCCTATGGGCCTGGTGGCCTTCTGGCGGCCGGGGCCCGGCCTTGCTATTTGGGGCGGGGCTCTCTGGGAGGTGGAAGGCGGCCCCTTTCCTTTCATGCACTCTCAGTGACAATCACACGCCCACACATTCCTGCACCTTTATATATATATGAAGTCTTCCTTACATACAGAGATACCTGTACATATGCACACTCACAGTACATACGTACTTCCCCACATTACTCACTGAGTTATCCAGGGTGTTATTATGTTGTTGGTTTTATTACAGCGACGGTGATTTCAGCAGTATGACTATATATATATATATGTGTGTATGTGCGGTATATATGTGTATATATATATATATATATATATATATATATATATATATATATATATGTATATATATATGTATGTATGTATGTATGTATGTATGTGTATGTATGTATATGTGTGTGTGTATATGTATTTTTTTTTTTTTTACAATGATGTGCATTACAGTAACTTTGATTCTATTCACTATCATGGATAATCATTTCATTACTACAGTTATGTGTGACTGTTTCAATGCGGTATTATCATGGTGATCACTATCATAATTCATCATTTCATGACTACTATTGTGTGCGACTGTTTCAATGCAGTATTGTCATTGTGATCACTGTCATAGGTCATCATTTCATGACTGCTATTATGTCTGATTGTCATTGACAGCTTTGTCATTGTGGTTGTTGATATTGATTTGTCCTTTATCCTTGTTCGTCTTTATAGTTGTCACGGACATTTATTTGCTGATGTCGTTCTGTATGTTTCTGTTGTTCTGTCACAATTGTTGTTGTTGCTGCTGTTGTCCTTGTCTCTTGTCTCTCTTTTTTTTGTTTTTGTCCCCTCTCGCCCCCCCCCCGTTTCCTTTTCTCTTCTTCTCTGTCCCCTCCTGCTCCGGTCCGGGCGCTCCAAATTTGCTTTATAAAAAAAAAAAAAAAAAAGTCGGGGGTGAGCGGGCCACATTGGGTCAAAAAAATTGGCGGGGGCGTCGTCTATATATAGGTGGCATCAAGCAGAACGACATACTAAATAACAAAAGCACAACACATCCATATCGAGTTAACGCCTCACATAAGTCAACCGCTAAACATAACGCATAACTTAAAACTGTTATATCCAAATGCCCGCAAAACATTCTGGGTAGTCCAGTTGTAACAACAATATGAAATATGAAATCATTGGATATCAAAAGTATGTTAACTCTTCCTTGTTTACTTCTCTGATGACCTCCTCAATATATTTTGCAATGTAGCAAAAATGCGACAAACACTGCAAAATGTTGGGAGAAAGAGTACCACAAGCTGCCCAGCACGCTTTGCGGCAGGAATATATGGGTGTTTTTTTTAGCATGGGTGTTGCATGTAGATATTTGTTGTTATGCCCACATGGTGCAGTAGGTACAGTAGGTTACTTTGTGCGTCGTGTGTTGACGTGTTGTGTTGTTTGGATGGCTTTTTTGTACAAACTACAGATTGCATCTGACTATTTTGGTGGCTCAAGCGTGCCGCAATAGCACTGCAAGTCAAGTTGCCAGCTACACTTTCCATGTTACAGATTTTAAAAAAGGAATTTGGGAATGCCCGGTGGGCCGGATTAAGACGCTTGGCAGGCCTGATGTGGCCCACGGGCCGCAGTTTGCTCACTCCTGCTCTAAGTTTAGGAAAAAAAAAACATTCATGTTGTTTTCATATGAGTCTACAGTCCATGCGGGCTGTAGTAATCCCTGACTGTATTGTGGCCCCGATGGGATTTGTCGCTGGAGTACCCAGCATGCCTTGTGGGTGCTTTGTAAATAACAGTTAAAGTTACGTGTTTGTCGCATGCGATTTATTGTTGTTGTGTGTTAAGGAGACAGCGGTGTTTGCCTGCTACTTGGAGCCAGTCCAAGAGAGAAGAGGGGTTGGCCACATTGAAGTGTGCAGTGCATCTTGTTGTAAATTATACAGTGCTGTTTTGTAGACGCCAATAAAAGGCTGATATATGCATTAGAATATTGTATAGTCTTATATAACAAAGCTGCTGCTTATTTTGCACTGTACAGGAAGTCACTGTGTGTTAATGCTGTGTAAATAGTGTGTAAATACGAGTGAGTGTAAATAGTAGTGATGTGGTGGCACGCTGCTTCGCAATAACGTGGAAGTTGTGGACATAAGCGAAATCGTTTTCTTTGAAATGACACCTTTTGGGTAATACATTTTATGTCAAGAAAAGTGGTCCACCATGTACGTCAACTTAAACGGGCATTTTATTAATAATAATAATAATAATAATAATAACATGGTGGACTGGGACTTGATAAGTTGTTCAACATACATGAGTTGGTGACTTAAACAGGTTGCACTTCCTTCTTGTCAGGGCTCAGTGAAAGACCAGCTGAAGGCTTACGGTGCGCTGACAGAAAACGTGACCCGGAAGTACACCAGGCAGATCCTGGAGGGAATGTCCTACCTGCACAGCAACATGATTGTGCACAGGGACATTAAGGGTAAACAACAACAATTATTTGACAGAAATAAATGCAGAAAGATGGTATCAGTGCATCGTTTCACTCTCAGGCGCCAACATCCTGCGGGATTCGGAGGGCAATGTCAAGCTGGGAGACTTCGGGGCTAGCAAGCGTCTGCAGACCATCTGCATGTCTGGCACCGGCATCCGTTCTGTGACCGGCACCCCCTACTGGATGAGCCCGGAAGTGATCAGCGGAGAAGGCTACGGTAGAAAGGCTGATGTCTGGTGAGCTGACTTCCTACTCACACATTCTGCATTGTGATTGGCTGGTGGTGTAGCAGGACAGCCATGTGATTGGGTGAAAGCTGAGAGAGTTGCAAATGTGTCTTTCTTTCAGGAGTCTGGGCTGCACCGTGGTGGAGATGCTGACCGAGAAGCCCCCCTGGGCCGAATACGAAGCCATGGCGGCCATCTTTAAGATCGCCACGCAGCCCACCAACCCGCTGCTGCCCTTGCATGCCTCCGACCAAGCGCAGGACTTTATCCGCCGCATCTTTGTGGAGGCCAAGCAGCGGCCCAGCGCCGAGGAGCTGCTGCGCCATCCCTTCTCCCAAACTGTGTGCTGAAGGCTGCCTAGCCTCTGAACTTTGACCCCCACCCCCTTAATGTAGCATGACTTCCACGCCATGGAAGTTCTCCTTTGCTCAAATCCAAATAGCTGGATGTTTTTAAGCTTTGCTGGACAGCTGCAATGTGCCGGTGCGCCACTTGTGTCTTTGTGGGTCTAGCAAACATGCAGTGGTGCTCCTCAGTGATCAGGGTTGCGTTCCTCTTTGCGATCGCCACATAGTGTTTGAGATAAGCGGTGACAAGTACAGTCATGCTTCCTTCTTTTTAAACAAGCACTACCTACCTTCTTGTTCTGATTAGGAAGCAAATGCAGCTTGTGAGAAGGTGTAACTTGTTAACGAGGAGTTTAGAAAGTGTGTGTTGTGTTGATTGGTCCATTAGTGGATCGTTGGCTTCGGGAAAGTGTAACGCTGAAAGTGTCCAGTAGGTTGTAGCCATGAGTCATTGGTTCAGGCAGCAAATGCTAGTCAGGTGGAAAATGATGTATACTCTCACCACTAGAGGCCACAATTCCTGTTCGTGCAAGAAATACGCGTCCTGCCCATCACAACAGGATTATTTCTTACTTTTATTTCCAAATTCACTCTCATCTGTGGTCTTACTCTAAGCCAGGGGTGTCCAAAGTGCAGCCAGAGGGCCATCTGCGGCCCGCAGCTTCTTTTTTTTTTTTTTTTTTTTTTTTTTTGAAGATTCAGTTCATCAAGAAAACAGCAGCAAAGAATGGAAAAAACAATGAGCACAGAAGTAAATGTAACGTGAAAACGTAGTCTTTTTGACACTGTGGATCCCCACTGTTTGGTTCCGGACCCACCCACGATTGGCGAAAATCAATAAAAGTGTCTCTTTTGACACACTGCTCACATCCCCGCCCTTCCAAAACTTCCTGCCATTGTTCACTCATGACACAATCCAGGTTTAAGCCCTAATAATTCCTAAAAAAATTCAAGTATTAAACACATTTTAAAGTATAAACCGCCACTGAATGGCACTGTAAGATGATTGATGAACAAATGGATTTATCAAGCCGTGGCAGCGTTAAAAAGCATTTGAGAGTTATTTATCAAGTTTCACTTTTGTTTAGCAGCAACTGTGGTACGTTCAGAGACCAACGGACAAAGTGCAAAAGCTCAACGCTTGGAAAAAAACATCATCAGTGAAGCATACAGACATAAACATGTACAAAAAAATGGGCAAAAAACAGACCATAAAAATTGTTTTTTGTTCCAAAAAATATATATGTTTGTGTGTGTGTGTGTATTTTTTGGACAAAAAATCCGCAATTATGCGGGGTCGCAAATGTAATGTGCGGGGATCCACTTTAATAATAATAATAATAATATTAATAATAATTGGCTCTGTCACCTGTAGCAAAGCTGACATGCAATCTGCTCTGGTTTTTAGCCTAGAAACAAAATTAAAAATATTAAATTGGCCCCCACATGCTTTGAATTTTTGTTGGTAATAGGTAGGAAAAAGTTTGGACACCCCTGCTCTAAGCCCACGCATTTTTTTGTTTTGTGTTACAGCAAAAGAAGCTTTTTATTTGTCAACGTCCACCTAAAAGCCTTAAGAGCAAACGTCTCACTGAGAAGCTTTAACGATCAATTTAGAATCAGATGCACTTTCAAATTACTTTTTTTTTAACTTCAAATGTGAAAACGTACTTTTATTTATGCCCCCTGGTGCCAGTTCACTTGGTTGACATAAGCAAATGTATATGTGTGGATATATATTTTTTTATATTCTGATCTTTATACTGTCTTTGGGGCCAAGAGGGGCAAATAAGTTGAAGCAGCTGGTGTTGCAAAATTACTTTTTTCTCTCCTTTTTTTTTTTGTAATTTGTGGAAAACAAACTCTGGCTGGCCGGGGCAAAGAAATGTTTTAATAATTCTACATTTAGACGACAGTTTTATTCATTGTTGACAAGTCTGTGTTGTCCTGTGAAGGAAAGTGGCGAGGAAAAAAAAGACCTTTTTAATCTGATTTCCTTCTGTGCTTTTCAGATATAATTATAACGAGCATGCAGGAGTTTGCTGTTTGACGACTTTGTTCGCCCCCGGGGTTCACAGGACCTTCTGCGGCCACAACATTAGGTACCCCTGTACTATTTAATCATTTAAAAAATATGAAAAATGGTGCCTTGCAATGATGACAATGCTTAGTTTTGATTGACCTTATGATCATCATTATAGTGTACAAGTGTACTGTATCGTACTGACAGCTGTTTAGAATATTTTAGCTACCTATGTGAAAGGGGCCAAATATTGGGAAATGAAAATGATTTGCTCCAGGTGTACGTAATGTTGTGGTGAGTCAGGCTACATGCTAAAGTACAAACCTCAAAAAAAACAAACCTCCGGGGAGAAAAAAGGAAGTAGTTTTATAGGGTTCTATATGCTCATGTATGTTAAAGATTATGTATCACGACGGGACTTGCAGTGCAAAGTCAAATGTATTTTACAGAAAGAAGAGTTTAATATGTACACACACAAACAGTGCCTTTGCAGTAGAATAAGCCAATAAATAGTTTTGAAAAATACACTCAGCCTACATTATATTAATAATAGATTCATATAATATTTTGGATTTATTCTGTGAACTGATGGTGGTTTCTTTATCACTTTTTTGAAGCAATACTTTTGGACGCACTTTTAAATTGGTCTTGTGTGGGATTACAAGAATCTGTCTAAATTGTAGCTGGGAAAGATGGCGGGGAAAAGGTTTACTGTACAGTGTTCCCCACAGGACTGCGGCGTATTTGTGGCAGGGTATACTGTATATGATGCCATTTGCATAAATTAGACGAAAAGTGAGCAAAAAACCTGAAAAGCAAAACCAATATGTTTTAAAAATACAAATGAACTTTCTTCTGTCGCTTCTTTTGTTACAGTCACAAGCAAGACGGAGCCGCCTGTGACGGCTTTTTCATGTTAGAGTCATTGTAGGTTTTCAGTAAGGCCGTAAAAAGGCACTAGATTTGTCTGTCGCTGGGCGCTTTTCGGTAAAACAAAATCAGCCATAAATTCGGAGATTAATTGATTGTAGAGACATGCATCAGGTATTGCAAGACTCAACGCGAGAGCCTGGGCTGCCAGTGAAAGGATTGGCGCGAATTCTCCGTAATTTACTGTGACTGAAGATGGGAATGGATGTAAATAGTAGCAGTGCTTACGTTATAGCAATCTAATTTCTATGCAAAACTAAGATAGGAACAACATTAAATTAAAACCGCAAAATGAATACAGACCCACCATCCACCAGTACGAGCCTGGACTTTGTTTTTCAGAGAGATCATACGTCGCTGTTTGCCAGCATGAATTAACTCCAGGTTGTGCACAAATCCAACAAACAAATATTACAACATTAGCACGCAGTAACGTCATCAGATCTTACCTTTAATGCATCCAACATAGTATCAGCATTTGGGACCAAATATGAGGTGAAAGAAAAAGGGGGAAAAATACAGTATAGTTGTTATTATTATTTCCAAAATAGAACTCCATTTACGTATAATTTCATGTAGTTATTTGTAAATTGTTATTTATATTTTTAAGTGTTTTTTAAAAATTTTTATCATTGCTCCTGAAAGTTTGACCGGCGGTTGGGGACCGCTGCCTTACAGCATGCTTGGGGATATGATGTGCTCTTTTACACAATTGAAAATACTGTAAGAATGGGCTTCTTTACTTTATAGTGTAAGATCAATGCATTGACATCAATATCAACAAATGTAACCATAGAATCGCATCGTACCAAACGTACGCCGTATGGAATCATATCGAATCGTTCTGGTTTTGAATCGTAGTAACGCCATGTACTGTATCTAGATGCAAATCCAGTCGTCTATCACAAAGAGACTGACATCCCTGTTGGTTTATAAGCCATCAGCCTTGCAACCAAGCAGGTACTGTAATGCTTTATTTATGTGTAAACATTTGCTAACTATGTGCTGCTTTAGTATTTTCTTAAAGGGTTTATTTTTTTGCCAAACCAAAAGAGGAGGAGAAGAAGATCCCATCAGTAAGTATAAAGTTTCATACATAATAACAAAAGTACTTCATGTAACAATACGCGGTAATAAGCTGCATCCGTCACTGTACTTGCATGTGTTTATCATGTGACCTCGGCGTGGAATGTTGTTTTTTTTTAGGGGGGCTCGACAGGATTCCTGCTGACATGCAGACTGGACCAGTCCTCTTTTGTGGCGCTGCTCGGTTTGGACCCAAAGGTGCTGAGTCATGGCGCTGCTCTGCTGGTAACTATTAAGATTGTCATGTCCTCATCTTCATCACTCATTTCATCTGAGCCTTCTCCTTTTTGTTTTTTTTTCCAGTGCATATATTCCAACAACACGTTCACACAAAAACGAGGCACAAGCGTGATAATTGCTTGCTTGATTGATTGTCAAGAAATCCGTTGATTGTGTGGAATTGATGGTGGATTCACTGAGTCACAATGACGTGCACTACTTGTCTGCCGCCAGCAGAGGTGCTGTCTCTCTGTCTCATCTCGTTTGCTGTCCAAAGAAGCGCAACATGACCTCAACCTATGGGAAGTTTTGTGTGTTTTATAACAAAATGGCATGGCAAAGGAGTTCAGAACAATCCGAGAGAGTTTAATCATCGATTTTCCCCATAGTTAAATCAACAAAATCGAGTCAAATATCTGTAGCTTGGGTCTCATAAAAGATTCAAGTTTTGATGTTTCCCAAGTTTGTCTGCCCTGAAAAGACGCACATGCCACTTTTTCCTAATTCGGTGTGAGCAACCTCTGGCCTGGGGGCTATTTGCGGCCTGCGGCTAATTTCTCATTGGCCTGCGGCACATTCTAGACACAAAATTACATAAATTACCAATTTTCTTCGCTTTGTCTCCTATCACACCAAGCTGAGTTAATTTTAATAATATTTCATATTTAAGTGCAGGTGGTCCTCAGGTTCCGAGCAAGTTGCGCTCCTGGACTATATAAGCTGGAACCTGAATTATACATAAATGAACTACTAAGTCACTCACACTGTACATATAAAATACAGTAATAAGAAGGTGAAATACGGTAATTTAAAAAAGACAGAACAAGTCCTGACTTTTATCCCTGTGGTTGTCTTGCAGGCCCAGCCTCGTCTGGAAGGATAAGCTTCTTTTCTCCTCCTTGTAGCAGCGCACAGAATCCATGACCTCACTTGTATTCATTAGCATTCATTCAGGATGATGGTCCTGACAGTCGAGCGGGTGGGCCTGTCTCCTCTCTCTGAGCTTCGTATTAAGTTCACTCTCACTTCCGTGGTGACGGCTTTCCTTTCCTTTGACGCACATAATGAAGGGTAAATAGTGAACTAACAGGCATTAACGTGTTCTTTCTCAGTGCGGTTGAGCCGACACACACTGTACAAAAATATTCCATTTATTCACATTGAATCTTGTATCGCGGAAAATCATTTATCGTGGTCGGGTCTGGATCCAATTAACTGCTATAAATGAGGGATGACTTTATTTTTTGTTGCCTTGGTGGGAAAAGCTTGGACACCCTTGAAAACAGGAAGATGTGTGTCCTTTTTGGTGGGTGTCTACTCATCTACAGCCTTTTGAAGCCGGAAAACACAAGAACGTTTCAGCTTTGAGGACATTGTTGTCATAAACTTATGGATGGTAAACTTTGGGGTGCACGTCCTCGGTTGCTTTGTGCCTTCACGTTGGGAGGGGGCATGTGTGGTCAGGACACAAGAATTCTTTTCCTCTGAGCTGGACCCAAAAGGAAGAGCGGGTGTGAGACAAAGGGGGTGAAAGTTTTGGGGGAGGCAGCCAAGAGACATTTGGACTTGAGTGGACGAGCACAAACAATCGCCTGAAGGCAGCACATTGAGGATGGAATAGAGCCCCCCCTCCACGCTCCTTTTTGTCCCTTTCACTGCAGGAACCTCCCTTCGCACCCTGTGGCCCCCCTGCTTTGGACTCTATAAAAGCACTGGTTCAGATCCAGTTCTAGTGGCCAACATGGAGAGTCACAGAGTTCAGTCTTCCTACAGGAGGCGTTTCGCCCCCCAGGGCTCCAGCAGCAGCATAACAGCGGTCCGTGTGGGAGGCCTCCCCTCCAGCCGCCTCTCCTGGCACGGGAGCCCCCGCACCTTCGCCCACTCCAGCCCCGTACAGCGGACCACCCCACAGGGCCCCATGGAGAGACTGGACTTCTCAGCCGACTCGCTGCTGAAGGCCCACTTCAAGGAGACGCGCACCAACGAGAAGGTGGAGATGATGGGCCTCAACGACCGCTTCGCCAGCTTCATCGAGAAGGTGCGCGTGCTGGAGCAGCAGAACAAAGTCCTGGTGGCCGAGCTGGCCCAGCTGAGGAGGAAGGGGCCCAGCAGGGTGGGCGACATCTACCAGACCCAGCTCAGGGAGCTGCAGCGGCAGGTGGACGACCTCGGCGCCGACAAGGCCCGCGTGGAGATCGAGAGGGACAACATGGCGGCGGACGTGGCCACACTCAAGCAGAGGTGGGTGGGGCAGGCTTTCATGCGTGCGTACGAAATGGTAACTTTGTTTTTTTTTCACTTTTTATGACAAGTCTGAAGAAAAACACAAAAGAATTGGCTAAAGTTGAACTATGTGAAACTATGTCTCACTTGGCAAACTTGATGAGACTGAAATGAAAACATGCCCGTATATGAGGTCACAAAAACACATTTGGCAAGGGCCCAAAATAGACCCCACCCACAACCACATGACCTCCCCCCACACTACAATGTCAACTATGATGCAAATGATTTCTTAACATAACAATATTTAAACCCTTTCTTACTTTATTTTTTTAATTTTAAATATGTTTTAATTTGAAAATCAAAAGGCAGCAAAAATGTACTGCAATCATTTTATTTTAGGTTTGATGAAATCATTTTGAATGCAATTTCAAATGAGTTTAATAATAAATACTTGATTTAATTCACTTTTTTTCAATAAAGCTGTTAAATATTTAAAGACATTTCTATATATATAAATTGATTGTTTTTAATAAATAAATTAAATAATAAATAAATAAATTTATTTATAAATTTAAATGCATTTTATGACTAAAATAGAAATTATATGATTTATGGACTTTAGTCCAGTTTTTGTCGCAGCTACATCTTTCTTAGTATATTTAAATAATTTTTTAACAGGAAAACAAAAACACAAATTAAGTTTGCAGTTCAAATTAACTGGAAAAAATATATATATTCAAATTAAAATGTGGATCAATATTTTTGTATTTATATGCCGATTTGTTTTCATCATGGTTCGGAATGCAGGGCGCCCCCCCAAAGCTTTACTCCCAGATCCCTCTTTGACAAACTTGATCCAGCCTGCTTTTATTGAGTGAGTGTAGAGGAATGAGGCCAGCACAATAGCGCACCCCCTCCCGAACCCCACCGTGCCCCCCTACCCTACAAAAAGCTTGGCAGATGTTCTTCAGTCACTCCAACAATCGCACTGAAGCTTTTTAACTTGCAGACGTGCGTGTAATACCTTATTAAACAGCTGCTCGCCTCCTCAAAGGCTCCATGGCTGCAACCACGGCCGCCGGGGTCAAAGTTCAGCATCGTCCATTATCAATGAAGCTTCCTCATTGGTGTTTTGATCTCTCTCTCTCACTGTGGGAGAACTCCATCCCGTGGGAACGTTTGTGGCCGTTATTTTGGTTGAAATGTGTAACCATGCATGAGCTCCTCCTAATCGTCCTCTGCAGGAACAGCAAAGCTGCCAGTAAAATCATCATCTAATTGCGCTCAAAGAGACCTCCACCAAGGCTTAAACATCTGTCACCTGCCGCATCCATGAGGGAACGCCTTCAATCCAGGAGCTGAAGAGATAAAAGCTTCACATTTCATCGTTTCAGCGGCGTTTCCCATACTTTTCATTCACCACTTTCATTCACCACGCCACAAATGGACACGACCGGGTCGCCCTATCTGATAAGCACATTATAACGCTGGTCTGCCTGTGAATTTGTGCAACTTAGCACTTTTTGCAACTGTGTCATGGCTAATTAGGCAAATTCCACTATACGTACAGGACACATATGCTTGCAAAATTTGTGGGATTTTACATATTCAGTTTACATTGTGTCCAATCTGAAACCAGTCCAGCTTTTTACAGTGCTTAACCTTTGTACAGTTCGGTTAAAGTGGTCAAAACCTGACATCTGCCCCCGTATTTGGAAAAGGAAAAAAAAAACACACACACACAAAAAACGTTGAGCATAACTGCAAACAGGAAATTGCACCCAAAACCACCAGAATAAAAGCACACCGTCCTTGGCTGAGGTGGTAGCTCTCGCTGTATCACATTGTTACATGGCCTAACGCTGCCTCATGAAAATGTGTTACTTCCTTCATGTTTGTTCATACATGTTGCATTTCATGCCTTTTTAAAAAGGTTATTTGTTATTTTTGTGTGTTTTGTTGAGGTTGCAAGATGAGATGGGCCTCCGACAGGATGCCGAGAACAACCTGAGTGCCTTCAGACAGGTAACAGACGTTGCACAGTATCTCTCAAATGCCAGGAGACGCCTCACATTTCAGCTTGTCCAGGAGCAATACGATTAAAAGTGAACTGGGATATACTTTAGAGTAGTCAGTGTACAGCTTGCGCAGCAGTATAGATTTACTATCCACTGAAAATGAGTCAACACACATCCATTATTGTCTAAATGTGGACCGGTTTCCCAAGGGATCATGCTCTGCCTCACTGTACACATTTTGGAATTCATCTTTTCCTTTGATGGACCGCAGCTCTTCCAGTGGCGGCAGCACTCATGTGGCCCCAGACTATGACACTACCTCAACCAAGAGAGTGGCTCTTCAACATGTCACAGTAAATGTTGGAATTAATCTTTTCCTTTGTAAACCACAAATCCCCCAGGGCTGGCAGCACTCATGCAGCCCTGGAAAGTGACTCTACCACAACCATGTGTGACTATCGGCCAGACACAATTTTCTTGCTACTCACTTGTGTAGAATTCATGTTTCCCTTGATGAACCGCAGCTCCCCCACTCCCGGCAACACTCGTGCAGCCCCAGACCATGATACTACTACAACCAAGAAAGTGGCTCTTCAAAATGTCACAGTAAATGTTGGAATTCATCTTTCCCTTCAATGAACTACAGCTCCCCCACAACCGGCAGCACTCATGCAGCCCTGGAAAGCGACTCAACCACCACCGTGCGTGACCGTAGGCGAGACACAATTATCTTACTACTCACTTGTGTTGAATTGTTTTCCTCGATGAACCGCAGCTCGGATCATCAGAATGTCACAGTATATGCTGGAATTCATGCTTTTCCCACGATGAACCGCAGCTCCCCAGTGCTGGTAGCACTCATACACAATGCTTGACTGGAGAGGCAACGCACTTGTGTTGCCATCTATTTAGACAATAATGGCTGTGCTTTGACTTCTTTTCAGTGGATAGTAAATCTGTACATGCTATAGAAGCTGTACGCTGACTACTCTCAAGCATATCCAAGTTGACTTTCTATGTGAATGTCCTTTGACAAGATGTACTGAAGTGTGAGGACTTTAGCGTATCATTTATCAAGTGAGTGTGTTTAAATGCAGGATGTGGATGAAGCGTCTCTAAATCGAGTCCAGTTGGAGAGGAAGGTGGGAGCTCTGCAGGATGAGATCGACTTCCTGAAGAAGATTCATGAGGAGGTCAGAATTATTACTTTTGTTTTTTATGTTTTTTATTAAAACCCCTCGAAGGAGCTGCTCTGAACGCTCACGTTCATGTAGGAGCTTCGTGAGCTGCAGGAGCACATCATGGCCCAGCAGGTTCACGTGGACATGGATCTCTCCAAACCGGACCTGACTGCAGCTCTGAGGGACATCCGGGTCCAGTATGAGACCATGGCTTCTTCAAACATGCAGGAGACGGAGGAGTGGTATCGCTCCAAGGTCGGATGGATACAATGCCGTGTACACGGAAAATGATCACACACACACACACACGCTAACATGCTGTTTGCTGTCACAGTTTGCTGACCTGACAGATGCAGCCAATAGGAACGCTGAGGCCCTGCGCCAGGCCAAGCAGGAGGCCAATGACTACCGGCGTCAGGTCCAAGTCGTCACCTGCGATCTGGAGGCACTCCGTGGAACAGTAAGACCACTAACGGATAAGACTCCCAAAACGTATACAGCCAATCCATCCTTGCTTGCACACATTAGAGATGCTGGACCTGAGAGAAGGTCTGCTGGCCCACCATCTTCCTTCTTGTTCATCCAGACTTCACGGACCTTGCTTTGTCCAACCAAAACAGAAAAGGGTCTCCCTCATCTTTCACTGATTGATTAAGAGCTGTGTCCCAATACTTTAGTCCATATTGTGCGCCCAACATCCTAATGTTTACGTCCTCCTCCAGAACGAGTCCCTGGAACGTCAGCTCCGGGAGCTGGAGGAGCGTTTCGCCATGGAGACGGCAGGCTACCAGGACACGGCCAGCCGCCTGGAGGAGGAGATCCAGGCCCTGAAGGAGGAGATGGCCCAGCATCTGCAGGAGTACCAGGACCTCCTCAACGTCAAGCTGGCCCTGGATATTGAGATCGCCACCTACAGGAAGCTGCTGGAAGGGGAGGAGAGCAGGTAGGATGCTGTAATAAATGCAAATAAATTAAACATTCTATCTAATATTTGATATTTTTGATATTATATAATATTTCTTAACAGGATTACTATGCCAGTACAGAGCTTCTCCAACCTGCACCTGAGAGGTAAATGACGGCACATTGTCGCCCCCAGAGGAAGACATCGGTATTACAAGAGAGGACTACACAACGCTACCTTTGCTCCTCCCAATAAATGTTCTTCCCTTGTTTTTTTTTTTTTTTATGAACATCGACATAATTTGCGCGTCTGAAGTTTCCCATCTGTTTTATGTTTCAAGATGCACTCATGGACACCAGAAGCCCGGATCTCCACATGAAGAGGAGCATCCTGGTCAGAACTGTGGAGGCTAGAGATGGAGAGGTAGAGTGACACTTGTACCTCTCACTTTTGTCCGCTAGAGGGCGATGTTAAAGCACCTCTGTATCGTCAGTACGTTTGATAACCTGAAGCATTTGTTTTATTTTTAGTTTCTTTTATTAAACACCCCCCAAAAAATCTGAAAAAACATTTAAAAAAATAAACAAATATATTATTAATATTGTTTTACTTATTTATTTTTATATTTTCTATGTTTTCTTTCCAGGTCATTAGGGACTCGACCACTGAGCATTAATCTGTCTGGTCCTCAGTGACAATATGATGACTGTGAACCTTTTTTTTTTTTTATGATTATTTTTACAAAAATACAAATTGTGTCCTACAATTTCTTATTTTCACTACCATCACCAATGATGTTGTTTCCCCAGCACTGCCATGACATTTAGTACTCTCATTACAGTGTTTTGTTAAAATAAAAAACAAAGTATATTCGGTGAACTGATATTGTTATTCTTCAGCAACATTTTGTGTACAAACACCACAATGTCGAAACTAATATTGTGATCTTAATGATGTGCTTACTGGACACTTTATTAGGAACACTTGCACATCTGTATGTGTTGTCTTTTGTCCGATGCAAAGATTTGAATAGAGACATCGTTTATTTTGATGACGTGCACATCAAGCTGAGAATTTTTTTTCTTACGACGACCAAAATATTAGGAACGCCGCTGATTACATGAACATTTTGTTCATTTGCAACATTTCATGGCAGCGCCTGAGATGTGAAAATGTGCACGCAAGATGCCAGTTGGGGTACATTGTGGTTGTCTGCTTGCATAGACAGCATTTTTAATGCAGCTCTTATTAGGTTGTGGGGTGTACCTAATGTAGTGGCCAGTGAGTGTGTGTACGGACCTGGCCCCGGTCGGCCCTGGGAGAGTTATTTTGAAAGCCGAATGTGACCTTTGCCCTCCAATGAGCACCGAGCACATGAGTCGTTATCTGAGTATTTTGACACACAGCAGAGTGTAAGTTGGTGGAGGTGGGGGGGTGGAGGGGGGGGGCTCTCTCATCCTCAGCGTGAAGCCCCGAGAAGGCCACTAATGAGAGTGCAGCTTTATGGAGGCTGTCTGTCGCTGTCGCCACGGTTACACTGTTTGATTGGAGGCTTCCCATGTGACTCCCCCCCACCCACCACAACGCCCTCCCTCCCTGTGAATCCCTAGGAGACTCCATGTCTATTTGAGTCTTCTAGCAGCACAAAAAACAAAAACTCTGGTCAAATCCCAGCCACGGTGATTAGAAGATTCTTATGTGAGTTTGCAGATCCTCATTACAACAATAAAGGAATCAAATATTTGGTGGACACATTTCTTCTTATTGTTGCCATTTTTCTGCAATCATTTTATTGAGTTCACATTTATTACACAGTATATTCACATTCATTTATTCAGTCATTTGGAGAATATGAGCATGATTGGTAAAAATACAAAATTTTTAATACAATTATTATTATTTAAATTTTCTACTGATATTATTTTTATGTGACTATGTTCTGCCGAGCCACTTGGGCAAGTCTTATTCTTGATGTAAATGTCCTTACTTGCTGTACAGGCTGGTGATTTCTCATTTAACCCCGTCTACTACACAGATTTAAATTAGCAAAGTCCAAAGTGCGGTGCAGGGGCCATTTGCGACCCACGGCTAATTTTTTAATGGCCCGCAGCACATTCTAAAAACAGGAGAAAAATTGAGACATTTTTGGTATGTTCATTCATTCCACTGCACGTTTTTGGACTCAGCGAGCAACTGGCGGCGGCCTCCTCCTGCCGTGCTTGTTTTGGGATTGCTCTTTGTTTTCCCCTTTTGCCCCACTGCCTTGTGTTTAACCTTTTTTGGACTACATGAAAGAATATATTTATTTGCTGCTTTGTCACCTTGGACACGTGATGCAGGCTGCTTTGTGTGTGGCTTATTAGCATATCCATAATGGATGATTGAACCTTGTTTAAAAAATATCAAAGTGGTCTGCCCAACCTTTTGGTTTTTCAGTATGTGGGACGTCCCACATACCGGACGCCCCTGCTGTCCCTAATTGGTGGCTAGCACACAAACTGTACGACAGTGCGGCTAAAATGCAAAAAGTGCAGTAGAACATTGTCATTTTGTACAAAACAACCTTTTTTCTGTAGTAAATAATGGAACTAGAAATGCTCTGTTCCGGGGTCAAGCTGTGTCCTTTATAAACCGCTGCAACGTGAAGGCGAGGCGCACGTCTTCCACTTTGTGACCTTTTTAATTGTTGTGCACGTGTTCACCGCGTTGTGTGTGTGTGTGTGTGTGTGTGTGGGCGGGTACAGTATGTATGTGTTGCTCTTATCGCAGGAATGGAGGCTCTTGGTGGCCTTGATGGAAGCGACCCTGAGCTGAAGGAATTCCAGCCTGATAAACGCTCTCCAAATCCATGAGAAGGATCAGTTTGGGGGTGGGGGACGTTCCCACCCAGCCGTGTTCCACACAAAGAGGTGGGAAGGTGGTGTATCGTGTTTTAAAGTGCCTTGGCGACGGTGACATGAGAACATCTGTCATGTCTTCTACAAGGACAAAACGTGTCTCATCACAACGGTCCTCGTGTGAACCTCCAGGAGGAGCGGGCAGGACCTTTTTAAAAAAAAAAAAACTTCTTAATAATAATAATAATAATAATACCCCCATCACTTCTACACTATTATTACAGAAAACGCTGTCATTCATCATCATGAATGCTGCAGCTGCATGTCCAGGCAGTTTTCCTGTAAGTGTTAGCGGGTTGTGGCACCAAAGGGTGATGGGCACGGAAGGCATGCATGGTTAATTTTAGTGCTCATTTCATGGAGACCAAACACAACAGCACCTGCTGTGTAACCAGCAGCGTAGCTCCAAACTCCCCCAGTGAGTGGCTTAGCAATCATCTGCAATAGCGGCCCTGGAAGCAGGAGTGTCCAAACTGCTTTTTTTATCGGCCCAAAGCACATTATAGAAGGCAAAGAGAGACAATGTAAAGGGAAAAGGCTGAAATGTTAGTACTAGGGCTGTCAAATGATTACTAATTTTAATCCGTTTTAAAATTAATGAATCATGATTAATCACCGTGTGCTACTATGTCTGAAGTATGCCCGTTTGATAAAAGACATCTATTACCAGCAACAAATTAACTGAAAATTTTAAATTGAGCTAAAAGATAGCACACATCGATCTACCGAACACTGGTTTCTTCTAATAGCAGCAGAACATTTGAATCACACTCGAATGGCTTTATTAGCAATGAGGGGTTGCATTCAGGGACACCATGTAACAAGTTGAATTCGCCATGTTTTGAATTTTATTTTCTGGGATTTTTCAGCGTTCTTAAATGTAGCAAATTGTGCTTCCGTGCTAAGAGTTGCAAAGTGAGTGATAAGATTATCCACTTTTTTGTGTCGTTCTGTTTGTTTAGACCACACGTATACACGTACACAAAAATGTTGGAGTCTCCATGAATGCATCTCTCGGTTATCACGTGACAATGAGGAAGTGTCTTTCCCGACTACAGACGTGTTTGTTTGAAGTTGGAGATGAATAAATGTCGTTGGAATTGCACTGCGGTTGATGTGTTCAGGTCAGAATAAAGTTATTAAAGAGCGGCAGCCTCTATGTGACTCTGTGGGGACATTATGCTTTGCCGCCGTCTGTCGTCATAACAGCCTTTAAATTTTCAGCACGTGGCCCTCGGTAACCCCTGCCTGGAAGCAACCTTAAGAGTCCGTCCTTCATTTGATTACAGCAACCTTATTATTCAACTTTCGCCACAAAATGTATTTTATCTTAACATTTATTATTATTTAATGATCATCAATGAGCCTGAAAAATGTCAAGTCCAAAGTATTGGTATTCACGCTCACGTGTGTTCACATGCCTCCTCAGACCGCAGTGATCCTGTCAGTCCTCCTTAGCCCCGCCCACTTCCCATTTGAGCCAATCAGCTTGTGTGTGTGTGGGGGGGGGGGGTTAAATATACATGCTAATAACTAATAACACAAAGGTTTGTCTTTAAATATATACTGTACAAGTCAAAAGATTGGAGACACTTTCTAATGCTATTAATGAGAAAGTGTCTCCAAACTTTTGCCTGGGACTGTGTGTGTATATGTTAATGTACACTTTTTTTATTTTAGCCTTTTTACAAAATAAATAAATATATATATATATATATATATATATATATATAAAGAAAAGGTCAAAGTGTCTCCCTCGCTACCTTTGACTTTTCAGTATGCAGCGGAAGACGTTTGGACACCCCTCATCTAATCTAACTGATAAATATGCAGCAGGGTGCATATTTTAATTCTTCATTCACTTTCTACTTTCGTTTGAATGATCGAGCAACTTAACCAATGACTCACTGACTTCTTCACTAGTTTGTTGTTTTTTTTTTTTTTACCATTTTAATGAATGAAAGCCTCAGTGGTGCTTCTTCATTGACTTTTAGGCACCAAAGCAGTGAGTGCCTATAGTTTGGTTGCTATGACAACACAGCCTCCACTCTCAGCCCCAAGCATGTCATTTTTTAAAGTGAAAAGCCGTTTGAGCTAACCGTGTGTGTGTGTGTGTGAGACCTTTCATTGAGAAGGTCCTGGCAGTGTCAGCACGTCTGCTCTGTTTCAGGTTCTGCTGCCAAACGAGCGCCGCTCACGGCGGACGTTCCATCACCACGAAGGTGAAAAGGTCAACTTGTTACGCTTTTTTTTTTTTTTAATCCTTGTTTGCTTCTGTTGTGCTCAAGACAGAAGTGAAGAGCTACGTGGAGAGTGGCGCTGAGAACTGCCTTATATGAGGTGACACCACACACACACACACGAGGCACGGACGTGCGATGGCGGCTTATCGTGGCACAAGTGTGATGGCAGCAGAGGATGCTGCTATTTTTAAGAGCTGTGATGTGGAGTAAAGCAGACTGGACTGATGAGGGTCTGCGCTCTGTCACCGGCAGACCACCATCAAGCC
Organism: Dunckerocampus dactyliophorus; assembly: GCF_027744805.1. Classification (NCBI taxonomy): domain Eukaryota; kingdom Metazoa; phylum Chordata; class Actinopteri; order Syngnathiformes; family Syngnathidae; genus Dunckerocampus; species Dunckerocampus dactyliophorus. The sequence continues at coordinate 3,568,403 of NC_072836.1, read as the reverse complement.
CCACGACGTTCAACAGTGAAAGTCAACACTTTCAAAATAAAACACACACCCAGACACACTTACGTTTATGATTGTTTGTTATATATTCATAATATATTTTGATTATTGTATATAATATAATTAGTATATTAAAATAACTACATTAATATGTCATATATAGTATATATTAATTATAATGTACATACAAGTAATATTGTCATGTTCTGCATTCTGCTCTGCTGCCCTCTGCCGTTTTTGTGTTGCAGCACATCCCTGAACATGACCCAGACCTAATCACACACACCTGCAGCTCATTACCTCCTCCCTTCTTAAGCTGCAGCCAAACAATCTACCAGTGCCAGATTGTACTCCTTGACTTCCTGACCTCCTGTTCCTTGCTCCCGCTCAGTCCGGCTCCATTACCCTTACCCTGCATTCTGGCTCCCTTACCTGCTTGTTCATTCAGCCTTGTATCCAAGATATCTCCTGTCAGGTTTGCCTACAGTGTTTTTTGTTTGTACTTTGGTTTTTGTTCCTGACAGCCTTTTGCTGTCAGTGTTTTTCGTTGGTTAACCGTTAGTGGATTTTCCTTAGTTGTACTTTTACCTTGTGGACTCTTTCTGTTTCGTATTAAAGTATTTTTGTTACTATTTTTGACTCTGACTGTCTGCATTGGGATCCTGATTCCTGTCGTGGCTCCCACCACGCCTGACAAATATATTAGTATTATATATAATATATAGCATGAATTTTATATATATATACAGTATATGTATGTAATATACTGTATATGTTTTTTTATGTTTTCAATTTAAAATGACGTCCCCATGCTGTCCATTTTGTAGTTTCATGGACGTGGACCTCCTTCAAACACATTATGGGCTCAGATTGTTGCCAACAAGCGATTACAAACTCATTGCAGTGATTAATTGTGTGAATGAATGGCTCTTATGTTGAAAGGCAAGTGAATAGCTACTTCCGGCGTGGTGTTTTCTATCTAACTTGACACGGTCGCTCCAGTCCAGCCGGAGCGGTGGTAAAGTGGTGGGGGGAGTAGACGTGAGCACATTGTGGCTGTGTGGAGCTTCTTCCGAGCACTTTTTTTACGCAGCTTAATGCAGAATGTTGCCGTTTTCGAGCTAAACTCTCGAAAGTGTCGTTTTCTGACACTTTGGCAGCGTTTCTGTTTTTGAAATTGCACCTGAAATGGCGCGAACTGCACCCAAGTGTATTTTGTAATGCTAGTGTTATTTCTGAGCGTGTGACAGCCAGCATCCTCTGTCGCCCTGGCAACCAGCCTTCATCTCCATCATCCTCCCGGCAGGCGGGCGGGCGGACGGGCAGCGTTCCTCATCAGCTGCTTTGGATGGGAAGCCCTCTCATCGCCTCTCATCGCTCTCCTCTTAAGACTTCTCATCTTCTTCTCCTCATTGCTATTTTTCCTTCACTGGAGAGGTTGATGCGCTGTCGTCAAGATGCCTGTGAGACGCGGTCACGTCGCCCTCCAAAACACTTACCTGGACACCATCATCAGGAAATTTGACGAGCAAAGTAAGTGCACCGACACTCGTGTCTTCATTTGACAACATTTTAGTTGAAGTTTAATGAGGCAAAAAGTGCTGACGTGACTTACATGCACTTTTAGTCATGGCATTGGTGCTTTTTTTGTTTTTCCTGTGAAGAAAAAGTCAAATCATTTGGAGCCACTAAGTGCCAGGACTGACAAAAGTAATAGCACACCTGACGAGAACAAGACACGCATTTCGTTCTTGAGTGCATGTTAATCAGTCGAGAAATGGTGTTGCTATTATATTGCGTTTCAATGCCGATCGATGGAGTTGCTGAGAAATCGTCAAACTATGCCCCCTGGTGGCTAAGAGTAGCATAGTCGCATGGCTGAGGCAACGTCTCGACATTGCTTTTGTTGACCTCACCCTCTGCAGAAAAAGTACAATATTTTTCAACCTCTAAGTGTTAGGACTGAGAAAAGTAATAGCAAGAACAAGAACGAGACACCAATTTTGTCCCTGATTGCATGTCAATTCGTTGAGAATTGGTGCTGCTATGAAGTTGTGTCTGAAAACCGCGAACGTTAATTTCGCTATCGTGCAGCTACGCCCCCTGGCGGCTAAGAGTTGCATGGCTTGACATTGCTTTTCTGTGACCTCACCTTGTGCGGAAAAAGTAAAATATTTTTAAACCTCCAAGTGTTAGGGCTGAGAAGAGTAATAGCACACTTGACGGGAACAAGACGCTCATTTTGTCCTAGATTGCATGCGAATCCGTCGAGACATGGTGCTGCTATTTAGCTGCATCTGAAAGCTGCCAATATTAAATTAGTCATCGTGCAACTATGCCCCCCGGTGGCTAAGAGTAGCATAGTCGCATGCATGAGGCGACGTCCTGACGTTGCTTTTCAAATATTTTTCAACCTGTAAGTGTTAGGTGTGAGAAAAGTAATAGCACACCTGACAGGAAGGAGACATTTGTCATTTCCTGAGGTTGCACGCAAATCCGTTGAGAAATGGCGCTGTTATTAACTTGCAACTGGAGGCTGAGAGAAGTATAAATGCTGGCGTTGCCCCTGCTCGCTGTGTTGTACATCCTCAGGTGCGTGCATGTGGAGCAGGTGAGCGTACGTGTGCTGCTTAGCAACCGCAAAGCCACGACGATAATGACTTGAATGGAGGAGAGGAGCGACGATGAAAGCAGGCCCGGTCACAGCGAGGGCTTCTGTCTACTAAAGGCATCAAACACGTCTTCCCACATTCACCTGAGATCTTTTGGTCATTAAAGAGCAGAAAAAGGCCAGCTGCTCTTCAGCCTCTCGGGAAGGATTGTGACGCTAACAGCATGAGCACCGTGGAAAGGTGCACTTCATTAGTTCCACTCCATGTGATTACCCACTGAAAAAAAGCCCACACACAACAAAAGACTGCATTGACGAGGAGAAGCGTTCCTAATATTAGCACTTTGTCGAGTACAAAGAAGAAAGTAAGGAACACCTTGTAGCTGTACTAGCTGTACTTCGTGACTGGAAATAACTTTAACATTAGAAGAAAAAAGCACAAAATGAGAACAATTCATTTTTTAACAAAGAAAAAGGTGAAGGTACTGTATTGGTGACACGACAAAAATGAAAAAGCACTGAAGCAAGAAGCCAAATGCTAGTTAGCAACAGCGAGCAAGTGCTAAAGCTAAAGTTGACTCAGTTTTTCCTTTTTTGAGAACGACTGGGTTAAATTGAGAGCCAAACAAAAGTAGCTGCTTCCGGCCAGGTGTGTTTCAGCCACCAAAATACAGTTGAAAAGAACCGCTGTTCCAAAACAAACAGGAAGTCAGCCATTTTCATCCGAAGCGGCCATTTTGGGCAAAAAACAGGGGTCGTGCTTTGACAAGCTAGTCTTCGGGACTTTGGCTAAGTGAGCCCAAATGAAAATCGCAGATGCTAAAGAGTTGGCCGATGACGTGCGGATGATTGCCAACCAATTTCGCCTATGCCAGTGGATGTGGGCGGGGCACGGCGGCAAGCTTTGATGGTCAGCCTCATGATTCATTCGTAGAAAACGTTCATAGCTTGGCTCCACAAGGCGAGACCGTCATCATAATTCGTTTGTCCGTTCTAGACCATGAGGACGACACCTTGAAGGTGCGCGTAGGTCACGTTCTGAGGCGACAGGAAATGACCATTTTAAACAAATGAACATGTTTCCGTCTCACTGGGGAGACTGGTGCTCAGTTCAGCGCTGCTCGCGGCGTTGATCGTTCACACTGAGGCTGTGAATGAGCTGTAAACACAGGAATTGCAAGAAAATACCCGTGACATGGTGACAGGGTGACAGGGTGACATGGTGACACGGTGACATGGTGACATTGCTCGCTTCCAGATCGCAAGTTTGTGATCGCCAACGCCCAGATGAAGAACTGCGGCATCATCTACTGCAACGAGGGCTTCTGCCAGATGTTCGGCTTCACCCGGGCCGAGATCATGCAGCAGCCCTGCACCTGCCAGTTCTTGGTGGGGCCCGGCACCATGAAGAGCGCCCTGACTCAGCTGGCCCAGGCCCTGCTCGGCTCTGAGGAGCGCAAGGTGGAGATCCTCTACTACGCCAAGGAAGGTACACAACACATTTAGAACATTGAGATGTTTGAGTATTTTCCCTGAATTACGCATCGGAACAAAGCAAGCAAACCAAAACATGTATTTCTCAGTGCAAAAAGACTTGCCACAGCATCAAATTAAAATATTTGTTCATATTTTTCTGATTTCTTTTCCACAAAGTAAAAAATAATAATAGTAATGCTTTAAAAAAAACCCTCAATGTAACATACGCTTCCTGATTTGGATCTGTGTGCTGCTTATTGCTACCTTACGTCTGCATATAACGTACATGTGCAGGATATCTTGTATCGCACTGTCATGTTGATTTTTTACAAGTTTATTTCCAGGAACTTCCACTATATATATATATATATATATATATATATGTCTTAAAAAAGAAAAACCCACAAAATACTGTATATTATTGTTATTTTTATAAAAAATTGTTGGTCTTTCTAAAAAATAAATGTAAAAAAACCCCCAAAACTAAACAAGTATTTGACGCTGATGCCGTTGTAATTTGAAGCAATTGCTTTTAAGTCTTTCAGTTGGCTTTTTTACTTTGTTTTATATTTTGTTTGTGATGCAGATGTATGTTATCTATCACTGTCCCTGTTTTGTTTTCTTTTTTGTATTTATTTTCAGGGAAAAAAAAGTTTAAAAATAGTATAAAAAGGGAGAAAAACACCAAATGTATTATTATGATTGTTATTATTAGTGTTGTTGTTGTTATGAAATATTATTATTATAATATTAAACCCTTCTTTACTTCCTAGAAAAGAAATTAAAAAGCAAATAAACGTTTTAGTTTGGTGATAATTTCATTTTAAGCAATGCCTTTTTTAAAGTCTTAAACTCAGTTCAGTTTTTTAGCCGTTTTTTTTTTCCGTTTTCGTCCCAAACAAAAAAAAAAAAACCTGTCCCTTCTGCTGCATGTTCTTATTTTCTGGCGGACCAGGTGCGTATGAGGCGTGTTAAGAAGCGGCGTTATGATGCGTGCCGCCATCTACTGTCCGGGGTTGGAACGACGGGCTACATTCACAGACAGCCCCGTTATGATGTGTTTGGGTGGCGCCAAATCTGTTTGTGGCGGTCCCCATTTATTTGTGGCATTAAAAAAAATGAATGTGCAGGAAACACAGCCTGGATGGATGGATGGATGGATGAATGGATGGATGGATGGATGAATTCCAGACTCCATGTTGTTGTTGTTGTTGTTATTTTTCTGTAAGTTGAATGAAGCTCACATTGTGTTGTTGGCGGTGAGAGCAGGTGGGCGGATTGTTCGCCTCGGCAACTCTTCAAAAAAAAAAAAAAACCCTCCCAAAAACCCACCAACCTCTCCACACATGCGGAAAGCTCCGTGAAAGCAGCCAACAAAACATCATTTGATCCCAAGAGAGCGTTTATTTCGTGGTCGTGATGACCTCATCTTCACACTGTGTTTTGTCACGGAACGCGTGCTGTCGTCATGGCGACCAGCGTGTCAGCTCTTCACAACCAAATGTCATAGCGTCCTGGACCGTCTATTTTTAGACAACCTGATAAGAGTTCTCATTTCTTGTTTTTACACATAGACATCGTTTTCTTACCGGTGCTGGTGCATTTGCCCCCCGACCTTGTTATTACCTCCCCCAGGCATGCCCTCCTCACAGTCTTCTCGTTCCAGTGATTATACTACAGACACTCTAAGGTGGAGGTCTACCTTCATACTTGTGGCCTTGGTGGAGGTCTGCGCTCATCCGACACTGTGCGTGTGTGTGTTCACTGTGCTGCCTTCTCAGGCACGTGCAGACCCTGCATGGTGGACATCGTCCCCGTCAAGAACGAGGAAGGCGAGGTCATCATGTTCATCCTGGACTTCCAGGAGCTCGTGGACCCCTCGCTCAAGAAGTCGGGCCTGCGGCAACGAGTGAGCCAAGGATGGGTCTACTGTGAGTACTCAGAGATGCTTGTACTTGTTCTTTGTTTGCCTTGATATCAAAACTTGGCTTCGGAAGGCTGGATCTTTCAAAAATTCAGCCCCCGAAGACGGTTTCACCGGGCAACGTGATGTTCGGTACGCACATCGGGCATGAGCAGACCTACAAAATAGTCTCAAGAAGCCTCGCCCAAAAACGCGCAAGAAGTCGGCCATCTCGCTCCGAAAGCGTTTCATTTTCCCCTCGTATCCTGCCTTCGTTGACTTTTTCTCACGACTTTTGTCTCATTTTTGTTGCTACCCCCACCTCATCGGCCATGTCAACATTTGCATTTGAAAGTAAGGGAAATTTTGGTATTTCCACCAAAATTTCCATCTGCACCCCCGCTCGACGCAAGAAAGATTGCCAGGGGTTGTTGGTGAAAATATCAGCATTTGCCTTCTTTGCCAGCATTTTCCCTTATTTTCATTGCCGTGTGTCATTTTCTCTCATTGTTTTATCTACTTTTTTGTCATTTCCTTCTTGTTTCTTGTCTTCATTGACTTTTCCTCCCGACTTTTGTGTCGTTTTTGTCGCTTCCTCGCCTCTTGCACATACTTGTACCTGTCAACATCTGCATTTGAAAATAAGGGAACTTTCCCGGGAAAAAGGGAAACATTCGATATTTCCACCAGAATTTCCACCGGCACCCGCGCTTGACACAAGAACAATTTTGCGTCCGACGGGGCGTTGCTGGTGTGGATATCAGAATTTCCTTATTTTCACCGCTGTGTCTTATTTTGCCTCACGTTTGTGTCTGTTTTTGTCCTATTTCTTGTCATTTTCTGCTAGTTCCTTATCTTTCCACTCGCTTCTTGTCACCGCTGACTTTTTCTTCTTACTGTTGTCTTGCTTTTGTTGCTGACGTACGTCCTGCGTCTCATTTTGTGTAGTATTATACTATAGTAATGATATAGTATCTTCCAGTGGACGCTGCAACCATCTTTAAAAAGAATGCATGCTGTCTTGTGTATTGTGTATAAACTTTAAGCGTCTCTCTTTAGGTCAGAATCGCAGGTTGAAGATGCGGCTGCCGGTGCTGCGCTCCGTGAGGCGTCCATCGCTGTCCAAGGATCAGTTTGAGGGGGTCATTGTGGACTACCTGCAGGTGAGGACTTTACATTCGTAGACACGCCAGCTCATGAGAGCCAACATAGCAAAAATGAAAAGAACAACCCAAAGATGATGATGCTGACTATAAATGAGGATGAGTGAAATAAAGAAATAAATGGATAAAATATTTCAAAATTTGAACTCATTAAATATGAACTAACGCAAAAGTTTGTTCCTACCTAACACAGGTAAGTTTCAGGAAAACCTCAGTTCCCGGCTCGAGAAGGGAGAAAACCAGCTTTTGTGCAAAGATACATTTCAAGCACAGCTTTCGCTTTCACACAAATACTTTTTGCTTTTGTGACAGCTCCGATATCTAAACAACGATACCAACATAAACTACACCAAAAAGGGGTTGTTTGACATCAAAATAACAACTTATTTACAAATACAACACAATGAACTATTTACTATTTTTCACATTTGGAACTGAACGGCGGCGCGGTGGCAGAGTGGTTAGCATGTTGGCCACACAGACAGGAGATTGGGAAGAATCTCCGCTTGGGCATCTCAGTGTGGAGTTTGCATGTTTTCCCCGTGCATGCGTGGGTTTTTTCCGGGTACTCCGGTTTCCTCCACATTCCAAAAACATGCATGTTAGGTGAATTGGTGACTCTAAATTGTCCATAGGTATGAATGTGAGCGTGAATGGTTGTTTGTCTATATGTGCCCTGCCATTGGCTGGTGACCAGTCCAGGGTGTACCCACCTCTCTCTAACCCCCCCCCCCCGCGACCCTGATGAGGATAAGCGGCATAGAAAATGGATACACTCCTCCTCCTCCGCGCTCTCTCACTTCCTCCTCCTTTTCCGTCCATGCGATCTCTGCCGAGCTCTTGTCAAATGCACTTCTCCCACCTTGTGGTCGTTTTTATGGCTCATGAAATTGCTCTGAAGTGAAATCAGATCATGTGGCATTGCATCATCGCCGCTTTTTGCCTCTCGCACAAAAAAACTTAAAAAAGACGTATGAATATGATGTTGGGATGGGGCGAGGTACACTTGTATTGATGTTAGCGCTCGTCGGACACGGTTGGACGCCACCGCAAACTACGACCATAATAACAATGTATTGATACAGTCACACCAAAAGCTGTCATTATTACCTCGTGTTTGCTTTGACTTCCTGCTGCCAGCAGCTTCCACATAAAAATCATCTTCGCGAGCGTGACCTTAAACGCCTCGTGCTTGTGGCAGAACAAAACCGGCGTCTGTGTTGCCGTCATTCCAAGGCAGCCGAGAGCTTTTTTTCCCCAACAGTGTGGTCACATGAACTTCCACGTGAAAGTGCCTTTAAACAGGACGGCAAAGAGATGAATTAAAAACAAACGAGCCATTCTCTCGCTGTTTGGAGCGATGTCACTTCCTGACAGGATCCATGAGCTAATAACAATCCGGAAACATCCTCCGTCAAGTCAAACACGTTTACACACGCAGCCTGGAACTGTCCTTTGTCCCACCACCTCACTATCACGCTCAAAAAGAACTATTCCCAACTTTAGCACGTAAAATACATCCTTTGTACTGTGCAGTCATTGGATGAGAGGCGGGGTTAACCCTGACACCTGACCTGTCAGTCAAAGACACCTGAGGGTAGAGTACACAACTTTTTGTGCACCGCAATTGTATCAAATACTTGCTTAAAAAAAGAACCAACAAAAAAACCCTCCAAAGGCTGACAAAATTTGTAATACCTCAAAACTTGCACATAGTAGTACATCAGGCGTGTCCAAAGTGTGGCCAATGGCTCTTTTTTTATTGGCCCTCAGCACATTTTAAAAAAGACAACTAAAACAACAAAGAATGAAAGTGAAATAATTTTACAAGAACAAAGACAAAATATTACAAGAGTAAAAGTCATAATATGAAGAAAAAATAGCATAAAGTTGACAAATTCAAGGGAAAAAAGTGTTAATATGAGAAACAAGCAACACAATCCTCTTTCAGCCCAATAGTGAAGACGTCCCCCTGAAGGAGTTCCGCATCCCGTCCAAGGAGAGCTGCATGCAGTCAGAGACGGAGGCCCTCATAGAACAGGACCTGGACCCCCCGTCCCCGGCCGCCCAGCCCTCCGCCAAGCGGCGCTCCCTGCTGACGGAGCGGCTAGACCCTGGCGTCCCCTTCCCCAGGGGGACCCTGCCCCGCAGTTGTTCACGGGACAGCGTCCGCAGCCTGAGACGCGCCTCCTCGCTGGATGACATCGACGGGATGAAAGCGGAGTGGAGCGCTCGGCCCGGAGAAGCCCGGAATAACAGCAGTGAGTCTCACGTAGGCCTCGATGAGTTGGTCACAACATTAGGTACACCCAGTGGCATCCAAACCAACTGAGTTTTGACGATGAACTTAATACTGTAGTTTATTAATAGTTTATTATTGGAGTTTGTACGGTGTACTGTCTCATGCCGAGACCTGTTGCTGATATTTTGGTGATGGTGGTCGTCTCTGGTGCAGATCTGAAGCCGAGCGCTCTCAACTCCACGTCGGACTCGGACCTGATGAGGCACAGAGCCATCAGGAGCATCCCCCAGGTGACCCTCACCTTCGGCTCCGACCGCATGAGACCGCCCTCGCCCACCGAGATCGAAATCATCGCCCCCAGCAAAGTCAAAGACCGCACCCAGAATGTCACCGAGAAGGTCACCCAGGTCACACAGGTAATGAGTGTTGTTCATGCAATGCCGGGGTGTCCAAAGCGCGGCCTGAGGGCTATTCGCGGCACGCAGTTTGTCTCACTGCCTGTTGTGAGATGCCGCTTCCTGTTTCCAGTCAGCGCGTGCGACAGGCTCGGGTCGTTAAGCAACACCGCCGCTGCCGTCAGCGCCGGGGGTGTCCGCCGGCCGTGCACACCAGCCGGCGTGTCTAGAAGTGGCGGTGCGAGGGCGCTAAATGACATGTGCGGCCTCGGGGCGAGAGCGGCAAAGGAATAATCTCACCTGAGGTGCGACGTGTGTCTTCACGCTGTGCCGTGTAAGACAATGTACATATCATTGTACATCGAATGCAGGGGTGTCCAAACTTTTTCCACCAAGGACCGCACACTGACAAATGAAAGAATGCCGGGGGCACTTTTTTTTTAAATTTTGGAACTCGACCCATAAAGGTATGTGTGGCTAAGAAGTTAAATATATTTCAAGCTTTGTGTTACAGGGTGACAAAATGTAATTGTTGCTCATTTTTCCATTTTGCTGGGTTTTTTTTTTCAATTTACAAACATGTAAATTTTCTCCTTGGAATTTTTTATAATGACATTATATTATTCCCACGGTATAACTTTTATCCAACCTCATTTTCTGAAAACTGTGACTTTATTCTTTGTTTTGTTTGTTTCTCAAAACATTACGACTACAACTCATATTAAAACTTTTTTTCATATATATTATGACTTTATGCTGTGTAAAATTACTGCTCTTTTTAACATTTTCATAATGTTTTCTTGTTTGTTTTTTTGATATGCTGAGGTACACTAAAAAAAACACCACCATTGGCCCCCAAATTACTGTTCTTTTTTCCCATTTTACTGCTGTATTTAGTTTTCTTGTTTTTTATTTTTCCTGTTTTTTGTTTTTTTTAGAAGGTCCAATAAAAAACAGCACAGGCCAACAAACTACTGTTATTTTTTCACATTTTTGCTGCTGTGTAATTTAGTTTTCTTGTCAGAATTTTTTTAGAAGGTCCAAAAAAAAAACACCACGGGCCACCAAATGTTTTATTTAGTTTTATTATTTACTTTTTTTTTGTTTAAAAAAAACCCAGCATGGGCCAACAAATGACTGTTATTTCTTTTCCCATTTTTGCTGCTGTGTTACTTAGTTGTCTTGTTTATTTTTATATTTTTTCAGAAGGTCCAACAAAAAAACACCACGGGCTAAGAAATTACTGCTCTTTTTTTACAATTTTTTAAGCTGTGTGATTTAGTTGTCTTGTTTTTTATTCATCTAATTTTAATTTTGTTTATAAAATGTGCTGCGGGCCAATAAACAAAACACCATGGGCCACAAATGGCCGCACTTTGGACATCCCTGTTTTAATGTCTCACTATGTTTCTACCCATAATCCGTTGTGGTTGGTGCGTATGAGGTGTGTCAAGAAGCAGAGCTACGCTGCCATCTGCTGTACACAGGTGGAACAACAAGCTGCACATACAGTCCCATTATAATGTGTTGCGAGGGCCACATTTGGCGGTCCGAATTGAATCGTGGCGGGCTGGCTCGAATAAATACATAAAAACCTGAGCAAGGAAACCCGAGCAAAGCTCCAGAGTGACGTCACGACACACGTATGACATCACATCACACGACGGTGTGGGGTGGGTTTTTTTTTTAGCCTTATTTGAGCGAGATTCCGTGATGAGAGCGACGCCCATCGAGCGGCGCTCTGTGGCCGGGCTGCTGCCGGTGACCTTGGCCTCTTGAGCTAATGGACGTGGAGGGCAGCGACAGGGAGCCAAACTGACCCTCCTCCGCGTCACTCTGAGCCGCCCGCCCGCCCCCCAGTGTGGTTCAAGTTAGTCCTGCTAAAACAGGCAGGATATTCATTCATATCATAGAAATATTGACGTTCATTCTGCCACCGTCCTACCTGACATGGCTGTGTAAAAGGGGGGCACAGATGAGCGTCAGGCCCCCGCAGGTTGGGATGTTGGTCACTAATTGGTCCCAACTAGGGGTCAATACTCTCTCTCTCTCTCTCTCTCTCTCTCTCTCTCTCTCTCTCTCTCTCTCTCTCTCTCTCTCTCTCTCTCTCTCTCTCTCTCTCTCTCTCTCTCTCTCTCTCTCTCTCTCTCTCTCTCTCTCTCTCTCTCTCTCTCTCTCTCTCTCTCTCTCTCTCTCTCTCTGCACCAAACACGCTTTACATACAGAATATTTCAAAGCAGTGTGGCTTAGTGAAGCGCTCATAAAGGCCTTTACATTTGTTGTTGTTGCATCACGCTATCAAACGAGTGCCCACCGCGTTTAATTGCCTTTCGATTGGCACCTTACAAAAGAGAAATGAAGGTTGCCATTGATTGTCGCTGCTATCGATCGGTCTGCATAATGCCATTGAGTAGGAAAGACTGGCTGCTCCGGTGTGTGTGTGTGTGCGTGTGTGTGTTATGGGCCAGCTAGTTTCAGTGTTTATACGCTGTAGCACCCCCTGGCTTCTGAAAGGGAAATTTGAGGAGTTTATCAAAAAAATCTTAAAAAATTGCACATTTGAAATGACCGAAACGTGGCACATGATCAAATATTCCTTCAAGACTTGGCTTTAAAACTCTCAACACAAACTCAACAGCCGCTGGAGGTGAACGATACCACACATTTTGGTATCAACCCGATGCCAAGTAAACACAGGGCCAGTATCGCCGACACCCAAACTCTTTACTTGGACATTTTTCAAGATCGTTGACCCGTAATCGGAATAAAATACTAAAATAAATATTTTAAAAATATATAAATATTAATAAATAAACATAAGAAAATATTAGTCAAAGAAAAAAAATCTACAAATATAAATATAAATTCATGTATTCATTCATTTTCTCTGCTGCTTGTTCTCACTAGCGTCGCAGGGCTTTGCTGGAGCCAATACCAGCTCATTTGACACTGGTTGCCAGCCAGTCCCAGTATATACTGTATATACATATATAATGTGTATACATTATATATGTATATAATTGCACGAAATGTAATATATTAATACTAATTATTATGTAATTTATATGAACTTAATATATTGTATATTGATACAATATATTAATATTAGTATTCAGTATTATTACAATTGTTCCCTTTTATAACATATAATTGTTTGAGCAAAATAAAGTCATCCATCCATCCATTTTCTATACCGCTTCTTCCTCATTAGGGTCACGGGGGCATGCTGGAGCCTATCCCAGCTGACTTCGGGCGACAGGCAGGGTACACCCTGGACTGGTCGCCAGCCAATCGCAGGGCACATATAGACAAACAACCATTCACACCTATGGACAATTTAGAGTCGCCAATTAACCTCACCTGCATGTTTTTGGAAATGTGGGAGGAAGCCGGAGTACCCGGAGAAAACCCACGCGCACACGGGGAGAACATGCAAACTCCACACAGAAATGCCCAGGGGAGAATCAAACCCACGTCTTCCCGATCTCCAAGCTGTTACTGTGTTGGCCAACGTGCTAACCACTAGACCACCGTGCGGCCCAAAATAAAGTCAATGTAGTGAAAAAAAAAAAAAAGTCATTGAAATCCTTCACAAACAACTTATTCCCTGAGTTTGTACACAATCTGACACTGACGTATAAATATAGTCACTGTATTTCAACAACGCAGCTAAAAACAAACATCAAAGCGAACTGAAAAATATCGATTTCGTCGCGCTAGTATCAATCCGGTACCGATACTACCCAGTAAGGGTCAACACACGCACGTAAACTCAACGATGTTTACTATTGCAGGTGCTGTGTTGCTAACAATGTATGCCTCTCGTGTCACTAAACAGGCTAAGCGACACGTTAGAAACATGTTCGAGTACGACGCGGTGCAGCATTATTGCACTGTGACCGCAATAGCAAACATGCTAAGTTCATGTGTGATGGCTGGCGCAGGTGTGCCTAATGAAGTGACCAGGCAGCCAGCAGTACGGCGTCATATGACGACACAGTAGGAGGCATGATGCAGGAGGCTGGGCCGGGCCACATGCGGCGGGGTGGGGGTGCTGAGGGATGGAGGCGCGGGGGAGGAAAATAAGGGAGGGAGACGGACAGACAGAGGTCGCCGTCTCTCTCTCTCCCCCTCTCAGTCTTCCTGCGTGCTGCTTAGCCTGAAGTGCACTTCGCCATGAGCTTCAAGCAGAAACTACAGCCTGTGAGTCTATTTTATTTATTTATTTATTTAAAAAACCCTCCTCCTCTCTTCACACACACTTCATATTTCCTGCAACACTCCTCTCGCTCCCTCGTCAAGCTGTACAGGTGAGCAACAGGAAGTCAGGTCAGGCTGCTGTCATGTGACCTGATGAGGTCATCTATGTTTTGGGTTGTTTTTTGTTTTTTTTACTGGCAGGAAGAATTGCGGTTTTGTCTTCTTTTGGGGCAGGATTTCATACATTGGCTGTATGCAAGTTGAATCAGACTTTTACCATAGCTTTTAACTTGGGTGACCGCACTTTCATTAACAAACACCAGGACGCGCAAAGTTGACTTAGAGATGCCTTATCATTTACAGTATGGATGGGAAAATGTTACATACAAAAAATTATCCTTATCAGTGGTTCTCAACTGGCGGGTCGGGGCCCAATCATTTGCGATCCACCCAGATTGGGCTGAAGGGGTGGATCTGGGTGGATCGCAAATGACGTTAAAATATGGAATATAAAAACAATGTTTGATGTTTGTTTTTTGTTTTTTTAAGTAAAATTGAGCAATATTTTAGTCATCTTCCTGTGTGCTATATATTCTTTGCACAGTTTTAAGTCAAATGTTTGATTTTGTGCAATTTTGATATTTAATTTTAATTCATGCATTATTTGTATGCATGCAGTTATGTTCTTTCTCATTTTTTTGACAAAATGCCTCTAAAATGCACTTTGGACATGTAATTATGTGTATTAATGTTGATTAATATACATAATACACAATAAAAGCCTAAATTAGCCTAAAGCCTAAATAAAAAAAAAATAAAAATGACTTAAATGAAAGTGTAAAAAATAATTAAAAATCAATGAAAAAAACTAAAATTACTTCAGTGAAAGTGTAGAAAAATTATAAAAAATCAAAAAAATAAAAATGACTTAAATAAAAGTGTAAAAAAATTATTAAAAATAAATAAGAATAAAATGACCTTAATAAAAGTGTGAAAAAATTTAAAATCAATAAAAATAAAAATGACTTAAATGGAAGCGTAAAAAAAAATACAAAATCAATAAAACATAAAAATGACTTAAATAAAAATTTAAAAACTAATTAAAAATCAATTTAAAAATGGCTGAGCTAAAAGTGTAAAAAAACGATAATAATAAAAATCAATAAAAATAAAAAAGTCTTAAATGAAAGTGGGTCGCAACTAAATGACCACTGGAAGATGTGGATCCCAGATTGGGACCAGTTGAGAAGCCTGATCTATAAAACCAAAGGCATTCATTCGGATTCATCTTCTCAGAGGTTACTTGACATGTTTTATTATGCCTAAAATAACGTCTGTGATAACTTTCAATGGTGCAAAAATACCCTTTAAAAGATAACAGAAAACAGAAATAATGTCTCTTCTGTGTTAATAGCTCTCTTTTCAAGTCTTACTGGGTGAATAAATAACTGGAATAAACGAATATAGAATTTTCATCACTTTCTTTAAAAAAAAGGGATGCAACAGGATGTAAAAACAGGACATGTACTGGGAAACCAGGATGTTTGGTCACCCTATTTGAATACATGGCTGCTCTGTTTTTGTTTTTTTTTATCATCCAGTGTTTGATTTTCTCCGTATTTTAATTAATTGTGGATTCATTGCGTCCTGCCTGCCCTGTTTTTGCTTTTTCAACCCTCCTTCACACCTAAATTTGCAAGACAGTGACAAAATAAAGCAGAATGGCGTCCAAGTCAGCTAAAAGCGAGCGTCGCTGTTTTGGCGGTTACCTCAGTGCTAATTCAGCAAGCGTGGCCGTCGTTTCAGGGTAACAAAAGCGCGCTGAGCCTGAACTTGCGCCGTGTTAATTACAAAGAGCTGACAGGTTGCGTGCGACCCGGTGCTGTGATCCCGGTTCTGGTCGCAGTTACGAAACAGAGCCACGTCGATAACTTGGCAATTGTTTGTGTTTACACTCTCATTAGCGCCTTGTCGTTGTTTCCACATGTGCTCGCTGGCTAGGCCAGAGGTCAGCAGGTTATTGTGCGCTTCTGGTTCTGGCCCGTGAGCCCCCCATGTGGTAGATTTATGAAGCAAACCCTGAAGCCGACATGCTTCTGTCAGCAAAGGTCGTTATTGGTGATCCTAGCTGGACTTTTTGATTCCTTACCAAATATGGTCAAGCGGCCATTTTTAAATGAGCGCGCTGTGTGACTTTTGAAGGTGGCTATTTTCAGCCATGAGCTTTGCAGAGTGGAAAGGGAACATGAACGCACTGGGGCTTCCTGTGAGAGGGTTCCGTCACACACGTTGAGTTTCATGCAAAGTCCAATGCAAATGACGTGGACTTTGCGAAGGACGGCGTCGTGCTCATGCAGTCTGCAGGTCCAAGTCTGTGCATGAATCAGCCCTGGTCCAGATCATTATTCCAGCACTTTGAGGGACAATCACATCAAGTTGGTGCCCAGTCGATGCGGGCTCTTACCGCTGTCAGCCGGGGGTCACGTGGTCGGGGCAAAATGGGATCACATGGTCGGGAGGGAAGCAGGTGAATGTGGAGCCTTTGTGAAAAGAAGGCATTTGACTTGCGGATGGTTGAGAGCGTAGCAGTGAAATGATGCAGGAAAGAGTAGAAGAAAACAGACAGGTGGCGCTCAAAAGGCTTTGGGGGAACTTCCTCTACTGCCGCTGTGGTCTGCCGAGGGATGCGAGTCTGGATGTGGAGGCTCTGGTTGTCCTACCGGTCAGTTAGTTTGGAGCGGGATCTAAAAGTGTGTTGTGTTGCTTTCACTTTTAACCTGATTGTGAGCTGATGCAGTGCCATTGTTTTATTACCAAAACGGGTTATTATAGATTTACTTTTTCTCTAAATGTATTAGTTTCATATCGGTTTGTTGTCTATTGTTGAATAGCCATGTTGGATTCTTCAGTACTACTGAAAACTAGATTACACTGAGCTCATTAGTGCCCATTCATCGGCAGGGGGATTGAAAAGTAATTCCCTATTTTAAAGCATGCATACGAGTAGAACCGCTGCTCCTCCGCATTGACAGGAGCCAGATGAGGTGGCTTGGGCATCTGGACGCCTCCTGCGGAGGTGTTCAGGGCACGTCCGACCGGTAAGAGGCCTCAGGAAGACCCAGGTCACGTTGGAGAGACTATATCTCTCAACAGGCCCGGGAACACCTCGGGATCCGCCTGAGGAGCTGGACCAAGTGGCCTGGGAGAAGGAAGTCTGGGTTTACCTGCTTGGGCTGCTGCCCCCGCGACTCGACCTCAGTAAACGGTAGAAGATGGATGGATGGAAAATATGTATCATTTATTTATGAGCTCTATTTTTAAGAACTCAATATCGGCACCAGAATTTCTTACCAGCTTCCCGAACTCCGAGTCTACTGTTACTGTTTAAGCAAATATATAATGTATATTTATTTTTTTAAATTACAGAATTTATATTTTATTTTATAGTTCTACTTTTAGAATAGAAAAAATGTAATAAATTATAAGTATTTTTGAAATATGGAGTTACTTTTCTTTACTTTTGTACCTTGCTTATTTTAAAATGTATAATTTATTTATTTAAAATAGGGAGGTTCTTGACTTAGGTGATGTATTTATTTGTTGTTATTTGTTGTAATTTATTTATTGTAATTCACTTATTTATCTAATATAAAATAATGAATTAAAAAACGTATAAATGTTGCTTGTCTTGTTTTAAAATACTTATAAATTATTTATTGTAATTCTTTCTGATATAAAAGTAGAAATAAATAAAATAAGTATGTTTAAATAAGGGAGTTTCTCGTTTTAAACTGTTTATAAATGATATATTTATTGTAATTTAGTTCTAATATAAAATAATGAATAAACAAAAGTGTAAATATCCTAAAAATGGGAGTTACTTTTCTTGTTTTAAAATACTTACAATTTATGTATTTTGACTTTTGTGATATAAAATAATGAATAAAGACAAGTATACATGTTTTAAAACAGGGAGTTTCTGTCCTTGTTTTAAAATACTTATTTTGTTCTAATGTAAAAGTATAAATACGTAAAACAATAAGTATTTTAAAATAGGGAGTTATATTTCTTATTTTTCAAATACTTCCAAACTATTTCTTTATTTATTGTAAAAACAAACAAACAAACATTCAAAGTTGCTTTTTTCTGTGCTTGGCTGGCAACCATTCCAAGGTGTACCCCGCCTCTCACCTGAAGTCAGCTGGGGTAGGCTCCAGCTCAGCCGTGACCCTGATGAGGACAAGCGCTATAGAAATCGGATGGCTGGAAGATGGATATCTTAATAAACACGTTAATAAAAGCTCTCTTTTCATAGGCAGACTTTTTTAGCTTTTGGATTGTGCAGGTGTACCTAATATTGTGGCCAGTGAGCCTATTGTGTAACAACAAACCCTGTGGTTCCTCAGGTGTTGTCCCTGGGCGCCGACGTGCTTCCCGAGTACAAGCTCCAGGCCCCGCGTATCCACAGGTGGACCATCCTCCACTACAGCCCCTTCAAGGCGGTGTGGGACTGGCTCATCCTGCTGCTGGTCATCTACACGGCCATCTTCACACCCTACTCCGCCGCCTTCCTCCTTAACGAGGTGGAGGAGGACCGCAGGAGGACGTGCGGCTACACCTGCAACCCCCTCAACGTGGTGGACCTGGTGGTGGACGTCATGTTCATTGTGGACATCCTCATCAACTTCAGGACCACCTACGTCAACCACAACGACGAGGTGGTCAGCCACCCCGGTCGCATCGCCCAGCACTACTTCAAGGGATGGTTCCTCATCGACATCGTGGCCGCCATCCCCTTCGACCTTCTCATCTTCCGCTCCGGCACCGAGGAGGTCTGTTCCAGTGTCAAACTGCGACCATCACAAAACCTGAACTCGTGTTTTTGGTAACATTCTTCGCTTTAATGATGAAAATGTGAAATTTCAGACGCATCTCTTTTTTCAAGTGTAAAAAGAAGTTAAGCATTGTTAACACAGTAGATGCGCGCCTATTCACGGATTTCTCTTCTCTCCATTAAATTGTAGTGCCGTAGCTATGAATCCAGCAGAGGGCGCTGTCTCACAAGTCAATTGACTCAACATTTTCCTGCAGAAAAATGCTTTGACAAGACATGATGTGGTTTTCCAGGGGCGTCGAACATCAGGGGTTCCATGATAAAATTCAGTTTGTAAAAAAATAACAACAAGGCCTTCTGCTGGATGTGGTCGTGTACTGACGTCCCTGCCCTTTTAGCTTTGTAACTTGCAAAAAACTTGATTGCTGCAAAAAAAAAAAACGTGTACCAAATGACTCAGCGTATGGTGCTAACAGGACGGCGTCTCTTCCAGCCGCAGACCACCACTCTGATCGGCCTGCTGAAGACGGCCAGGCTGCTGCGGTTGATGCGGGTGGCCCGCAAGCTGGACCGCTACTCCGAGTACGGCACGGCCGTGCTCTTCCTCCTCATGTGCACCTTCGCCCTCATCGCACACTGGCTGGCGTGCATCTGGTACGCCATCGGCAACGTGGAGCGCACCGGCTCGGCCCGCATCGGCGCCATGAAGATCGGCTGGCTGGACAACCTGGCCGAGCAGATCGGCAAACAGTACAACGACAGCGACGTGGCCTCGGGGCCGTCCATCAAGGACAAGTACGTCACGGCGCTCTACTTCACCTTCAGCAGCCTCACCAGCGTCGGCTTCGGCAACGTGTCGCCCAACACCAACCCCGAGAAGATCTTCTCCATCTGCGTCATGCTCATCGGCTGTGAGTCAATGTTTCATTCTCACCTGGTGAAAGGTGCAAAGACCAGATGTTGTGTATTTTTATCTCGGTGAGAATTGCTGTTGCTGCACATCATCTGCTAGAATCCATCCATCAACACCTCTCTGCCCCGTGCAGCTCTCATGTACGCCAGCATCTTCGGGAACGTGTCGGCCATCATCCAGAGACTCTACTCGGGTACGGCCCGCTACCACACCCAGATGCTGCGGGTCAAAGAGTTCATCCGCTTCCACCAGATCCCAGGAGGCCTGAGGCAGAGGCTGGAGGAGTACTTCCAACACGCCTGGTCCTACACCAACGGCATCGACATGAACGCTGTGAGCGGGGACGTCCGACAGGGGGACACGTATTAAAGACGGACAATCACTCACGCGCTCCTGTGTCTCCATTCAGGTCTTGAAAGGTTTCCCCGAGTGCCTGCAGGCCGACATCTGCCTCCACCTGAACCGCAGCCTGCTGCAGCAATGCAAAGCTTTCCGGGGCGCCAACAAAGGGTGCCTGCGCGCTTTGGCCATACGCTTCAAGACCACCCACGCTCCGCCCGGCGACACCCTGGTCCACAGCGGGGACATTCTCACCGCCCTCTACTTCATCTCCAGGGGCTCCATTGAAATATTGCGTGAGGACGTGGTGATCGCCATACTGGGTGAGTGGCCTGTGTTGGACTTCCTGCTCCCTTTGTTTGGGAATTCAGAGGCGCCGTTAGAACACCGTTACCGTTACCTCCAGTGAAATGTGGTGCGTTTTTAACTTTAACTTTATTCGGACAGTTTTTACATGGACAAATTGTAAAACATCTCTGTGTCCTCTCCACACCCACACGCAACGCTGCCTCCTTCTCCACCAATCACGTGTGAGGTGCATTCCATTGGAACGCCGACACAAGCGGGTGGTTCTCTGATGCACTGCTATGGTCAACTCTTGACAGCGCTTGCCAGATATTTCAAAGCATTTCAAAAAAAGTAATAAATAAGTAATAAAAACAATAATTAATAATAAATACACATAATATCAGAAATATTATAAAAGGTAAAAACTAAGATTTAAAATTCAGTAAAGTATATTTTTTACATGTTTGCCCTTTAAAAACAAACGATTATTTTTATTTTAATTATTTATTACTATTTTTATATATTATTTTTCTTATTATTATTATTATTTATTGCTATAGTTATTTTCAATACCATCAAAGTGAGGATGAAAATCCCCCAAAATGGCAAAAAGCACCTTGATATATCATGTACACAAAAATAGAAACGCAACACTTTTGTTTTTTCTCCCATTTTTCATGAGTGAACTCAAACTTTTTGTATCAAAAGGACTGTCGCTCTCTGAAATATTGCTCACAAATCTCTCTAAATCTCTTTTAGAAAGCATTCATAATTCATAATCTCATATCAGGACGCTAATTAGACAGCATTATTATTGCACACATGTGCCTTTGGCCGGCCACGATAAAAGGCCACTCCAAAATGAGCAGATAACTGTACTGGGGGGTCCTGGGGGGGACCACCATTTGCCTGAAATAGCGTACCTGCCAATACAATTAAACTGTACATTTTGGAGTGGCCTTTTATTGTGGCCAACCTAAGGCACACCTGTGCATTAATAATGCTGTCTAATCAATCCTTTTGTGTACATAGAAAAAGTTTTACAACTTTGAGTTCAGGTCATGCAAAATGGGAACAAAAATAAAACATGAAAGAGGAAGTCGGACCAGCGAGGAAACCACGACCTCCTTGGTGGACTGGCCAACAGCTGTTTGTGTCTTTCCTGCATTGGCACAAAGACCTTCACATCAAATGGCAAAGTGATGTCTCTGCGCCTGTGTTGCCTCGCCAGAGGTGTTTGGGCACGGCTCCACTTCCATTCCACAGCAGCATTGATCACCAATAGCGCTGCCTTTCTCTGTCAGCTTTCATTCACTGAGCCTGCTCCCACCACTACTCTCATCAGTGGCCTGCTCTTACGTGTTCTCCAGGAAAGAACGACATCTTCGGCGAGTCCCTCAGCCTGTGCGGCAGGCCCGGGAAATCCAGCGCCGACGTACGGGCGTTGACCTACTGCGACCTTCACAAGATCCTGAAGGACGACCTGCTGGAAGTTCTGGAGATGTATCCCGACTTTGCTGACTCCTTCTGGAACAACCTGGAGGTCACCTTTAACCTGACAGATGTGAGTGCCACTAGAGGGCAGCAAATGCCAGGAAAAGACCATTTCAGCCTCCTCCTGGGGGTGGGATCAGGGGGGGGAGAAACGCTAGATGATGTCATCGTCTAATTTGCATAATTTGCCATTCGCATGAACATGTCCTTTTTGGGGACCCTGTGGGAGAAGATAAGTGAGCAAAACACATGCGAAAACAAAACGTGTTTCAAATTTTCATATTTTTTAAAAAAATCACAAAGAAGACGCAGCCACCTGTGAGTGGTTTTAGACAGGGACGGGGTCCACAGCAGAACCACTTGCCCCTTGAGAAGAGCGATACGTGCTTTCACGTAAGAGTTTCCAAAAGTGTCTAAAAAGACCAGAAAAAGTCGCTAGTTCTGTCGCTTTTTTTAAAAAACACTCTCTGGAGGGGTCTGAATACTCGCTAAGTTGGCAACACTGCTCCCTCCTGCTACGTGTTCTTATTCTCTGGCAGACCAGGTGTGTTAAGAGGCACAGCTACGATGCCTTCTACTGTACGGAGTTGGAACGACAAGCGGCATCCACAGACAGTCCCATCATAATGTGTTTATGAGCCAGCGCCAAATCTATTTTTGGTGGTCCAAATGTATTCACAAATATATGAATATACGGAAAACACTGATCATTCTTTTTTGTGGCTAAACTCATAAACACAGTTAAGGTACATTGGATACGGAAGTGGCGTATAAAAAAAAATACACCTTCAAAATAAAAGCAGTCGCATGGAGAAAACTTATTTGAATTGAATTTTCCCAGTTTCTATGAACCTTACGCGGGTCAGTCAGGGACATGCAAAGGGCCGGATGTGGCCGGATGTGGCCGGCGTGTCTAATCTAGGGTGAGCTCCTTAAACCAGCGGTTCTCAAATGGCGGTCCTCGTACCCCTTAGGGGTACTTGGCTGGAAAAAAATATTCCACAGGGGCCACATGACTGAACAAAGGATTGAGAACCACTGCCTTAGGCCACACCCCCCCCCTCAGACCACAAGCACACATCAGCAGATATGCTTCCATCCAATAAGCATTCGACTTTATACATCTTAGAGATGAACCGGGAACAATGCAATCCACTTGTCCACTGTTTCTGTCAAGGTGTGGTCCTGGGATCATTGACTGAAGAGTTCAGATATGGTGAATAGGGGTGCAAGCAAGGCAGGGGTCAGGCAAGGCTCAGGCAGGGGGTTGACAACAATGTGGTGCTGGTTCCATATCCACGTGGGCCTTTTAAGGAGCTGCCAACTAAGGAATGATGAACAGTGGCGATGATTCCACATCAAGACGCATCCTTTACGACCCCACATCAGAGCGCATCCTTCTGGGAGCTGCAATGAGAGAATGAAAGACGAGGAGGGCGGGATCCTGACCGTTGATGTGTTTGAAATGAGCCAGTAATGTTAAGAACGCAAACGAGGCCTCACACCCGATGAAGACATTCTGCTTTGAAGGTTGTTTGTTTTTGAATGACTGACGCTGCTATGTATCAGGCAGATCGAGTAAACCAGACAACCCCGAGCAAGGACTCTGACTGTGACTACAGAACCACGAGGCACCGCCGAGGCTCCCCAAGACGTCGCAACAGACCCGGTGAGTGATGAGCCCAGTTTTATTTTTAAAAAATCTTTCCAGAAAACATCTAATCTCCGTCTCTCAACTCCTGCTGCAGACGGCATGGACCGAGAGGAGCCCTACCCGGACCAGTCGTGTCCGATGGCCAACCATCACCGAGGCCCCCTGGCAGGGTCGCGCTGGGACGAGCGATGCAGCAGCGACAGTTTCTCTTCCGAGTCCAGCGACGAGGAGATAAAGCATGTGAGACCCAGCAAGGCGGAGCTATACCCCTCCTCTGGAGACACCAGAGACTACCCCCCAGCGGTCATCAACCTCCTGCCTCACAGCAGACCCTCAGCCGGCATTGGCAAGCCCGTAGACCTCGGAGGTCCACCGTACTCAGGTGACCAGTCAGGCGCAATCTTTTAACTCTATGATCTGTTATTATGATTAGAATCACAATACTATTGTATAAAAACCCTCCTTTCTGTGGTTCCCACAGCAGCCGTTCCTGTCAGCATGTCAGGCCTGTATGGATACTGGCCGGACCGCAGAGCCAGCCAGTTCTCTGAGACCCAGAGGCGCTCGTCATCAGCCAGAAACAGTTTCCATCCTCCCCCCTGTGCTGAGGATCGGCCCAGTGAGCTGGAGTCCAGATTGGAACTGCTGCAGTCTCAGTTAAATCGGTGAGATTGTTTAAAAGTCATTACTGCAAATAATACTGGGATGCAAAACAAAAACAAAAAAGTGAGGGGGCACCCGGATTTGAACCGGGGACCTCTTGATCTGCAGTCAAATGCTCTACCACTGAGCTATACCCCCACATAACACTTCCAAGCTTTCGGTTTAGAAATTATTCTAAACACATGATCTCTTTTTGGTTTTGAGAGCAAACCAACAAGAAGTAAAAGTAAAAGAAACAACGTGACGTCAACCGTGAGCGTCATTATGAATGTTTGTGTGCGTGCGCGCGACAGAGACATCTAGTGGACATTTGTAAGAACTGTGACATTTGCAGGCTGTCATTTCCTTAGCGATGCTCGCAGAGAAGTTGAACGTACAAGCCAAATAGTCATTCTTGCCTTCTTATTCATGTTTATATTGCAGCTTATGTTCTCTGTTTTCTGCCATTTGTACTACATGTAATGGGAATTATTTATATTTCAAACATTTCAACCTAAATACTGTAATGGCGGCTGAATAACTCAATGTCAGGATGGCTGTAATTTAGTTGGCCATTTATTTGCAGGAAAACACGGAGCACTTACAGTCTTTCAGGCAGACGCTAGCCACAGCATGAACAGTGCCACAATACTTCCTCCTTTTCTTTCTTATTCTACACACTTGTTTCCAAAAGCTTGCGGTAACCAGCATACTGAACATTACTGCCCTCTGTAGCTCACACACTAAACAGCAGCTTGGAACCACGCTACAATACTTCTGACCTGTTAATTTATTGTTTTGTGACCCAGTTTGAGAATCCCTGATATAAAGCACGTGGACGAACAAGGGCTCCCTCTATTGGTTGCTACGAAGTAGTTCTCCGTTTTATTTCAGGCGTAAAATGGAAGTCAACATCATCAACATCAGAGGTGTCTTTCCCACCGAGGGTCCAATACATGAAAACTGATACATTTTGTACATTAAAGATGATAAAAGCAATCCAGTGTAGGTGACATATGCTAATGTAGCTAAACAGCTATGGTGACAAATGAGTGTAATATGTAATAAAGTGTCTCATGAACTTCCGTGATGTGATGTGTGATGAAGGCTGGAGACCAGAATGACAGCAGACATCACCGTCATCCTGCAGCTCCTCCAAAGGCAGATGGCGCCCGTCCCCCCAGCCTACAGCGCCGTGTCGCCCGGCCCTCACCCGCCTCACCCCGCCACCCTATATGGCAGCGGGCCGCAGACCATCCACACCGTTCCTGCAATGCAGCCGGTCCAGATGGACAGCACTGCCTCGCTGCTGCAGGTCTGTTAGGTTTTTAGCATACGTGATCACATGGTTCCTCTTCTACTTCCTAGCATGTCCAGCTTTACTCCTTATAATTCCTCTTAGAGTCCAGACTCTGATGTCAAGCACAAGTCCAAGGACTCGTTGTCCAGCGGGATCCACGTCACGGTGGCCTCTGATGACACCATGTCAATGTCCCCCGAGGCGGAACCTCCACGTCTGCCCTGTGTGGACCTCACACCTCCGCAGCTGGAGCCTCCGCCACTGCTGTGTGGCAGCCAGCGCTTCCCCTCCCTGCCCGAGCACCTGGAGACATCCTCGCAGGTTCAGGAGATCCAGAGGCACGTCTCGGACCCCGTCCTGCCCGGAAGCTAGAACACCACCACCAGGAAGCCTGGACTGTTGGACTTGTTCCACACGCTTCCTCCTCATCTCCCTACCAAGGAGTATCAAAGCCACACTGAAAATGAAAAAATAATAAGTCATAGTTTTATGATACTATGAAATATTATGAGAAGTTGCAAAATATTACAAAGATTACGAGAATAAACTTGAAATATTACAATTTGTTGTTAGAAAAATGACATTTTACAAAAAAAGGTAAAAATACTACAACAATAAACTTATTGTCATAGTCATTTTTGGGAATAAAGGTGCAGAATAAAGTGTTAACTTAATGGATCATAATTAGAGAGAGATCAGGTCGCAATATTATGACACTAAGTTGTCAATGTGCAAGAAAAAAGAACAGTTATGAGAAAGAAATTGCCATTTTTACAAGAGATTTTTAAGTACACAAGTAAAGTAATTTTGCAAGAAAAAGGTTTCTCTGCCAATTGAGATATTGAAAGATAAAGATGTAATTTTATTTATAAACTTTAAAGTAGTCCGATACAAAAGTAAATGTAGGTGAAAAGATGTGTAGTGTCGAAATGTACCCAAATAATGTTGAAATATTGTGAGATAAAAGTTTTACAAAAAACATTTACAGGATATAAGGATCTTGTTAAGATAGACTTTAGTCAAAGTTTCAAAGACTTTCCTTTTTCTTTCCTTACTCTACCATCATTATCCTACTTTTTTCTTTTCAGTGTGGCCTGAATACTGCTACACATTCCCAAACTACCCTCATAGGGACTCCACAGCGCCCCCAGTGGCTTCTCTGCGCCACTGTCCCTATTTTGATAAGCGACTCAACAGCGACCTCTGTGGCGGCTCTGCGCCATTGTCCTTCCTTTCACCATTGTTGCACCAAAAGAGATTACTATTCTAAAGAAGACACTATTTGATGAGCTGAATGCCTTGAAAGGAAAAAAATACACTTTTTTGCACATTTAGATGTCAAAGATAGATAAATGTAGAGAAATGTCACTTGTAGTATAAAAAATAATGAGCGTGAAAAGTATGGATTTGCTGTTTTTGGTGATTTTGGTGTCACACTGGAGAAGTCTTTGGTGGAATCATGACTTTCACCCCACCTCTCTGACGTATTTCTTTTCTTCACGTTTTAAATCGGATTGGGAAGAAGTCACCTTCTACTGGTGGCACTTTGCTCTGTTTTCATAAAGTGATTGTTCACAGATTTTTGACACTAGCGAGTGAAGGCGATGGTCACTGTCTATCAAAAGACGAGAGACGCTGCGTCCTTTGGAATGACTTTTTAAATGCGTTTATAATCCCGTGTAAAGCACAAACCCCTTCTGCTCTTTTTTTTTTTTTTTTTTTAGATTAAAGACGTAGTTAAACCATATTGCAGTGTTTCCCATACATTCATTTATTTGTGCAGTTACACTTGGCAGACAGAAGAAAGTTCATTTGTATTCCTAAACATATTTGTTTAGTTTTTTATGTTTTTGCTCACTTTGTCTCCCACAACGTCCATAAAAATGACCTGCACATGCGCTGTGGCCAATTATGCAAATTAGACGCAACCCATTGCCACAAATAGATTGCAGTCCTGTGGGATGCCTTTATTTTGATGATAACGATAACGTCAGAACTTTTTAAAAATAAAATACAAAGCGATGTACAGTGAAAACGGTTTAACAGTAAAAAAGTAAGTACAATGAATAAAACGTTCTGAATAGGGATGTTCCGAAAGATCGGTATTGGCTGATTTCCGTAAAAAAATCACGTGATCGGCCTATGTGGCTGGCACTATTGCAGCCCACAGCAACCCTTTCGTGCAGTGTAGTGTCTTAACCTAACTAACGTCTTTGGCAGTGTCGTCCTCTGGAGCCTAACTGCTTAAACATGCCACGAAAACTATCTTGCTGGGGTAAAAAGCGTTAATGATTTTTTTAGGCTCCCGGCAGCTCACATCAAACGACAGCTAAGCCATGTGGCTAACACTCACCCGTACCTGTGTGACAGTCTGACGGCTAACCTAATAACTCAAAATATTATTGAATTCATTGGACGAGAGCAGCCTTTCTCAGCGGTGGAAGTTCTCCAAAGTCTCCTCTGGAAGTTTCACGAGTTGCCTTCAAAAAGTAAGTAAAATATGGTTTTGTCTAAATGAAGGTGATTTTATGGTTGAATTTATGGTTCCTTTCTTCAAATCATATAGCCAGCAGCAGGAGTAAATAAATTGAAAAATGTATAATTAATCCATGTGATCAATATCGGCCAATTTCAGTTCTGGATTATTGGAATCGGCAGCATGAAATCCTGATCGGAGCATCCGTAGTTTTGGAGTCATTCAGCTGCATAAAAACCCACGTTTATGTTGTTTCGTGTACTGGAGAATGGCACGTGACCCCTGGTCTCGGATGTCTAGTGCGTATTTGTCCAGTACACAAGTGGCTTTTGAGAATTGCCTTATGAGGAAAAAATAATTGATAAGCTCGGAACAGGCTGCAAGTCATGTCACACGTTTGTGGAGCACAATTACAAGTTGACACATGAAGGAATACAATTTATTATTAGAGCAAATTCCATGATACTTTATGAAAAACAAAAAAAAGCTACAACAGGACATGGCTATCTTAAATTGATATATTTATATGTATGTACATTTGCCTTGTAATGGCATGCTACAAGGACATGACCTTCAAGTGAGAAACAGAGCAAAAACATACAGTCACGCCTCCCAACACGTCCTAGCACAGGCTAACGGAAACAAGAAAGGAGCATACAAGTGAATGAAGAATTGCTGAGCGGTCGTTTTTTAAAGTGATGCTGCACATGAGGTCTCCAGAAGGTGGCGGCATAAACCAATCCCCCCTCAGGGCGCAACTCGGATGAGACCGTTTAGAGGGGACACGTTGGCTCAACGAGACCAGTAGAACATGACGGGAGTCCACAATCACCTTCACCTTCCGCCTTCACGACACAGACGGGCAAAAACCACCAGATAATCTCACAGCTGGCTCAAAAAAACACACCAAGAAAAAGTGTAAAAAATCTTCTTCAGAGAGTTCCAAGCACTACAAGAAGACTACCTGGAGAGCAGAATAAATAAACAGCTCGAACACATGTAGAAGAAGAATGGCGTAAAAGACTAAATGTAAGTTATTGCCGAGTAGGCGGGTTTGACTCCAAAAACAGTTCGCTCCAAGTCCAAACAAAGCTCCCTCCTCAATAGTCTGCTCCTCCTCTTCTTCTTCTTTAGACACGCAGGATCTCCAAGCAGTTGTTGTAGCAGATGGCGATCCAGTCGGGCTGCGTGGACGCCCACTGCACGTTGTTGATCTCCCCTTCGGCCGTGTAGGCCAGGATGGGGTCCTCGATGGCGCGTGGCATCTGCTGGATGTCCCAGATCAGAGCCTGGTGGTCGTCAGCTGAGGCAGGATGGAGGAGAAAAAGACGACGCATTTCAATCAGGAGTGGTTGCCTCAAGACTCCTATAATCTCCACCACACTTTTGGTTACACGGGCAGGTTAGTGCAGCGTGTGTCATGGTTCTCTTGTTCATTTTAAAAGGGCAGTATGCATTTTCTGTTAAAACTGACAAAACAAACACGTTTAGCAAGAAAGATTAAGTGTCTTTTGGATAATAAAATCTATATACAAATATACAACTATATACAAAAATAATGTAAAATAATTTTAAAATGAGTGTCTTTTTGATGTGTATTATTTCCAGGCTTTCACGGGCCGAATCTGGTCCGCAGGCCTTGAGTTTGACACCAGTGCATGGTATTATGTTTGTGGTGTTTGAGGTGTCCCAGTTCGTCCCTGCCCTTGCCCCGGTACCGGTCCTGGTAAAAGGTGTGTGTTTACCTGCGGTGCAAATGTGACACGAGGAGTGCGGCGCCCAGGCGATGCCGTTGACGCAGGCGCGGTGGTTGTTCAGGCGGGCCACTGGCGTGCACGGCACACGGACGTCCAGGATCACCACCTGTGTCACACAAATACAAGCCAGCGGACAGGTGAGCAGGTGATTCCGCTAAGCAGCATGGCGATACAGTGTAAGGCGCCAATCAAATCAACAAGGACGCCACAGGAGGAAGGACATCTTACTTCTTCCCATTCCGGAAGTGCACCAATCAACACACTCCCCCTTAGGTACTACTGCACTTGGTACTCAACAGAGGGTGCCAACAAGTGCTGACACACACATTTTGGTACCTTTCACCACTTTGAATCACTTTCACCAATTGAATCCAAGACTAGACGGAGCGTTTACTGACCTCCATGCCGTCCATGGCCATCGTAGCCAGGTAGTTGGGGTCCTGCTTGTTCCAGCAGAGGCGCAGCAGCGGGTGGTGCTGGGGGTCTTCGTAGATGATGGTGCTGTGCTCCAGGTGCCGCAGGTCAAACATGCGCACGGAACCGTCGGCCCCCACCGAGGCGAACATGTCCCGGCCGCCCCCCGCGCGGCTGAAGGCGATGTCATACACCTACAGGGATACACGCACGGCGTTACAAAATTCGCCCCGCGCTTTAAGTGAGGTGGCAACATCGTTTCAGCAGCTCGCCTCTTTGTCGTGAGCAATCAGCTGGGTCTTCACGTGGCCCGACACCAGGTTGACCCGGCCCAGCACCTGGCCCGTCTCCAGCCCCCAGATGGTGCAGGTGGTGTCGATGCTGGACGTGCCTGTGCCACAGTAGTCGTTGTCGTAACAAATGTCATTCGTCCCCGAGAGATGCACAGAGCTTCCGATTTTTTTTCCTCTTACCCAGCAGATTTGGATCCACCTCGTTCCAGTCGAAGGACGTGAGGGGAGCGCAGAAGTCAGAGTTCTTGTTGTTGTTCAGCAAACATTCAAGGCGCGTTTCTGTGTCGCTGACCTGCAAGATGGACGTGAAGTCAGTGTTTCCCATACATTCATTCAATTGTGGGGGCGTGCCACAAAAAAATTTGGACCGCCAAAAATAGACTCAAACACGTTATAATGGGGCTGTCTGCGTATGTTGCTTGTTGTTCCAACTCTGTACAGAAGATGGCATCGTAACCCTGCTTTGCACCTGGTCTGCCAGAGAATAAGACATAGCAGGAGGGATCAGTGTTGCCAACGTAGCGACTTTGTTGTGATATTGCGGACACTTTTGCAGACTAACATGATAGCACGTATCTCTCCGCCTCACCACCTAAAAGCACTCATAGGCAGCTGCATCTTGTTTGCGACAAAGCACAAAATGTAGCAACACAAGAAAGCTCATTTGTACTTCCAAATGTATTTGTTTTGCTTTTCTTTTTTACTCAGTTTTCTCATCCCATTAAAATGATATGGAAATGCATCAAGGTAAGTTATGCTAATTAACCCACCACCACAAATACAGTGTAGTCCTGTGGGAAACACTTTCATTTTGGTGATAACTTTAAGGGTGCGTTCATACTTGTACTGGGTACTCAGACTTGACCAAACTAACCACACTAGCACACAAAAAGGACCAAACATGACACGTGTCAACGCATCCCAAATAACTCTTTGATACAAAGAGATGACTTTGAGCCCACGTTGCATTAAACCGGAAGATGTCAGTAAATATCGTACCCTCCATATACGCAGATAGTCCCCACTGGTGGCCAGCAGGTCCGGGTAGACCCCCTTGGTGTCCGGGATCCACATGATTTTGGTGGTGGGGTACGGGTGGTCGAAAGTGTTCCTGCAGACAAACTCGGAGCTCTCCTCTTCTAGACCCACCAGCTGAACCTAACGACAAAGATCATCCATGCACATCAGCGTTACCACAGAGGGTGGAAACATGTTGACAATTAATTAGAATTCATTGCTGATTGCACGCAAAGTAACGGTGTGCTGACAAGCCAGTGACTGTTTTGATCTCGGCACAAAACAACTAGCATTAGCATTAGCTCAATCGCGTTACTATCTTTAGCCTCCGGCGATAAATGGCCCCCCCACACACCTTGTTGTTGTATTCCTCCACAAAGCTCCCCAGCGCCAAACGGAAGCGTTTGTCCGGCCGTACGCTCCAGTTCATGGCATAAACCGTCCATGGCGCCTCATATTTGTAGATCTCTTTTCTCTTGCCGTGCAGCGACATCCTCGCCAACTGCAGCTAGCACGCTCGCGTTAGCTTACTGAGAAATAAAGTCCCCCCTTGCGAGGCGAATGCGGTCGCTTTTGTTGAACTTGAGAGGATGGCCGGGGACAAGACGCGGCAATGGTCGCCGTCGGGCCGCGCAAATGTTGTTGTAAAGCAAAATATTGTCCACTTTATTTAACAAAGAGAGGCATTGCGCGGATCGGGCGACTGAGATCTGTCAAGACAGGCGGGCTACCAGTGACTTCCGGTTGGAGCTTTCAACGTAAAATGTATAATTTAGCAAAACTGTACAGTATTGCTTTTAAATATTTTATGTAACTGATATATCGATACATTGTATACATTTTATAGAAGTGTAGCTACACACAAACAACTCATGTTTTTAACTGTCTTGTAGATATAAATTAGACTTTCAACTCGGGGTAAATTGACTCTGTGAGTGTTTTGCAACGGTAAATACACACAAACCTCTTCGTTTCACGTTTGTATAGTTTGACCCAGACAAATGTTTAATTACATTATTTTTAAGCATTAAAACAGATACTTCCGGTATATATTTCAAAAATAAAACCCATTACAGCTGAGCACAGGAGGAGAACGTGGTTGGTAGTCACGTGATTATAAATTCTCGCGTTGACAGGCGCGTACATCTGCTTCTACTTTTACTTTGAAAGGTTAAAACCGTGTCAAAACCTTCAGACGTCTCATCCGCACACTTGGGGAGACTTCTTGGGATTAAACAGCCTAACGTGAACCCCGGTAACACTCCGGTACGGTACCGCAAGCCTAAATTCTACTCTCCGTTCCCATACGTTACACTTTATTGTCACGCTGACTTGATTTCCGCTCAACTTGGCACCTCACTAGCTAGTTAGCATGCTAACGCTAGCCAATAAGAAAGTAAGGGACTACGTGCTTGGGGGATGGTAGGACACGGGCGCGATTAAGGTAGGGGGATTTATTCCGACGTGTTTACAAGTTATAACACCTAAACTACTCGCACAAACATTCTCAGACTTTGTTACTGTGGCAACGTGTTTGTGTTTATTCATCTAGCCAGCTTGTCGCTCGCTAAGGTTGTGCTAGCTACAGATTTGTGGTTGATCGTTAACGATTCACTCACATACGGCAGGTGTTATAAGTTTGCCTCCACGTAGTGTAGATAAAGTTTAATTTCTGGGTTTAAAAGATAACATCCAAGACGTCGTTGGATGTCTTCGTCATTGTTTACTAGTTTACTGTCTCTCATTTGGGAGTTTTTCCCGATGGGCTTTGTCACATGACTACCAGTCTCCTGTTAAATTATTATTTTTGACCACCTGAGAAACGAAAGTCAGATATTTTTCTTGTTAAACGTTTTTTTTTTATTCTGTTCAACACTGATCGACACACTGAAGTCACTGATGCTTCATGCAGGGAAATGAGAAAAGCTCCCATAGCATTGTTTGACATGTATGCAGGACATGTATAATACTTAAGCAAATTTACTTAAAGATTTTAGGAAAAGATGATAAACATTTGATTTATTTCAGGGTCGTTCCACTACTCAAACACGTCTCATGTATTTGTTGTGTCACCTTCCCACTTTACAGCAGGTGCCACCATGCGAAGTGTATACCTCTTCCTGGTCCCCACCCTGCTGCTGCTCCTTCTGGCCCTCCCTGCCTCCAGAGGGCGCTATAATGACGATTTTGACGACAGCGAGGACCTGACAGACTTTGACGACAATGATTTTGCGGAGTTTGAGGACATGAGCGATGACGATGCGCCCGAGGCCGGAACCGCCACACCGCCGCAACGGGCCAACCCTTCCTCGCACGACCAGGAAGACGAAGATGAAGACGAGGCCACAGTGGAGCTGGAGGATGATGGTCAGGATGGCTTTGAGGACTCCGACACGCAGGTTGGCTTTAGGTCAAGACATATTGAGAAGATGTTGCTGTAACTGTAGTGAAGCTAATGCTGGCATGCGCTGTTTAGGATCAGGACATTTACAGCAAGTATGACCAGGAGGAGTTTGAGGGGATTGGAGACATGGAGAAGACAGGACATCCCGTGAAAGACCACCTCATAATCCACACGGTAAATCTGATTTTAAAGAAAAAAACCTTCCCTGAGCTTATCATTTTTTTTTTGTAGACTGTTAAGGCTTCGTTATGCTACAGCGTAGTCACTATGCCGACTGTTCTGACGGCATCTTGGTCCTGTTATATAGCTCTTCCGCAGGGTCTGAGCTTGTGACTTGCAGTTATCGACCAAAACACCAGGGGACAATGTTTTCCTGAGTGTTTTCCTGACTAGCTATTGAGCTTCTTGAGTAGTAGTGGGCTACTAGTAGTAATAAACAATGGTGACTTTGGTAATAATGTTTTGGAGGAAGAAAAAACAGGAAAGGGTAAATACTGGAAGTTATAAGTAAATTTGGAATCTGACCCTGCAAAAAAAATAAAGCATCAAAGTCAATTTTACTACTAATCTTATAGTTAAGTCTGTAGTTAAGCCTGATCTTTGACATAGAGCCCCAGCTCCCTAACATTTATCATATGGAAAATAACTTTTTGTTTGTATTTTTGTAAGCAAAAACAATGACATCATTGAATGAAATGGGCATTTAGAGGGTTCATTCTCAGGCTCTACATGTCATTTCCTGACTTTGATTTTAATACGCAGCCTCCTGAGTGCAATTGTCATTATAAATTATGTCACTGCCAAAAATGCAAATCTATATATTGTTACAAACATTTTAAGGTCATTCTAAAGGCAAAAATCCAAAATATATTACAGTTTGAATGCTCCCTAAATGTATAAAACAAGACCAAAGTAAAATCCTTTATACTCCCTAAACAGTTAAAGCTACACCAAAAAATGTAGTAATTTTCGACACTCCCTAATTTCCTGCTGGTGTCACAGTGTTTTCATGCTGAATATTATATGAACTCCATGTTGTAAACTGCTGTCTGTTGTTTGTGTGCAGGTTCCTCCGCATCTGCAGAACAGCTGGGAGAGCTATTACATGGAGATCCTGATGGTGACGGGCCTACTGGCCTACATCATGAACTACATCATCGGCAAGAACAAGAACAGCCGGCTGGCTCAGGCCTGGTTCAACTCTCACCGAGAACTTTTAGAGAGCAACTTTGCTCTCGTCGGTGAGTTTCTTCCATCGCTGTCGGGATGTTTTGTGATGTCACGGCTCCTCTAACAACGCGTGCACGCAGGCGATGACGGCACCAGCAAAGAAGCCGTGAGCACGGGGAAGCTCAACCAGGAAAACGAGCACATCTACAACCTGTGGTGCTCAGGACGTGTGTGCTGTGAGGGCATGCTCATCCAGCTGAAGGTGTGTGTGCTTTTGTGTGTGTGCATGTTATGCATGACTGTGACTGTTATACAATGACTGTTACGCATGCGTTTGTGCTTCCAGTTCTTGAAAAGGCAGGACCTACTCAACGTTCTGGCCAGGATGATGAGGCCCACCTGTGACCAAGTGGTTGGTACCATCTCAGCCAGATGGCTGCTTCTTAGTTTAGTTGTCTCACCAAGTGTGTGTCTTTGTGCAGCAAATCAAAGTGACCCTCAATGACGAGGACATGGACACGTTTGTGTTTGCTGTGGGCACCAAGAAGTCCATGGCCCGCCTTCAGAAGGAGATGCAGGACTTGGTAAGTAATTGAAAGTTGCCTGGTGGGATACATTATCAGCATCCAGAATGCTGCATTTACAGATCTTTTATTCACCTGTCCTGTACTCCACACTAAATGCAGAGTGAGTTCTGCGGGGACAAGCCAAAGTCCGGAGCCAAGTTCGGCCTTCCAGACTCTCTGGCTATCCTTACTGAGATGGGCGAGGTCACGGATGGAGTGATGGACAGCAAGGTGATGTTTGACCGTAATACTCTTAACTCTTTTATAACAACACTAAAGGAGGCCACCTTGTTGTGTTTTAGATGGTACATTATATCACCAACCATGCTGACAAGATCGAGTCCATCCATTTCTCGGACCAATTTTCTGGTCCAAAAGTTATGCAAGAGTGAGTATTAGCTTTAAAAATAGCATTTATTTGTGGTTTTGTGGCTGTTTGATGTTTACAGTATGTGTTGTTTTGCAGAGAGGGTCAGCCCTTAAAGCTGCCTGACACCAAGAAGACACTACTGTTTACATTTAATGGTGACTGTTTAGTCGTTACCACTGCAACATTAACAGAAAACATGCTTATTTGGTAAACTACATGTTTATTACGCCGTGTTTATAGTGCCTGGCATGGGCAACACCTCTCCCAAAGACATGGACGCTCTGCTCCCACTCATGAACATGGTGATCTACAGCATCGATAAAGTCAAGAAGCTGCGTCTCAACCGGGAGGTGAGCGCACACACTCAATTTCATTTGCAAACATACAATGTGAAGCTTGAAGAGCATAGAAGATCCTCACTGATGTGTCTGCAGGGAAAAATGAAAGCGGACCGCAACCGGGCCCGGGTGGAGGAAAACTTCCTGAAGCAGACTCATGCTCAGCGCCAGGAGGCCGCCCAAACACGACGCGAAGAGAAGAAGCGAGCCGAGAAGGAGAGGATTATGAACGAGGAGGATCCGGACAGACAGCGTCGCCTTGAGGTTAGGGCTGAAGAATTAATTTAGAATTGAAACAGTCTGGGACTGGTTTTCTTTGTGGACGACAAATTACTTCAATTCACCTTTCAGGAAGCCGCCCAGCGCCGCGAGCAGAAGAAGATCGAGAAGAAGCAGATGAAGATGAAGCAGATCAAAGTGAAGGCCATGTGAGAGAACGGAAGCTTCTGCGGCCACAGTGTGCGAGCAGACATCATATTTTCTGTGGCTGTGCCAAGCTCAGCCTGCTCTGTCGCCATCTGCTCATCTTGGCATTGAGCTAAGTGAGAAGGACCTTTTGTCACTATCACATCTTATCACCACAACACAGCATCATTTTTTTAAATTAAGTTTTCTTGGTGGGCTTTTAAAACTTCACCTGCTGTACCACATTTTTAAAGTTAAAACAAGCATCACAGTGGAGTTGATTTTAATTGTAATAATTAGCATTAACATAATCTTCAATGGTAAAATCGACTACATTTTAACTTATATCTCCTTGCAAGCTGTTTGTCATGGATGTCTGAGCAAAGTGAATAAAGTGCACTGAAATCAGTTTTGTTGTTGGTTTCATTCTGAGACATCTTGTCATCTGCTTGCAGGCTGTTTGTAATGGATATCTGAGCAAAGTCAATAAAGTGCACTGAAATCGGTTTTGTTGTTGGTTTCATTCAGGGATGTCTTGTCAGTGAGCAAAATGGTGCCTTCTATAATGGGGACTGGAACGGGTGTGGTTTGGTGCTAAATTTAACTTCACGATTGTGTCAGCACTCTCTGGACTAGATTTGGTTTCATCACATCGGCCAAACTGACTGGTTGGACGCAATGACTGAGGAGTTGTGGGAATTCATATATAAATATAACTGTATATTACATAGGTACCAAATTTGACAACCTGCTGAGGCTTGTTATATTGGTAGAGGATCTTGAGACTGTGCCACCATTAGAGATGAAAGATAACGAATTAAATGAAGTTAATTTAGTCAAGCTTATTAAGAGGTGCAATGTATACCGGTGATTTCATTGTGATGCTATGTGGTCTTACTCATGTAGTTCCCTGCAAAATCTTATGTTTTTTTTTTTTTAATGGATATTGAAGATTATTTTTATGCAAACATCACACTAGTAACTTTTGCTGATATTTTTAAATGACGTCACAATTTTAGCCCAACAGTACCTACCTGGCGTGGACAATTTGAAGAATGGGGTCACAGATAGCCACTAGAGGGCGCTTTGTTCGACCGGGCTGTTAAGATTCGCAAATGCAGATTCGATCATATATTTCAGTTGTTGACATGACGTGGAGACATGTTATACTAAAATTATGTTGGCGCAATAATTTATAGGAATAAATTATTGTTAACATTTTCGTTGTTAAATGTAGTCATTGTATTTGTTTTAAATGTTTTATTATTTCGGAAGAAAGTGCTCGTACGAAGGTGACTGCTGCATTTGCTTCAACTGATGGCGAACAGGCGAGGCTTTCAGGTTTGCTACGCGATGGCCGCTCTCTCCACAATATTGGGCTTTTAGAGACCAAAACAACGCCCAGGTGCTTCGTAGAGACTCGTCTCTGTATCGACTAACAACCGGAATGTTGGCGGAATCGTTTGCGCTCGTCATTCTTAATTGAGCGCGTCATCGGAGCTGTCCCGTTTGTGTTTGGGGGACTGTGTTTTTCTTGTTGTCCGGGCCTGGGTGCTGCTGCCTAACACTGGAGCGGCGGGTTGCTACACTCGGATGAGCGGGCTGTAGGACTCTTGGAGGTGGGGGTCTAGATTTGGGCAGAAAAGGGGGCCGGTAAAGCCTTGGAAATGCTTCCACAACACGACCGCCGCTGATAATGCGCGCTCGACTGAAGAAGTGTGCTGATAATAATGAGTTTGTCTCTCAAGTTGATTCTTGTGCTAGTTAGCGCTAGCCAACGGTCGCGAAAACTTCCTAGCATTAGCATAAAAAAAGCATAACTAATTTACTGTCGTTGTACAACGCTCTGGTCGCCGTTAATGTGATATTTGCGACCCAGTCGTGAACCCGACTCGACTTTTGCTGAGTTTGAAACCCGCCTTGGTGTTTGTGCACAGCTTCTTTGCATTTTGTCGCTGAGTGTTAGCCTATGCTAGCCGCGGGTTGCTAACTAAATTAGTACTCTGTGACGTAACGCGCTCATTGTTTTGACAGCATCCTGAAAACGTCACGCAATTGCTTTTCTTTTATCCTTTGCCATGTTATTCACGATGTACAAGTAGTTCTCTAAAGGCTAAGACGTCCTCGCCGTCACTCGCACTTGAGTTGTTTTTTTCCGTGTTGTATTTTGCATTAGTAACCACCGGTAGGATGTTATTAGCTGTGGGTGCTCGTCAGATCAGTCTTCGTCGCTTAGGATACTGGCACGCTTGCATTATTTTGCATCATTAAATACCCTCCGTCTGATGTCATGGCTTTTTGTCTGACACTTCAGCTCTAGGATGGATCCAGACGGTGGGGCAGACACACAAAAAGCTGTCAGCTTGCAGTGGAAGAGCTACAAACTTGTCCAGGACCCAGCCATTAGACGGGTCGCTCAGAAGATTTACAGATATGATGGAGTGCATTTCAGTGTACCTGTGAGTCTGATATTTAACTCTGTATGTTATCTTGCATGCCTCTTATTCACAATAATGTAATATTCCCAGGACTCTGGATTTCCCCCTGTGGGTGATCTACGGGATCCAAGACCCAGGAGGCTATGGTCGAGGTACACAGAAATGGTCCTTCCGGTGCCAAAGTTTAAGGTGAGACTGTCCTCTTTGATTATAGAAATATTATGCAAAGACTCAAATTAATCCAGAAGTCAAACCCCACAGCACACTCACTCATCTGCACACACTTTCATGTGCGTAATAGCCGTGTCTATTAAGTAATCCTCAAATTCAGGGATATTGCAGTAATATGGCAGTATGGAGGGCCTCGTGCGAGTATGCCTTCAAGCAACCACTTGATGCGTTACTCTTGTGTCCCCCACCCACCCTTCCCCCGTCGCCGCAGCTTGACGAGTTCTACGTGGGCCCCATCCCCCTCAAAGAGGTGACCTTCGCCAGGCTCAACGACAACATCAAGGAGCCCTTCTTGGCCGAAATGTGCGCCAAGTTCGGGGAAGTGGAGGAGATGGAGATCCTATTCCACCCCAAGACCAGGAAGCACTTGGGCCTGGCCAGGGTGTTGTTCACCAGCACGCGGGGGGCCAAGGACACGGTCAAGCAGCTGCACAACACCTCGGTCATGGGCAACATCATCCATGCTCAACTGGATATAAAAGGTAACGGCATGTGTGACCATAGCGAGGACATGCAAACTTCACACAGAAGGTCCTGAGCTGAGATTCAAACCCACAGCCTGCTTTCGGTGGGGCGTCGCTGCTAAACTCTCTTCCATTGTGCTGAAAAAGAAATAGGATTGTTGACCATTTTAAAGTAGTTTAATGCATAGTACACCGTGGAGAATTAGCATGTGAATGTTTCATGTCTTGAGTTAATATAAAATACACGCATTAATACAGTTCTCACGTCACTGTTTTAAAGTATACATTATTGCACATGTCCACTCTGTTTTTAAATGTTTTTTTTGTTGTTGTTGTGCGTGTACAGGCCAGCAAAGGCAGAAGTATTACGACTTGATTGTGAATGGCTCCTACACACCTCAGACGGTCCCTCTAGGAGGCAAGGCCTTAGTAGACTGCCTCACACCCCAGACCCCAACACAGCAACAGCCTGACACGGTACAGTCACGATACGACTCTACACTGTCGTTACTTTTGTCCTGGATGTTCAGTAGGAAATCACTGCAAGCATTCCTGAACAAAAAGAGACAACTTTTGTCCATTTCCAAACGCTAACCCAAGATTCCTCCATCCACAGTCGTCAGACATCAGGCGGAGGCTCTCCAGCGAGCTGGCCGTGTTGGCGGCGGGCGTCCAAGCCCTCACGTCGGGGAA
This sequence comes from Dunckerocampus dactyliophorus, assembly GCF_027744805.1. Taxonomy (NCBI): domain Eukaryota; kingdom Metazoa; phylum Chordata; class Actinopteri; order Syngnathiformes; family Syngnathidae; genus Dunckerocampus; species Dunckerocampus dactyliophorus. The sequence goes on along the minus strand of NC_072836.1, from coordinate 3,527,916 downwards.
TGTCACCCCCTGCTCTGCGGACACTGGCTTCGGTGAACAGCGTCTGGACACGCCCCCCTCCTCCATGACCGGCGCCTACAACTCCGGATCCTCGGCATCCTCTCAAGGTGGAACTCCCTACAGCTCCCGGTCCGGCACGCCATTCTCTCAAGAATCGGGCTACTCTGGTGCCAGGTAAGCTGTGGCCATTTGTTTTAGAGAGAAAATATCCCCTTTTCTTTATTGAAGTTGTCTGAAGAAATACATTGTGCTTGTCTTCAATGACACATTTTATAGATTTAGATTTGTCCATAGAAGATCCTTAAACATCCTTGTTCCTCCTCTCAGGCACACTGGCTACAACACTGGCACTTTGGGAAGCGGTTACCCCCCTCAGGATATGCTTCCTTCCTCCTCCTCCTCCTCCGCCGTCTCCTCCACCGTGGGGGGGTACAAAGTGTCTCGCTACTCCGAGGACGTTCACGAGCCCTCCGTGTACCACAGAGGTCGTCCCATGTATCCCCCTGCCTCCTCCTTCCGTCCCAACGAGCCGCCGTGCTATCCGCCGTACCCTAATGTGGGAGGACCCGGCCCCCACATGGCGCACCACTCCACAATGCACCTGCCCACCCTGGCCTCACAGTATGATCTGCCCCTTGTGTCCGAGCGTGACAGGGAGCGGGATAGAGACTCTGGAGGGCGCTACGGGGCGGGGGCCGTTGTCTCAAGAAGGTCATCTTACCATCACCAGCAGGACACCAACTCCTCCTCCTCCAAGTACCATTCCCACCACTCCCACCATCACGCTGACCGCCGGGATGACCGGGGGTACCGGCGGGACAGCACGGGGTCGCGCTCGGGTGACCACGGTCACCAGCGGCACCGCAACCACCACCATTCTCACAACCACCACGGCAGCCGTAGGAAGAGCAGCCACGACCGGGACAGGGATCGGGATCGGGATCGGGACCGGGACCGAGACCGAGACCGGGAAAGAGAGGGCGAATACTCCAACAGCTCAGACCCCAGATACAATTCCAACTCGTACCGCTCCTCCTCTAACAGCATGTCTCCTCCCCCCTCATCCTACTCAGCATATTCCACCTCCAAAGAGCCCGCCCCGGGCCCTCCTCAGGGATTGGACGTATCCGCTCGTCTAGGGGCCCCAAGTCTGACAGAGAGGGGCCCTCCGCCTTCAGTGGGTGCAGAGAAGGACTACCACTCTGGTCACCACGGTGCTTTGCCGCCACCGCCTCCCCCGCCACCACCTCCCCTGCCGCCAGCCTCCGTCATTGCTGCCGCCGTGGCCGAGACGCTTGGAACTCTGGATTTCAACCAGGACAGCCCGGCCCGTGAAGAGCAGTGGTCAAAGCCCAAACGCCGTCCCAGCACCCCACCTGTCCCGCCAAAAACCCCCCCGCCTTTGTCCCCGCCGCCCTCCATTGCTTCCTCATCTATGTCCCCTTCCGCCTCCTCCCTACCCCAGCACCCTCCTGCCACCGCCAGCCCTTCATCAGCCCCCCAGCGTGGCTCTGCCTCCCCAGAGCCAGATTCCACCAATGAGAGCTTGCCGTTTGCTTACCACAGCAGCAGCCTGGACTCCCGCATTGAGATGCTCCTCAAGGAACAGAAGACCAAGTTTTCCTTCCTCGCCTCCGATGAGGAAGATGAGGATGAGCGGAAGGAGGACAAACAGAGGGGCACACGGGCGGATGGTGGGGAGAAAAAAGGGCGGGCGGGTGATGGAACTGGGGAGCACGCAAGTGTCAATCAGGCGGGGGACAGCGGGGATAAGGAGAAAGGGGAGCGCGACCTCAGGAAACGAGGGAAGGGCAAAGAGGGCCGGAAGAGTCCTGCCGAACCACCAGCCTCAACTGCATCATCTTCCACGTACTCCCCCCATGTCCCGCCTCCAGAGGAGCCCCCTCCCCAAGTTGGCCTTGCCGGGACAGAAGCTGTGCAGGAGGAGACGTCCCAGGATGGGAATGCTGACGCACGAAGCAGGACGGGAGCGCGCACGCCACCATTCAACGGCCAGAGCCAGGTGAGCTTGTCATCAAAGTTTTTTTTTTTTTTTTAAAGACACACTAGATTTGATTGACAGTTTGTCTGTTTTGGGTCAACATAAAGGTGCTCGTCTCTTCAATGTCCTCTTTAGAGACACAAAGCAAAGCATCAATCCTTGTTTCTATTGTCTTGAGATGGGACATTTCCAAATTTTAAGTCTTTGTTTCTTTCAGTCGCCCCCGCATTCCTCGGGTGAGGACATGGAGATCTCAGACGAGGAGGAGGAGGGGGAGTTGACCATCACAACGGTGACCACCCACCAGCCTTCCATGACCTCCTGTTCATCGCCAACTTCATCCAAAGCGCCCATGCCCTCGCAGACGACGGACACCTCGTCTTCGCCCCCGCCCATCTCTGACTCTGCACAGCACTTTGGCACTTCCATGCACCCACCCATCCCCTCCTACCCCCCTCACCTGCCTCCACCGCCTCCCCCGGGCTACTCGCTGCAGCCACCACCACCTCCCGGGATCCCCCCACCCCACATGGAGCTGCACCCCGAGTACCCGCCGCCCCTGCCCCCCCACATGTATGACTATGCCAGCTCCATGGAGCTGATGAACCAGTACACGGGTGGCGCCCCCATGTCCTTTCAGATGCAGACGCACATGTTAAGTCGCCTACACCAGTTGCGCATGTCGTCGTCCAATGGCACGCCAGGCCCGGGCGAGGCCGCCACAGCAGACTACTCCTCCTACCATATGCACTCCGTGCCACCACCGCCCCACCCCTACATGGACCAAGAAGGGAGCGGGGCGGGTGCCGGTCATTACGACCAGGATCACCGCTACATGCCCCCCCACATGCCCTACCCTTACACCGACCCACACGGCACGCAAATACCGCCACCCCACCTACCGCCTCCCCATACTGCGTGGCCGCCACACCTCTTAGCCGCCCACTACCCCTCCTACATGCCTCCGCCTGCCTATGGCACCATGCCGCCCGGTGAGGGAGGCGAGTATCAAACCCCAGGGGAGGAGATGCCCTTGCTGGCTGACAACCCTCATGAAGCCACCGTTCAGATGGTGCTCGCCACTCTCATCCAGGAGATGAAGAACATCATGCAGAGGGACCTCAACCGCAAGATGGTAGAGAACATCGCCTTCGCCACATTTGATGAGTGGTGGGACAGGAAGGAGACGAAAGCCAAGGTAGGGAAGGGTCATGGTTTCATCTATTTTGGGACACTGGTGTGGTAAAATGTTGGCGATTCGGACTGGAATCTCAAAACTGACTTTTCTTTTTCCCAGCCATTCCAGACGATGTCAGCCTTACGTGATGATGAGAAGAAGGAGGAGAAGGTGAGCCGTCCTCGCGAGCCTCTCACGTCTCTTGTGGACTGGGCAAAAAGTGGTGGCGTGGAGGGCTTCTCTCTTCGTGGCGCGCTAAGACTGCCCTCCTTCAAGGTAATACTTAGAAAACTTGAATGAGGCTATAACGCAAAACGTGGATGTACAGTATAGATAAGTATGACTTCTTGTTGTTCAGGTGAAGAGGAAAGAGCCTCAGGAACTCAAGGAGGCAGACATGAAGAGGCCGCGACCCTCCACCCCACCTGACGAGGACGATGAAGGTTTGCTGTGCCCGTGTCGACATTTTAAACGGCACGTTGGTGTGTTGAAGGAACGGGCCGGCCGCCTTACCTCCATGTCTTGTTTGCAGCTGCTGATGGGAGAATGGCAGACGCTGGCAGACACGGAGCTGGAAGGGACAACAAGAGGAGGAAAAAGAAGCCCAGAAATCGCAAACCTTGGGAGCTGGACAGCGAGGGAGAAGAAACATCTGATGGCTCCTCCTCTGAAAAGGTCAAAACAAGCACAATGGCATCCTTTTATTTGCAGATACTTTAAGTATATAACGTGAGGGACTTGGGCCATTCGTACTGTGCTGGATTGGGTGCTTATCCCATCACTTCTATGCTGCTGTTTTACTGCAGTTTCTCTTGTTTTGAGTCATTCTGCTGATTTGTTTTGCACAAAGTTGCAGCTTTCATGAATTACTTGCAGGAGGGGTGATCATATTAATTACTTGACACGTCCTTATTACGCACGCGTATGTATTCGCTGGTGAGGGAGCGTGCTGTTGGTTTCACTTTTCGATTGTTTTGTATGATCGTTTTGTTAACATTCAGATGGTTATCATTAAGAATCTGCATGGAGCAGTCACATTCCTGTCATTCTATGACGTTGCACATGTGCATGGAAGTCGTGCCGTGCCAGGCTGTAGATCACCTGTTCCAATTGTGCCAAAACAGGGGAGCGTGTGATTCAATGCACCCACGTTGGCCAAACATACCATGCTTTAGTAGGTGTTAAGCAGGCCTGGCCCAAGTGTGAGTGCGCCCTTAGTTGTTATGTTGCTTTTCCTGCATGTGTCACTCGGGGGCAGCATTTCTTTTCTAATCACTGTCTTCCTGCTGTAACTTTTAATGTCAACTCTTTATTTCTCAGGACGATGAGGAAGCAGAGGCGAGTGAAAAGGAATCTGATGGTAAATGAATCAAACTTGGACACACAAGATTTTTGTGTCTTTTCTGCTTGACAGAAATAACACAATCTTCTTTTCAGATGATGCTCTCAGCGCTGACAGCGACGACGAGAGCCTTTCATCTTCCTCCGAGGGCTCATCGTCCTCCGGATCTTCATCATCATCTTCCTCCGAGGATGAAGAGGAAGGAGAGAGGCCCGACAGCGACGGACCGGACACCATGGACGAGTCCACCATGGACAGCACCACAGAAAAAGATGGCCGGTATGTCTGCATGCTGTTCTCCTCAAACAGCACACCCCACTGTACTGAGGAAGATGTTATTATCTATGAAAACATTGTTGATGTCAATTTGCATTGGTACTTTTCTCAGAGAGAAGATCTTTCCAAAGGCTGCGGTCAAAACTGGTGAGTGCAAAGTCCTCCTCTGTCAGAAACATCACAACAATATTAGCAGCTGAAAATGCATTCTCATTTAGGTGACGCCAAAGACAGCAAAGCGGATGCAAGAGCATCCTCCAAGCGACCGCCATCGCCGCCGTACCCCCGTCCTTCGTCCCCCGTCGTCCTCGTGCCCCCGCTCAAAAAACGCAGGAAGACTGTCTCGTTCTCCACGGAGGAGAACAGCAAAGCAATGTCGTCAACGCTACCGCTGTCTGTACCTCCCTCCCAAATGGTGGCTGAATCTCCGCTCCTCCACTCACCCAGCAGACCCTCAGACCCTCGTGCTGCTGCCGCCGCATCTTCGACACGTCCCTCTCATGGCATCCAGCTGCTTCCATTCGCCTCCAAACCAGGCGAAGGCAACGCCCTCATCTTGCCACTGTGTGGAAGAACTCCAGATTCCCATGAGTCCAAAAGGACCCCGCTGTCCCCTCAGGCTGCCCTGGCCAAAGTGCCCGGGAAACGGGGCTCAGGCAAAGACTCCCCCAAATCCTCCGCTTCTCCCATCATGGTATGCCGCACTGTGCAGAACCTCCCCTTGGACCACGCCTCCATGTGCAGGATGGCCTTCGAGGAGGCTCCCCCTCCGTCTCCCATCAGCAAACGGGGCAAGGGAAAGTCCCGGCCCTCCGGCTTCTCTGTTTCCACCTGTCACCCCCTCAAAGAGGAAGACGAGGATGAGGAGAACAGTCAGAGGCTGAGGCAACGGGAACAACTGGGAGCATCCAGCTTGCTGCAGCTGGCCTCCGCCTCAACCGCCGACCTGTCCGTACTGGCTGACGTTGCCCTAACAATGGACCCCGAGGCCGGAGACTCTGAGGAGACTGAGACATCAGATGAGGCAGAGGAGCAAAAGATGGAGGGAGGTCTCTTCTCGGGGGAAGCGCTGTTGCGTGTCATGAGTTTGGAGAGTGTGGTTGTTTTCATGGAGCACAGCTATTCCAAACCGCCTCTTCTCACGGGACCACCTGCCCCCAAAAAGACCTCCTCCAAACAGGACTCGTCAGTTCTCCTCCCAGCAGACCTCAACACCATCTCTGGGGTGCTGGAGGCACCAGAGGAGGTCATCGGCGAGGCGCTGCCGCCCAGAGGAGACTCGGGGGAATATTTGGGATTGCTGTGCCCGGCTGACGAGTCGAGCTTGGCCGCAATTCCTCCAGCCAAGAAGTTGATGGCAAGCAAAGCACTGGAATTTGAGAAGAGCAAAAAGAAGAGAAGTAAAGACAGTAAGGACAAAGAAAACCTGGAAGTTCTTCCCACAAAACAACAGAAGGAGCAGCCCAGCAAGAAACAGAAGAAGCGGAAACTAGAGGTGTGTTTGCTTTGTGCATCTAATGACATATTCAACTTACAGGACACAACGTTAGGTACACGTCTGATATAAGACATGTATCAGATATTGTTTAATGTTGTGCTCTGTATTGCAAGCAGAACCATTTCATCACAATCAGCTGCTGATTAGCTACCACGCTTCTGTACACGATTACGTCCAAAAGGAGTTGAAGCAGATGCTGTTGGTCGCGCTGACTCTTGTCTCTGTACAGGACTCGGACCTGGAGGATGACGTGGATGTGGAGGAACTGGAGTCCGGCGAGCTGTCAAGCACAGACTCTGAGGACGAAATGCTGGAGGAGGTGAGGAAGAGTGAGCGTCTCTTCCTGCAGGAGGCCGGGGTGACGACGTCCAAACCCGCCCCGTGCCCCGAGGCAACGCCAGCTGTGAAATACGACAACCGCAGCGAGTTTGAGCAGATGACCATCCTGTACGATATCTGGAACTCGGGCCTGGACGGTGAGGACCTGATGCTGCTCAAGAAGACATACGAGAAGCTGCTGCAGGACAACCACTCCTCTGACTGGCTCAATGACACCCACTGGGTCCAACACACTGATATCCTTATCATGGCATCCGTGTTGCTAGTTCTTGCATTTGTGTGAAATTTTTAGTCTCATAGTTGCATATTAGCCTTAACGATGAGCCCACTGACCAATTTGCCAAACCCTCGGCGTAAGAAGAGGAGCACAGACGGACAGCTTCGGGAGCATGTGACCGGCTCCGCCAGGAGCGAGGGCTACTACGCCATCAGCCGCAAGGAGAAGGACGTCTACCTTGACCTGGACCTTCCCGAGCAGGTCATAAGGGAGGTGGAGAACGTTGACAGCTCAGTAAGCACCAATCATCCCTTGTTACATGCACCTCACCATGTCTGAGAGCAGAGCAGTCAAGTTATCTTGCCTGAAAGCCATGGAGGTATTCTGGGTTTTGCTGCTCGACAGTGACCAGCAGAGGGTGTAATTCATTCATATCAAACTACTTTACCACTGCAACTTTTGCTCTAATATTGTTGTAGTGTGCTACATACAATGCAGGCTAAGTGAATGGAGCGAGATTTACTTTACTAAAACCTTATTTTGTGCTTTTGAATGTGAAGAGTCGTAGCATTCCTTTTCCTTTGTTTCACAAGGCAATGTTCAATTCGAATGAATTCTTCATTCGAATGAAGATGTAGATATGGGTGTGCACCCTTCACGCCTTTCTTTTTGACATTGAAAGAAAATCTCAGCGTGCCCATCCCTGCTTAAGATGCTGCACTGCAGCGTTGTTGGTAAGGTCACCTGAAATGTGAGGCACAGAAGTCTTCCACAGTTCAAGCGCAACAATTTTGGCGAGTTGTTGGCCTTTGCAGGCTGTACAAACATCCATCTCGGGGGTCCGGTGGTCACCCACTATGCTGCCTTAAAAACACTTTCAGGAATTCAACTGGCAGTAAAGAGGGAGGGGAAGAAAGTGAGATGCACTGTTAGTTTTGGGTTGTAAATTCAGCACGTGGGAGAAAGGTTTCACAATTGATTTATTGAGCAAATCGTGATAAGGCAAAAACTCTTAGTAGCTGTTGGTCTTATCTGCTTTGTCAAGTGTTTTCAAGGTAGCTTCACTCATCTAAATTGAGGCCAAGGTTCTTCGCTTCCCTCTCCTCCATCTCAAGGCCACATAACATCAAATTGTGCTGCAAGCCTTTAGGAAAAAAAGGACTTTCAAGATAATGGTCTGGTTTTGTGTCAGGGCACCAACCGGGCGCTATCTGAGAGGCGCTCTGAGCAGCGACGCCTCTTGACCGTCATCGGCACACCGGCCGTCATGGACTCTGACCTCCTGAAGCTCAACCAGCTCAAGGTACCCACACCCACTCGGACAATTACCACATTCTTTCCGTGCGCCCTAAATCCAGATGATGTCATAAAAACGCTTTCTTCAGTCCATTTTTTTTTCAGCTTTCTTGAAGGTCACGTTCTTGCACAACAAAGTACGCGCAGTGTGGTAACGTGCACACGCAGGAAATGAGAACACAGCTCTCCAAAGAACACAGTGATGGCATCAGCAAATTTTGCTATTAGTCACTTTGACATGGCGCAAATTTATACCGACATCAGTGTTTCCCATACATTGATTTATAATAAATCAATTAGACGTTACCTGTTCACCCTTGCTCATAAACACATTATTACAACTCCTTACACTGGATGGCATCATAGCACACCTCATACGCACCTGCCAGACAATAAAATGTTGCAAGAACGATCTGTGTGGCCAACTGTCATGTTTATTTTACTCACTTTTTGTCTCTCCCATGGCGTCCATAAAAATTAAGTGCAAGTGCGTCATGGCCAATTACACAAATTTGATGATGTAGTCATCTAGACCCCGCCTTAAGCACCACAGATAGATTGCAGTCCTGTGGGAAACACTGTGCATGATTCAAAATAGCCTGTGACACATTCACACACACGTGTCAAAGCCCCTGCACCAGTTGTAATCTTGCACTGAGCAGCGTTTTTCCTGTCCTGATGCAGTTCCGTAAAAAGAAGCTCCGATTCGGACGCAGTAGGATCCACGAGTGGGGCCTGTTCGCCATGGAGGCCATCGCTGCCGACGAGATGGTCATTGAGTATGTGGGTCAGAACATAAGACAGGTGAGACGCTTATCATGGAAATCATCATTCGTGTTGATGTAGTCAGACCAGGGGAGCCCAAAGTGCGGCCTGGGGAACATTTGTGGCCCACAGCACAAAAAAAAACCAACAGCAAACTTTGTAGTAATAATAATAATAATGTGGTGAACCAGGACTTGAGGAGTTGTTGGGCATAGCTAACAACATAAGTGGGTTCCATGTGTGCAACATGCTGGCAGATCTACGCTGGGCTGGTTTTAGCCTGTTAAGAAATGGAAAAATATCACAATGATGTCTCACCATGTGGTCCTCAGTGGGGAAAAGTTTGGACACTCCTCATGTCAGACAGAAGAGCAAAAAGCACACTGACCAAAAACATATTTATGCACGTGTGCCGGCAGATGGTGGCGGACAATCGGGAGAAGCGGTACGCTCAGCAGGGCATCGGGAGCAGCTACTTGTTCCGAGTGGACCACGACACCATCATAGATGCCACCAAGTGTGGCAACTTGGCCCGCTTCATCAACCACTGCTGCACTGTGAGTTGGCCGCACCATACCTTTGCCTTGATACCATATTATCGTTACACAACACTAGTATCTCTATACAGCCATTATGTGATAATCTACTACAGTATACTATACAATATATTTACCTTCATACAATGTTATCGTACAACACTAGTATATCGATACAGCTATTGTGATTATCTACTATTTCACAATATGTTTGCCTTGATACGCTATTATCATACAATGCTAGTATCTTGATACAGTGATTGTATCACAATATCTTTGGCTTGATACAATATTATCACACAACGTATCTCGACACAACGATTATGTGGTACTGATGGAAACCATTGATAATACATTGTGATATACTGTATGTATTGCAGGAGTGAGTCACGTAGAATAGATTTCCATATCTGTTATATGCTATGACAATATTTCACCAATGATAACAGTATCACAATACAGCGGGTACATGATCATCCTTATGTGGTGAAGTACACAGATGTCATCTGTGATGAACAGCATGATGCTCACATTGCATTGTGGGTCTCTTCGCCCTTGCAGCCAAACTGTTACGCCAAGGTGATCACCATCGAGTCTCAGAAGAAGATCGTCATCTACTCCAAGCAGCCCATCGCTGTCAACGAGGAGATCACCTACGACTACAAGTTCCCCCTGGAGGAGAACAAGATCCCCTGCCTGTGCGGCACAGAGAACTGCCGCGGCACGCTCAACTAACCTCCCTTCCCCGCCTCACCGAAGGTGCTCTTCGCTCAGCAGCCTCTTGGGGGCGCTATGAAGAGATCTGTAAAGGTCCACACAAAAACACAATGACGCACACAGACAAATTCAGGGTTTTTAAAGTTAAAATGGGAAAAAAAAGCGCTTGTGTCGGGCAGACTTTTAAGCTAACAGTTCGGTCTTGCGTTATTTTCATTTGATCCTCATTTGCTGTTACCGCTTCGGTTGTTTATATTCTCACCTCACACCTGCTTTTGTCTCCAGCATCAAACTCTAAGTATGTGTTCCTTCCTCACCACGTTTGTGCTCGTCTTTGTGTTGGTGGCAAAGTGTCTTGTTTTCTCTCTGTGTCGTCCTCTCGTTGCCTTTCCACAAGTACAACAAATACGAGTGCGTCTCGATAAATGAGAATTTGGTGCAAAAGTCATTTGATTTCAGGAGTTCCGTTCAGACTAAGAGACCAATGACAGGCTCAGGAAGGTTTTTCAACAGTTTTTCACCATTTTTCACATTTTATGAAAATACAAATTTGGGTTTTATATTCACGATAAGCATCAAAATTATTAAGAACTTTATTCTGAAAATGTTTCATTCTCTTTAGTGAATGTATAGAATATAAAAGTAAGATTTTATTTTTTATTGAACCACTAAAATAAACGATATTCTCATTTACTGAGCTGCACCTGTACGCGTTTATTATTTTTACATATTTTTTTTCTACCAAACTCCTGCAGGTTGTTGTCAGTGTGTTGCACAAATGTTTTTAAGAGGCACATCTTTTTTTTCTCCTTTAAAAAAGGCTCACCCCTCGTAAAGAAATAGTTTATTTAGAGCGTCGACGACGGCAAACGCGGCAGGTTAGCTCGTCCAAAGTTTTATCTCTTCAGTAGCAAAAAGACGGCTGGCTTTGTCTGCCCAACAGGAAAATGTTGTTTCTTGTTTGCAACAGAAAAAATCCTCTGACAAACCCCAGTGTCTTTTTTCTCTCTTACAGGATGAAGTGATGAAAAAAAAGTGATGTAAATAATGTCAGAAAGTGTTTGTTTCTCGTAGAAACACACTTGATTCCAAGCTGTAAATACCTTCCTTTCCCTCTCTCCACGAGGACACATGTACATATCTTCCATCCTTGTTTTTTTTATTGTTCCTCCTTTTAATTTGATGATTATTTTAATATTATTTCTCTTGTATTAATGCGTTGGATCCTTTATTAATGGTGCATTAAAATATTTTTTAAATAAAGTCAAAGCTCATGTTTTTGTGCGTGAGGAGTCAACAGGAAGTGGCTTGCATTGCGTTTCCTGCTGACGTCACACGATGCACCTGCAGCCGCTCTCACGCAACAGGATGTTAAAGGACGTTCTGGAATAAGTAAACAGGTGACAGATGATGATGCCATCATGACTTTGCAACAATCTCTAAATGGGACTTTTTTGTTTTTTGGTTTCCAGAGTGTCTCAGCACTGTCGCCTTTTTGTTTGCCAGGCTGTGTTGCGCCATGACTGATGAACTTTGACCTGTGTTTGAGCAGTGCAGCTCCAATCACGGTATGCAATGACCTCGAACGGCAGTCCAAAGCACAACAGTAAGAAAACGAGTTTCATGTCAAGTCAGTCATTTTCGCTCAAACCTGAGTCAAGATGACATTTAGTCAGCCATAAAATCATGAATGAGTATTGAATATGTGAACTATGTGTATTTTCACTAACATATTGCGTGTACTATTTGTATTTTCCCTAACAGGTTGTGTGCTCCACAAAAAGGTTTTTACTCTACATATTTCACATTCTCCCTTTTGCAAAGATATTTTTTGGTTTTCTTTGTACTTTTAAGATTTAAATTACATTATCCGTCACCTCTGTCACTGATGCAATGTGTGTGATGGATAAACTTACAGTACATGTACACAGACATTAGTTACCGTATGTATGTACATGTACTCAAAGCATGCAGGGGCCAATATCTTTAAAAAAAAAAAAAAAAATTACACATTTCATTAACAGTATCATCAAAAGTTTGGAGACACTTTGACATTTAATAGCAATAGAAAGTGTCTCCAAACATTTGGCTGGTAGTGTATATACTGATTAAAGACAGCTTTGTGTTATTGGTAGTTATAGTATCCACATTTCAGCATTTGCATGGTGCCTTTTGCGCGTTTTTTGCGTTTTATTTCTACAACATGCTGAGGATCACAAACTGCTGTCTTGGTTAGTTGATCACAGTCAACGCAGAAATTCACTTATCACGGTCAGGTCTGGGACCAGTTAACCGCCATAAACGAGGAACAACTGTACTATGAACGTTAACCACCTCTGAAAAACTGACAGGCACATATGTTTTCCTTGCAGTGCATTTGGTGTGTGCTATTATTAGATGCTGTCCAAAGGTCGTGTACGGTACGTGAACGCACCCATACCATAAGTGCTGTACATACACATTCCTCATATTGTCTGTATGCACTTCTATACTTTCACCAGCCCATGAGAGCCTATAAACGCAAGAAAATGAAAGTATTTGTTAAAAGTGATGACATCATCTCCACACAGAAGTGACCGGTTTGAGTGTTACGGCGTAAAGTCGCAAAAAGGATGGCGTCATGAAACGTCATTTCCCATTAAACGGCGACATTAGAAATTAGCAAATGTCGACGAGGGAAGAAAAATCCGCTCTTCCTACGGGTGTTTTTTTCCGCATGTAAATTGCACCAGCAGAGGTCCTTCTTTCAATAAAGTTAGGCGGTTTAAAAAAAAATGAAGAACTGGTTTGGCTTGAGGGCTTTATACGCAGCACCTTCTAGTGACGGGCAGCATTCTCTGCAGGGCAAGCGGAGATCTGGAAGCATCATGAACCAAACCAGGCCCACGCTCGTCTACCTGATCACCGGGGGCTGCGGCTTCCTGGGCCGACACCTGCTCAGGGTTCTGCTGGAGAAAGAGGACCAGGTGGCCGAGGTTCGAGTGTTCGACAAGCACACGGACGACAGCCTAAGCGGACTCGGAACTGGTGAGGAAAGCGTGCACTCATTTCCCAGCGGGCCGCTATCTACATCTTATGTGTCATTAAATGTGACATTTTTAATTTTTACATTTATTTAATCGTCTTTTTCATCGTTTTAAAAAACCTACTGCATAGCAGGGCGGTACAGGGGCCGTCTACAAAGTGCAACACACGCAAAAGAACTACTACTTTGAATAGTCTTAAAATTCAAAATAATAATTCTGTTGTGTATTTTTGCTTTTGCTGCTGCTTTACACGGGCATTTAAAAACAATATTTTAAAGTTAACACGGGCTTTCGAGTGAGTGAAAGTTTTCGGGTGACACTTTTAACAAGTAAGGCCTATTATTTTCCCCCAACTTTTTTACTACAACCCCAATTAAATCCTCCTCGGTTCTCAAACATTATTGATCCTTTGCAGAAAAAGATTTTTGCTACCGTAGCCACATTTGGAGACAGTGTAGTATGAACAAGAATAAATTCAGAGTAACAAATTAAGAACAGGTAAGTAAAATATATAAAACAAGTTTAAAGTTGGTAAAATGCAATAAATACTTAGGTACTTAGCTACATTATTTTGTTTTGTGAATCAGGGTGCAAATGTATGTAACAATTGTTAGAGAATACCATTTATGTCATTTAAATACGCTGCACCAATAGAAAGACTCACGTGTACACAACTTACTACAATAATAGTTTAGTATATAATAATAGTAACATACATTACTGTACAAAAATGATGAATAGTGAAAAAAATAGACTTAAACCTGAATCTAAAAGCACTTTTAATTATGATCCTCTATGATGATCAATAAAATAGTTTGCAGCATTTGTACTTTATCAAAATTACTTTAAAAAAAAAACGCGTTTGGAGCACTGTTGTACTTTGCAGACTCTCCCTGAGAGCTTTCCTAGTAAACTTTAACCCTTTTAACAAAGAGCCAAAGAAGCCTGTGTCGGTATTTGGATATGATTAATGCTTCTTGTCACGTACGGTCAACAGGCACATCTAATTTAATAACAATTTATGTTTATTATTGTTGTCGAAGGCTGTATGTAATATTTTGACCCATTCAAGCAGCTAAATAAGCCAGCGTTAACCCTTTAAGTCATATGTGTTGGAAAAAAAAAATACAATTTAAAAACAGAAGACAAACTATATTGTTCCATGTGGGTCACTGTGCGGAGATCCTTTTCCAGGATGTTCCACTCCCATGCGTTTCCTCTTCGCCTGTCAACACCTGCCACCTTTGTGGGCGGGATATTTGTTTTTGGGGGGTTTTGCCCGGCAACGGGGCTGTAAAGTCCACTAAATCCATCCGGTGTTAAGCTAGCGGCATGAAGAGTGCACTGCAGTGTACACGATGCCTTCATTTTGCTTTGTTCAGCCTTCATTGTGTGCCGTCAAACAAGGGACCCGAGGGCACCGCGAGAACCTCAGTCCACAACCACGCCCATCCCGGGCCTCTCAATTGTGAAACACAATCTAACACTCAAGTGGTGACAGGATGACATCAGAGCATATCATAGCAAACCCCGGAGGCCATGCTACAATGATCCATCATCTCACATTTGACATTCTTTTGGGGGGAAAAATGCAGCCTTGTAGAATAAACACGTAATGAAATGTGACAATAAAACATAATAATTAAAGTGCTATGGTTATCTTTGGGGAAAGCTCAAGGACACGTTTGAGATAAAAAGGCCTCCACTGTGAGTTAAGGTCACAATGGGGGGGAGCTTATTTAGAGCCCTCATAGAACTTTAAATACTGTGCTTGAAGGGAGGGGCGGAGCCGAGCTGAGCCGCTGCACGCACGTGGCAGGAAGTGATGTTTTTGCAATCTTGACCGTCTCCTCTTTTATTGTTTCCCACAGAGCGCACAACGGTGAAGGTCATTCAGGGCGACATCACCGACTATGGCAGCGTGCTGGAGGCCAGCCGCGGCGCCAACGTCGTCATCCACGCCGCCGGCCTGGTGGACGTCTGGCACAAAGTCCCGGAGGATGTCATCTACTCCGTCAATGTTAAAGGTGAGGCGCTAAAGTTGATTGCTGGGTCAACTCTGTCACGCCCGTTCCTGGTTGGTGCCTTTCTTGCAGAAAAACACGGGGGGGAAATGCATGTTTTAATGTTTGAACAGTCGTATGTGTCCCTAGAGCAGGGGTTCGCAAATGATCTCAACCCGGGACCCACATTTTCAAAAGGTCATTAAATCTCGACTCACTTTTATTTGTCAATTTTATTTCATAGTTATTTGTATTCTTGACACTTTTATTTAAGTCCTTTGTATTGCTTTTTATTGAACTTTTTTACACTTTTATTTAAGTCATTTTTATGATTTATTCCTTTAATTTATATTGATTTATTTACACTTTTATTTGTCATTTTTATTTATTCCTTTATTTATTTTTTATTTATTTTCACTTTTCTTTTTCTTTTAATTTATTCATTTATTTAATTTGTATTTATTTACAGTTTTATTTGTTATTTTTATTTATTCCTTTATTTTTTTAATTTATATATTTTATACTTTTATTTAAGCCAAACCAAGCAAAAGTATGTTTGTTTGTTTTTTATCACCTCAACTGTTGAAACGTTGATACACGTAATTACATTCAAATTGTATTTGAGCAACATTTATCAAGGCAAACATGATAACTGCATGCAGACAAATAATACATAAATTAAAAGGAAATATCAAAAAGACCACAAAATGAGATATTTTACTTATAACAAAATTAGCATACACCAAGGTGGAAGATGACTAAAATATTATTCAAAGTTACTTCAAAATAATTCAGACAGTATTACATATAATGTCATTTTTGCCTCACCAGTTGCCAACCACCAGTTGAAATCCACTGCCCTGGTACACCAAACGTGAGAAAAATCTTACCATTTTCCTCCCTTATTTGCGCCACTTGATGGAGGAAAAAAACAGGCTTTGCCACAAAAGGTTTTGAGGTTAATTGTGTGAAACTTGGCCATTTTTTCATGACTATTTTCCAAATTCAACGAATCACCCTATCGCAAGGTGTATAGAATGGAAGATTTGCACAAACACCCACATTTTTTACCCTCAGAACCGGTTTGGTCCCTTTTGACTCGCGCAAAAACGTACTCCCATGCTCTTGTATGTGTCTCATAAAAATATGTGTTGTTATTAACACCCACACTAACGTGTACATAACACATGGCCTCATTGGGCCATAAAAAAGCTAAAAGACAAAGTAAATGACATCACTCGCTGGCAGAACTATCACTGTCAGCATGTTTGTGCACTTAGGTAGTGGCTTTTTAAAGCTTGGCGCTGGAACTTGGAGCGCCACGGCTGGCTGCTTGCTGCCTCTCAGGCTCCATAGGCACACAAAAACATAAAAAAGTCTCCATAGTGATCCTCAACGCCGACTGCGCTACAGCAGAATCATGACAGCGTCAACAATGATGTGAATTCCAGGCATGCAGCGACACTGAAGGGAGGATCCAGGCTCATCTTCATCACCATTTTGCCACTGTTGTTATTTGACAATTATTCAGACTGAATAATATTCTGATGACAACATATCCTTCCTCCTCCTCCCGTCCTTAAAATCATCTCTTTTCCTGCGAACGTGAGAAATAACAAGCCTACCGAGGGCACCTCAAGGCAATTTCCTCAGCGGTATATCGCTGGCACGCCAGGATGTAGCCTGATCACACTACACTGCACTGCATTGCACTGCCCACTTTTATAGCCAAGCCAAAAGAAGACGTGACATTTGGACACTAGTCATTTACTTTTATGATCTCGTGAAGTAGAAAATTGCAACCAAAACACTTGAAGGCAAATGCTGGTGGATTAGTCAGATGGGAGGTGTGGATGGCCGTCATCTTTTTTTGGCATGGTTGGAATATCTCCAGTAGCATTCATTAACTGTTCGTGAACACAGTCCAGCATATTCCCTGCAGCCTTTACCGCATCTACTCTGGACTCTTGGCTTTGTGTACTACAAAATCCTCTTTTCTATCTGTTAAAAAAATGGCAAAATAAAAGTAAAACCACCAATAATGATATCATTTCTATTAATACACATTTTATTACATAAATTAATTCCTAAAACTTAAAATAATAAATCAGTGTAGATACTAGCAAATGATAATTATTTGTAGATATTTATAATGATTGATAATATAAATGCAAATATTTAAAAATGAATACGTAATAATGCAAATATTATTATAAAATGAATACATAATAGTGAAATAAATCGATATAAATCTGAGTGAAATATACAACAGAAAGATTAGTAATAATTCAAAAAATAATAATGTATAATAAACATTATAAGAAATAATAATAAATAAATATATCAACATACATATGAGCAAGATAATGTTACGTTTTCTTACTGTTGCAGAAAACCTGTGATCGAAAATGCAACACACAAAGAAAAAGAATAAATCAGTCTTGATACTACCAAAATATAAAAACAATAATTATTCAGAAATGGAAATGCGAATATTGTTGTAAGACTAATACATCGTAGTGAAGCGAATCAATGGAAAAGAAATCTATAAAATCTATACCAAATAAGTTATAATAAGAAAAATTACAATATATTCAAATATTATAATACAAGTAATACAATAAAAAAATATCAATATTGGAAAAATAATAATTAGAATACTTTTTTTTGTGTGACCGGAACAGAACAGACAAAAAGTAATAAATCTGCATAGATTATATTAAAATATGATAATACGGATTAAAATAAAAGTAATAAAAGTAATTCATAGGTTATAAATACAATTATTGTACTTACAATAAAAATAACACAATACAAAATAACATATCAAGATAAATACTTGCAAAAATAATAATAATAACGATACATATTTGTTTTCATTGTGTGTCCACTGTGGCAGACAACCTCTGATCCAAAGGCAGCACACCTGGCTCTCATCGAGCGCTGTCCTCCCTCTCGGAGATGGAATTTAATATTTCCTTTAATCATCCAGCATGTTTTCTTTTCTCCTCACAGGAACGCGCAACGTGGTCAATGCCTGTGTGGAGAACAGCATCTGCAGCCTGGTGTACACCAGCAGCATGGAGGTGATCGGGCCCAACATGAAGCGGGAGCCGTTTGTCAGGTGATGCTCTGCAATCACGGCACGCGGTTGTGCATGCCAAGCGTGGCTCCATGTCGTTATTTCTCTCAAACTGACTGAGAGAGCTCCATCTGTTACGTCACCTTGGATTGTGTCTGGCAAGTCAGCTGTGTTATGTAACGTCAGCCCTGCTGCGTGTCTGCAGACGCTCTTCAACAACCGTCCTTGTCCTGACGCGCTGAAGTCAGCCAAAACTTTATGTGCTGCTTGTGGCGTGAACCGTCCTTGTTCGTCCGCTCAGTCACAGGACACTCCGTTTCATGGCGTCCAGTGCAAAAGTTCTGCTCCTCTTTGGCGCTAAAGAAGGTCACGGAAACATTAGGAACGGCTCTCTGTGTGAAACATCACGGGCGTTCACCACTACAAACCAAAACCACAGCAATAATATTATTATTACTGACTCAGAAATGAAAAAAATGTCAAAAGATTGTGGAATTAAGTGCCCCGCCCCTCCACACATTTTTTGCCGTGTCATGAATGAACTTGCCGTGTCATGAATGAGCAAATACATTGAAGTCCTGTCAGAAACTGAAATATACACGTTCCTGACCATGTGACTCTCTCCACACAGGGGCAATGAAGACACACCTTACCAGGTGAAACACACCATGGCCTACCCAAAGAGCAAGGCCATGGCCGAGAAGCTTGTCCTGAACGCCAATGGAATGAAGGTAGGAATACCTGGACACTAAATGCGCACTTTGTATGACATCCACAAGATGGCAGTAGCCGCATCAGTGCTATTAATGCTGGTGGAGCGCTTTTGCTCCTTAACCGCCATGACAACATTGGTTCTGTTGTTGCAATATACTTATTCATAAATGACCACTGAAAAGAGCTAAGTTTTCACTTTCTGCTTTCTCATGCGCTCCAAATCATTATGCAGTTATAGACCTTTACAGCAGCGGCGTCCAAAGTCTGGCACAGGCGCCATTTGTATTGAAATTGCCAGATATTTACAGTTTTGACAGTATAAATATTTATGTATGCCATTGAATCGTCTGAGAAGAGGTTTTGCCTCCCATCAGTTCAAGCTCAAAGACTGGATAGGACAGCTCCAGGCTGAGTGACTAGTTGTTGGCTTGCAGGGGTCTAACTCCACTGTCTCCTAAAGACAGGTTGGTTTTGTCTGGGGTGTTCCTCTACCTTTTAGAGGATAAATATTTGCCTCCTATGCCTTGCCCTCAGGCTAGAGCTGCCCTTTATAGTCTTTCAACATGATGCTGATGAAGGCCTGCTCGGACGGGAGGTGAAAGGTCTTCTGAGACAACCTGAACATTCCAGTTGTGGTGGGTTCAATGCCCTGAGGATGCAATGACCTGGATGAATGAGAATATTCCCAGGCATAGGAATACATTCATCGCGGTTAATTGGTTCCAGACCCGACTGTAATAAGCACATTTCCGCTCAGTGGATACAAATTGAATATTTTTGTACATAACCTGTTTACAATGTTATAAATCCATTTTTAACATTATTAGAGCCCTCGAGACATGAACATAACACCCCTATAGTCACCTTACACTCGTATTACTCAAATGTTGTATTACTTTGTATTACTACAAAATAAGAGTAAATAAACCATTTAGGAAATTAAACTCGTGTTCGTGTGTGTTACTATAAATGTGTTCCAATCAGAGGCATGGAGAGGATGTGACGTCAGGAGTTGAGTTTTACGCCGCAACAGTAGCCCCTGTTGGGGATTATTGTGCCTGCAGTAACGTGACTGACACCTAGTGACCAATGCAGAAAACTACATTTCATCAACGTTTTTGAATGCATCTTCTGACTGCCTTATGTTTGTATTTAACTTTATTTAGCCTTTTTTTAATGCTTGAAAATGCTTCATTCTAGGCAAAAAAGATCATATTTGCATAAATATGCATATTTTTGGACTAATAATAGGCCGTATTCAACCACAAAACAGCGTGATTCATTCATTCATTATATTTTTCACAAACCATGATGGCGTGCAGCCGCAAAATTCAATGTCATGACATTTCATGGAAGGTAATGGGTTTTATGTCCTGCGCAGGTGAGCAGCGGCAAGCGCTTGCACACGTGCTCGCTGAGGCCGACGGGCATCTACGGCGAGGGCCACGAGCTGATCAGAGACTTCTACAAGATGGCCGTCAAGAGGGGAGGCGTGATCATCGTCGGCGTCCCGGCAACCATCGAACACGGGCGGGTCTACGCCGGTGAGTCCTGAATGAAGACACACGTCAAGGGACGTGTTGCACAAAGTCGCGTGGCCGTCTGAGTTTATTTCTAAAGTTCAGCATGCCAACCAGAAAGCAGAAGTCATGCGAGACCACTTCCTGTACCGACTATACATGGTCAGCGTGTAAGGAAGGTCACAGGTGACTGCTTGTGACTCACTGAGATGAAAGCGATGCTGACACATGATCTGCTAGCTTGTGATTCAGTCATAAAACGGTCTATAACTGTTCATGAGAATTGCCGGTTCTTTTGCCGTCAGCTCCTTAAAAGGAGCCGGCTCTTTCGGCTCCCAAACGGCTCCTCAGGTTTTTTTGTTGACAAAATAAGTGTAACATGAATTTCTAATGTAAAAACAGAATGATATCAAGTGTTTATTGTTTGTATATGGCCTTATTTACATGCTCAACATGGAGCAGATTGCTACAGTAAAGTGAAACAAATGATAAAACCCAAAAGCAAAGAACTGAATTTGACAAAAAGGTGCAAAGCGATTGTGTGATGTCCAACTATTTACAGTGAAACAACAGCAACAAAACATTGAACCAGAAAAGAATCAGAGAAAAGCAGCAAAAATGGAAGAAAAGCAGTCATTTTTATGTGAATAAGGATCAAATATTAGGAGAATAAAGAGAAAAAATAGCATAAAGTTTAAATTAAAATACTAAAATATATAATTTAAAAAAGTAATATGAGAAAACATAAAACGAAGAATACGTTACAATTTCTGGAAAATTTGTTTTGTGTAAAAGTTATAATATGATAATAAAGTCAAAGTATTATGAGAATAAAGACATATTACAAGATAAAAGGTACATGAAGAAAGTTTCAGTATTTGTTAAAAATAAATAAATACAAGATAAAAACAACCAAAAAAAGAAAACATTAATACTAATAATACGCTTTGTGACCGATAACACAAAGCTGAGATGCCGGCTGTTTTTTCTTTAATATACAAAACATCTCATCATTTCTACATGGCTTGGTTTAAAACATGTAAAAGTGGCCCCCGCATCCTTTAGTAAGTAAAAGGTTTGGACGCCCCTAGCGTAACCTCTGTGGTCTACGCAGATCTAGACTTTGGAGCCGCCTCTGAAAACCACGTCAGCTTTTCCTGTTTCCACACTTACCCTCACTTGAGTATGCTAGCTGGTTAGCCTTACAAGCACCACCTATTTTAAAGGTCTCGCATTCTTTAGTTCTTTGCCAATTTTAAATGCATCTCAGATGTCCTACAAAAGTGTATTCGAAGTGTGTTGTCCTCCATGCTGGAATGTAGGCGGTTTAACTGTGCTTTTAGCAAGCCCGAATGTAAACATGCCGTTTTGTGTGTCTGTAGCTTTAATGCTAATGAGCTGTGACAGAGTGTGTCTCCAAGAAGCGCTATTGTGTACTTTTATCCACTTTTTACACTGTAACTCTGCTGTCTGAGGACCAACGTCACAGATGCCACATATCACAACAACGTAACAACATGAAGGAGTGGCACAGGAGGACACCAACGTTAGCAGCACCAGCGCAACTATGCGATGCTACAGTGCTAATGTTAGTCATGCTAGGTTAGCTGACGAAAAGCAAGAGGATCAAACTCCACAGATAGTTGGAGGCCTTCCGGGCTTGATTTTAAGATGTGTAGCGAAGCCTTTTTGTATTTATTTGTTATGGAAACACCACGGCAGCCCTGTATGCTGTTTTTAATGATGTCGCCTTGTCGTTTGTGTCGCCAGGCAACGTGGCGTGGATGCACGTGCTCGCCGCCCGCGCCCTCAGGGAGCGCCCGGGTACGGTCGGAGGCGAGGCCTTCTTCTGTTACGACGACTCTCCTTACAAGAGCTACGAGGACTTCAACATGCTCTTTCTGTCCACCTTTAACTTCCGGCGGGTCCGCATCCCCATGATGCTGCTGTGGATCATGGCCGTGCTCAACGACATCCTGCGCTGGCTGCTGAGGCCCTTTTGCAACTTCACGCCGCTCTTGAACTGCTACACCTTAAGTGTGGCCAGCACCTCCTTCACCGTGAGCACGGACAAAGCGCTGCGCCTCCTCAAGTACCGCCCGCTCTACAACTGGGACCAGTGTCAGGAGCGCACGCAGAAATGGGTGGATACCTTCCCTTCCGAGGACTCCAAAAAAGCCTGATGGGGCCCAAGCTGCCTCAATGCTGCTACGTATATGCACGGGCCCCTTTTTATAGCTAATGTGTAACAAAAGCCTGTATTTTAAAGGAAATTTATCAGTTATTCCGTTATTATGTAAATCTACATTTACAGAACATAACACTCAAAAAGGTTGCTAGGTGCTTCTACTCCATACCAGCAGGGGGCAGTAGTGTTTCACCAACTTTGTTCATAGATTCCAGTGATAAACATCTAGGACCACAAGAAAAGTCTCTTGGACAGTAAATTGTGCAACAGTTGACTCAAAAAAAACAAAACACGCCCTCTCATGGATCAACACTAAAAGCCAGCAGATGATCCCAGAAGTTTGAAACAAGCGAGTCACTAAGCGTTGATGAGGAGATTGCGTGAATGTCATTTTCATCCATGTGTTGCGCAGCAGCACAAACAGCGACACTGTTTATGTCTCTGGTCTGGGTGGAGACAGATTCCCCAAAAATGACTCACTGGCACCCCCAGAGGGACACGGCAGTATTACAAGAAGGGAGCCAGATCATGTTCACTTGTGCCTCAGTTATTAGGATAAAGTGAAAAATATTGAGATGTATGACAAATGAAAACACAATTTACAAGCAAGCATTGAGATGTCATTTAGCAATAATTATTAATGTTTGCACAGCATAATTTAAGGGATCTTTTTGTAATAACAGTTTGAGACAAGTTATTTAATGTCTTAAATAAAGATAATATATAATTTATTACCTTTTTCTAAGTTCTATTTAACTTGTTTTGTTTTGTGTATGTTCCATGTGATATTCCACCGGGTTTCCTTCATGGAAACTTCACGTCATAACTGAAAGCGGGAGTTCCTGCTGTCATCGAGCACGCCTTATTATTTGGTTTGGTTTCTGTTGTATTTCCATGGAGATCGTCACAACGTTTACATGCTTCTCATTGAGGCGTGACGACGGGATCCGAAATGAGTCAGTTAGGAAATGCGGCCTTTGTATTACTGGATTGCTTGGAAATTATGAAAACAGATTGCACTGGACTGTAGTTTTATGCACTCCGCTGATATGTGTGTTACCTTAACTGTTGGGAGTCATAGCGTTAAAAACAATGGCATTTTATTGTTTTCCCAGTCATGGGTAGTCGCATTAATTACTATTTCAAATGTTACCGACAGTGAAATTTGGCGCGTTATGCACTGAGACCTTTAACAGCGATCTGGGTGTTGCTTCAGTCATCATTCTTCACAACAACTACAGAGGAAGCTAAATAGCTAGGCAACCAGGTGTTCAGCAGGTTACTGAGACCAAAACCCACAGCTGTTAGTCTTGCAAATGAGGTGAAGCCAGGGCCGAGCCAGAACAATAGATGCTAACGAGCCAGTATCAGAGTCGTTCATACCCAACTCAGGGAGCGACACTTCCCTTTTATCGGAGGTGTTAATAGCAGGAAAGGATTATACCACTACTCCGCCCAGGCTAAGGAACCAATAGGAGGAGGGTGTTGGCACACCAATTCCGCCCACTCTTACTGTATTTAAGGCCTAGGCTACCAGCACTTATTAGTTCGCTGACAAAGCTCTTCGGATGAGGAGCGAAACGTCCGACACCTTCTTCACAGAAGTACAGATGACGTCTCAAGAAGCCTTTTCCTCGATGGACAACTCCTGTACGACTGAGAGCCTACACAGACACAACCAGAGTTGTGATTAGTCGCTGCCAGGAAAACACTGCCCCCAAGCGTTGTGGGAGAGAAATGCAAGTGACTGGCTCAGCCCTCAGCCAAATCCCATGAAACATCTCTCAACGACACGCCACTACAAAGCTAAATCCCAATTGTTTTACATATTTGCAGGCTTTTCAAAAAAAGTAACACAACAATCACTTGGCCTTGTAACTAACTATATTTATGAAGTAGTACCAATTACTTCAAAAGTAATTTGGCAAACATTGGGTATGTTCTTTTTAGCTGCCTTTGTACTGAAAAAAAACACGTTTTCAATACTGCTATGATAAATAAACTTGTCTTTACGCACTTGGGCTGAAATGAAGTGGGATCTGGCGCCATCTGTTGGTTTAACCAACTAAGTGCGCTCATTTGGCGATATGACTTCATCAGTGGAGTTTAAATGTCAGTAAATACAATTATGTAATCCCCAAATAATTATTTTGTCTTTTGGTGTTTTTTTGTGTGGAAGAAACCTATTAATGTAAGACACCTTAAGATAGGGGATGTTGCGTGCGCGTCCCCGCCGCTGCAGACGTGAGCACGTACGTAGCTGTCAGTAGGAACTGCGGGCGGCGGGTGAAGGATGTGTCCGCACCGCTGCGCTTGGATGAATTAAACAAAGGAAGACATTTTGGGGATGAAAAGTACCAGCGAGCAGTTTGCTCGATTGGAATGGTTACAAATTCAGTGTGTTTGGAAGAAGTAGAGGAGACGTCCGGCTAGCAAGCGTAGAGTATAGGCTAACCTAGTTTAGCTAGCTGCTAGCCTAGCTGGCTAGCACACCATCCGCAGGACGTCAGCGCGTCCACATCCTCGCCGTGCTTGGCGGTGCCTGCTCCGGTGTCGCCTCCCTGCTGCTTTCTTCTCTGCCGAGGTGGTTTGCGGAGCCGTAACTGTGGCGGGGCAACGCGCGTCACCCGTGGCGACCCGGGCGGACGGATTCAAGTGACAACGCCGGGAGTGGGTGAGTTGAGCTGCGGGGGTTGAGGCAGCGGTCGACCGGTGGGCGGCCAATGTGGCCGAGGCCGCGGACGCTGCGCGACCTGGGCCTGCCTTGCATGTCGGGAGCGTGTTGGCTAATTAGGCGCGCATAAATCGTTAATGCTGTCCCACAAGAGGTCTCCATGGAGGGGAATTGTTGTCAGCTGCTAGCATGTAGCCGCCTGTAGGCTCCACACTGGCTTGGAGCTGCTTGATCAGCAGGATCACTGCGTTGTTGATATCTGTGCATGTTATTGTTGCTCCCCCAGCACCTGACATGTTGCATGCAAACCATGCTAAAGCTGTCATTTTGGGTGTTTTGCAAAGTAGACTGGCATATCCTCCAAAAAAGATGAATTAGTCATATCCTTTCTATTTGTGTTACGGGGTCCTGTCTTGCATAAAAGGAACTGCAGCATTTATTGTGACTGCCAACCAACTTGCATACAGTTTGTGGTCACATTTAAGAATGTAGCTCTCTACCTGTTTAATGAAAGCGTTATAATAGCTTCTTGCTTTGCATTAGTTTCCCACCAGTCAACCATGACTTCAGCTGCATGGTATGAACATTAGCTACATCTTTATTTAGAAAGATAAGTAACTTTTGGAAAAAAAAAAAAAACAACCTCTGCTTAAAACTTGCAACACTTCGTTTTCCTTGTCTAGGACAGCTCTCATCGGAGCATGGCCGAACTTTCAACCTTGTCTCCGTCGCCGCCCACTTTGGGCGACCCCCACGTGGCTCCCTCCGTTCCCTCGTCCTCGCCGGTGGCCCCTGCTCCGCCCACACCCATGTCTTTGACTGGAAACACCCCCGCAGCTAAGCCAGAGGGCGTGACCTCTGCGCTGCAGCCACCTCAGAGTCCTTCAAAGGTCGTCCCCCAGAGCCCTGTGGGTGCCCCGTGCGTGGATCAGGGGGCGGCGCCACAGAAGCAGGACGATGAGGCAGCAAAGACTGGAGCTCATGTTGAGTGTCAGGAGCTTCTCTGCAACGAAGCACCAGTTGCAGCCTCACAAGATGCATTCTCCAGTGAGCCAGCCCCTCAGAGGGAGGTACAACAGGTGTCCCCCTCCCCTGACCTCACCCCTGGCCCGAATCTCTACCCCAGTGTGCACGTCACCGACAACCCGCACCCTGGAGTGGATGGCACCACCCAACCCACAGGCGCTGACACCACAGCAGCCGAGGAGGAGAAACCTCAGCAAGGACATTCCCCCAGGAGTCCACCTCCACCTATCTCCCCCAAGCCTCAGAGTCCCATTAAAGCACAGCCGCCATGCAGCCCCACCGCCAGGGCCGGGCACCCTTGCCCAACGGTGCCGCTCATCCAAGAGCCTGCCCCCTGCCTCCCACTGGCCACCTCGCGCCCTGCCCCAGACACTCTCAGCTACCTAGAATCGGCCAGCCTGATGTCGGGCACCCTGGAGTCCCTGTCTGGCCTGGGGGAGGACGGAAGCTCGGTGGGCTCGGACTCGGAAATCAATGGCTTGGCGGTCAAGCGCACTGACAAGTACGGATTTTTGGGTGGCAATCAGTACAGCGACATCAGGTGAGTGAGTCTGTCACACTGATTGAGTTGTAATACACCACAACCTCACCGTCCAGTCTTTTATAACATAAAACATTTCCAGTATTAAATGCAGGCAGTGTTTTAAGTAACATTTCAGCATACTTGTCTGTCATATCGCATATAAAAAGACGTGAACCGCTGTTAGTCACAAGACAAAGCAATATGCACACAAACATGGTGAGGAATGCAGAGAGGAAGTACCAAAAGCAGCTCAGTTTGCGGCGTACATTCTGTTCTTCTTTCAGAATTATTGTCAGCCATATTGTACTAATGGATGAGATTTTGATATAGCGCTTTTCAAGGTACCCAAAGCGCTTCACAGTGAAGTGAACCCGTTATTCATTCATTCACTCCTCAGTTACACACTGGCGGTGGTAAACTACATCTGTAGCCTCAGCTACCCTGGGGTAGACTGACAGCAACGTGGCTGCCAATTCACGCCCACGGCCTCTGCGACCACCACCAAACATTCATTCGCATTCATATCACCAGTGAGCAACCAGGACAGAGACAACCCCCACCCCCCAATAAACTCACACGTGACTCACACGCTGCTGAGCATTTGTGACTCAACATGCACTGACTGTGTGTTAGCTCACCTCTGCCTGTTTAATAATAACACAAATTCACTTTTTATTTACCTCCACGAGCGCCACTTCTTGCACTGTTATTTGTCCGTCGTCCACTGAGGAGTGACATGAGTGCATCGTTCGTTGTCACAGTGACAAGGAAGTTCGAGTTGAAGTGTCCCGGCAGAGGGAGATGAAATGGCTGGATATGTTCAACAATTGGGATAAGTGGGTGAAACATCGCTTCCAGAAGGTACGCCGGCATAGTTCTTAAGAGGCTTCACGTCTCAGAAGCCTGTGGAGGGACGTGACGGTAACAATGGGAGGTGTCATTGTGTCCGCTGCAGGTGAAGCTGCGCTGCAGGAAAGGGATTCCGTCGTCCCTCAGGGCCAAAGCCTGGCAGCTGCTGTCCAACAGCCAGGAGCTGCTCGAGGCCAACAGCGGCAAGTTTGAGGTACAATCGTCACCTAACGTGTATTTTTACCTTACTGAGTCTTCCAGAAATACTGTGAAACCCACTTAAGTCCTGCTTCCCGCCTTGTTTATCACGCTTAATTGGTTCCAGACCCAGCAGTGAATGTCTGCCAAATAGGATATCTTATGTAGAAATGAAATATTTTCATAGTTAGAGCATAGAAAAACTGTTTACGACCTAATAATTAATTTAAAGGTGACTACAGGGGTGTTATTTAATGTCTACAGGGCTCTAATAAAAATTGTATTTAGAAAATCATAAACAGGTTTTCTATGCTCTAACAATGAAAATATTCCATTTATTAATATTGAATCCTACTTCTCAAAAATTCATGTATCACGGTGGCTCCTGTAACCAATTAACCGCGATAAACGAGGGATGACTGTACTCCCGTTGCTAGTATCATACGAAAAGACAAGAATCAAAATAAAAATATGCACAAATGAAGGAAAACCATCTCACAAAACAAAAATCCTTTATTATCATCCATTCTCCTTATGTCTCTGGACAATTCAATTCAATTTCGGCTATGTCGACAGCCGCTTATTCCGACGTCGGTCAGCCAGTCGGGAGGGGCGTGGAGATCTGGTGCACTACCAGATCCGTGCTTTGTTTGCCAGGTTCCCACAGATGCCTGAAATCTTGGAAATTGCCAGAAATTAAGTAATGTTGTTGCTAGTTTTGAAATAGTTTGAGATGTAATAACAGAATCAACAGAACTTGTTAGATTGAGACATAACATCACAGGTGCATAATTCCTCCCCTCTGCCGTCATTTAAAGTGGTAAAATGATGTCAACATGTTGGATATTTGTTTGAATCAAGTGTTTTTTTGTTTGTTTGTTAAGGCACAGATCAGTTAAGTAGGTTATATCTCAATAAAACTACAGTACCCTATATTATCCTCCACTGGTGATGTCATAAGTAGGGCTGTCAAATGATTCAACATTTTAATCAAATTCATCACAGTTTTGAAAGTAATTCATTACCATTTGCAACTATGTGTAAAATATGCTTATTTTTTTCTGTATTTTATGAACAAAAAGATAAATGACAAGAGACAATTTTGTATATTTGTGTGTATACAGCTCCAAATGAGCAGAAAATTTAAATCATGCTGAAAGATAGCGCAAGATAGCAGCACTGTAACAACTGCCCCTGCAGCCAATGAATCATTTGTCATAAGCCGGCCACGCCCACTGGGCTGTTTGATTGACAAACTAGGGGCTGACGGCGTCCTGCCCCCGGCGGCAGAGCGCTGACAGGAACAGGAAGTTTGCCGGAGGGAGCGACTGCAGCGGAAGCGTGATGCATGTTAACTTCTCGCTGCTCTGTATGAAATATAAAAATTGTGTCCAAAAGAAAAAACAGCTCTCTGCCTCTTGTAAATTTGTTGTTTGACTTGGAGCATGGAAGAGGTGTATGGTCGCTGTGTTGAAGCCAAAGTGGAAGTCCTGCAAAGGGAAGTTGTCGCTGCGGGGGGGGGCTGAAGGAGCACAGGAAGTATTAGTAAGCTTCTTATCAGGACATGTAATCCTGCCTGTCAGTCCTCTGAGTCGCCTCGGGGGGGGGGGACTAACTTGTGCTCAGCATCAACTTCCTGTTGTCTCATGTTTGTGTGTTTGTGTCATCTAACGCTACGCGTTGATGAAACTTCTCTTTCTCCCGCCTGCAGGAGCTGGAGAGGGAGCCAGGAGAGGCCAAGTGGTTGGACATCATTGAGAAGGATCTCCACAGGCAGTTCCCCTTCCACGAGATGTTTGCTGCACGTGGGGGCCATGGGTCAGAATAAATCTTTAGTTGTTGAAAGGCTTTTAGTGCTCAGTCATTAATTATTCATTACTGATGGTTCTGTCTGCAGGCAACAGGATCTTTACCGGATCCTCAAGGCCTACACCATCTACAGGCCAGATGAGGGCTACTGCCAGGCCCAGGCTCCTGTGGCTGCTGTGCTGCTCATGCACATGCCTGCTGAGGTGAGGACCAGCCATGAAACACTTCTTTGGATCGTACAGAATAGCACTGGACACTTTGATAAAATACATTTCTGGAACTGCACTGCATCATAGTGAGAAATTTTTCTATATGTTGGTAGGCTTATTTCAACACATGGGTGGGTCAAAAATGTCACTCCTCACATGACAAATGTAGCAATAAGGGAGCATATTCAAAAAGAAACAACAAGCTTTTTGCTTCAAGCTTCTTCTCAAGCTCCTGTGATCCACAGCAAGCCTTCTGGTGCCTGGTCCAGATATGTGAGAAGTACCTTCCGGGCTACTACAGCGCCGGGCTGGTGAGGGAACCCACCCCAGTTGTATGAACTGACCTCAAGTTCACCTTCTGAATTTTGCCATCCGGTCTTCCAGGAGGCCATCCAGCTGGACGGCGAGATCTTCTTCTCGCTGCTGCGCCGCACGTGTCCCATAGCCTACCGCCACCTCAAGAAGTTCAAGATTGACCCCATTCTGTATATGACCGAGTGGTTCATGTGCATCTTCTCACGTACTCTGCCGTGGGCATGCGTGCTGCGTGTGTGGGACATGTTCTTCTGTGAAGGTACGCTTTTACACCGAGCCGTGTCATATACTTGACATCATGAACTTTAATGCACTGAAAAGTACTTTTGAAGTGATTGGATTGTGTGCTGGCAGGCGTGAAGATCGTGTTCCGTGTAGGCCTGGTGCTGCTCAAACAGATGCTCGGCTCCGCGGACAAACTGGGGGAGCTGCAGGGCATGTACGAGACCATGGAGCGTCTGAGGAGCATCTCCCCCGACACCATCAGGGAGGACACTCTGGTGCAGGAGGTGCGTGATAGACTGTGTTCTCCTCTTCTTCAGGTCTCAGCCGGTCCACTTTTCCTCACTTGCTGGTCTTGGTCCTCCAGGTGATTCTGCTGCAGGTCACCGAGGGGCTGATAGAGCGGGAGTGCACCATCCAGGTGAGGAAGTGGAGAGAGTCCAGAGGGGAGCTGACGCACCAGCCGGGCCACCGCCTTCACGGTACCAGAGCCATCTTTGAGCACAAACGCCGCGCCGCCTCCATCAGCTCCGGTGGCAGTTTCTCTTTCTTGGGCAGCTCCATTCCTCCGCCAGGACCCCTCCGGGCCTCCTCATCTTTACTCTCACTTCCTGGCTTCCGGAAGTCCAAAGCACCTTTCCACTCTCAAGCCAAGAAAGGCTCCTTCTCTGGTCCGTCTGGTTCTGAGGGGATGCGTCCTCAGTCGCCTCCCGCGGCCACATCCATCTCGGCCCGTGGCACCAGCCACAAACCACCCATTCCTCCTGGGGCGGGGCAGAGGGCGCCCCAGGTGCAGAGCCCTCTAGTTGGGAGCGGAACACCTCCTTGTGGACCCTCTCTGGCCCCGGACACGCCACCTCCAAGTCAAAGCACACCCCCGCCCAACACTCTGTCTCCCTCCCCGAGGATCGTCTCCGAGCAGATCACGCCCGCTATCCCCTCCCCCACCGCCAACAACGCTCCTCTGCCGCCTTGCGTTGACGTCAAGAAGGAAACGGCTGAGGCCACACCGACGCCGCCACCGCCCATTGGGGAAGATGGACGCAAGAAGAAGAAGAGCAAAGAGGACAAGAAGAAGGAGCGGGAGGACGAGAAGAAGAAGCTGAAGGAGAAGAAGGAGAGGGAGAAGGCCGAGAAGGAGCGGCTGAAGAAGGAGAAGGAGAGGCTGGAAAAGGAGAAGAAGAAAGGGGGCAAGAAAAAGGACAAAGGAGGGGCACAGGCCGAAGATAAAAATGGAGCGGCGGCAGCGAGAGATTCGGCCTAGTTTGACCATCAAAAGAAAGAGGTCAGCGGGACAAAAGACCCTCAGAGATGGAGCGTTGCATAAAATAATGGAATGACCTTCAGGATGGTGGTTTTAAAAAGCACCATGGGGTGCGGGGTGGGAGGCTTTTTGCTCCTCTTCTATGTTTTAAACAGGCTGTGAGCTCGTTTTCATTACAGTCCTCTTTTCAACTAATATTTTAATTTGAATGCAGCGAGGAAGACTGAGGTGCCACAGAAGATGTAAATAATAATAACAACCTCCACCTCCACTTGCCTCCAAAGACATTTAATTGGCTCCTGTTCATCGCTTCCTGCCCGCCTCCCCCAGCTGTACTACATGTGGGAAAACCCCTGGAAGACAGAACCTTTCTGTCCCGCAGCCGGATGTTGACAAACTTATTTATTGTCTCGTTAGATGTTGTGTGTGCCTTAGTAGCGTAGTGTCACTGTGGCGTGTGCGCCCCCCCTGCTGACGTGGACCCGGAGGGACACACACAACACACAAGACCAGGGAGAAGAGTCCAACCATGTAGAGGTGCTTCAGAGAGGAGTGTGTGTGTTTTTATTTTTAACTACGACTTTTTTGGGTTCGTCTTAGGTTTTTCTTTTTAATAGTTTTTAGTTTTGGCCTCAGTGCTGACACCTGAAGCAGACGTGTAATGACATACGAGTGTTAATAACAACAAGGAAATTAGACCAATAAGTATTACTTAAAAAAACAAAACAAGTATGCATTTAATTTAACCAAATGTCAGAATGTGCCCGGAGCTTCCGAAGACGATGAAGGATGACCTTTGCACTTGTGAGCTAGTCACACTGAAGTCCACCAATGCCGTGGTTCTCTGAGTTATTAAAAAAAAGAAAAACACTTAAGTTTCCTGCCACTCCTAATGAGCGCGTTAGGAAGCTGCTTGACCCCGTGGTGCCAGGTGCGCCCATGTAGCATTATCCTTCGGGCCCTGATGTATTTATGTACAAAGTTGGCTAATTTAATCAAATATATTATGAATATTATTATTTTGGATCGGACTATTTTTCTATATGAGTAGCGAGCGCCTGGTTGACTGGAACGTTGTCCGACTGCACACGACGTTGCCGCTTTCCTTCTTTTTTTTTGAAGCAAGTAGTCTTCAGCGAGAAGCTCGATGCTGTAGTGAACTTTTTGGGAGTTGAAGGTCTTAACTGGTGAGCGTCACTTCCTGCTTCTTCATTTGTGAGCTCGTCGCCCCGCCGTGCGTGTTGCCTAGGCTACTATTTACGCTCGGTGTTCTGGACCGTTAACGTATTGTGACAACGGGCCACCAGGACCGGATGAGCAGCGCCAAACGCCCTCTCCTCCGCCGCCTCGGGTTGTCTTAGTGAAGGATTGTGGGACTTTGTGTAGCCAACATGTCCTCCCATTAGCCGCCATGCCAGTACGAACACGCGCACGCCGGTGTAGCGTTGACCTGAACACTTCTATGCAAACTGATCTTCACCATACCCTTGGCGGGACTGAAAAAGAATGGTCTTGGACGCCGCCGTCAAGTGAGCAATATGTCCTCGCAGCGCTCCATGCGTCGCCATGGTGACCAGACTCACCGAGGACAACAAAGAAAACGAAGTGCATTTCCGTCAGGTCCTTTTGTGCATTTCTTATCTGAAAAACATAGTTCTGTGTTAAATTTGAACCACTCCACTGATGCAAATATTTAAAAGGCTGTTTGTCTTTTTATTTTGTGTGTGCGTTTTTTTAGTTTACAAGTCACTCCGGTGAAAGTCAGTTAAAATCTAGGCTAATTGAATCCATTCCTTCACACCTACAAGTGATGTATTACATGATCATGATGATGACATTTGTGATGAGTAATAAACCATAATAATATATTACATTAGCTATTCTCCTATGTATTCTTGCGACACTGGTAGAGGTAATATTTCTAAACAAAAAAGAAGATGGAAGAAACGTGCCAGATATTTTTAGTAAATCATCTCGTTTCATTTTTAGCCAGTTAAAGTAGGCAGAGTTATTATTTTTACCGAAGGTTCATCCGCTATGTTGTTTTTATGATTAGTGCAGTCGTTTTGCAAAACAACATAAAACGCTGTAACTTGTGTTTATGGTGTGTGTGTGGTTTTAGCTGTCTTCTCGTACATGCAGTTACATGGATCTCCACTGGGTGTCGTCAAATCTGACTCTGTTTTGACTTGTATTCATTGTTAGCTCCCGCCATCCCTACCCCACAGAGCCACGGAACACAGACGCTATTGTACAAAAAGAAAGAGGTTTTTATTCACAGTTTGTCCCTTTTATTCATTACAGAGGAAGGCGAGGAGGCGTCGTTGAGTTTACAGAGGAAGAGTGGACCACTCAGGAAGGCGAGGAGAGAAAGTAATCGAAGACGTTTTCTTTCGGCCATTTCTCTCCTTACCTTCTGACATATCCTCACTTAAAGGAGACACGTACATCATCTCCAACTATTACACTTGCACTCTTTTTTTCTCTAGCCAAGAGGACCTCTTCAGAATGGGAATGAGGCCCTCAGGTGGTCTGCTCCTCTCCTCCAGTGGGCTCCTGTCAAGGCAAGAGGGCCACTAGGAGGTGAGTTGACACAAAGAAAGAAAAATGGTTGGAGTGGTCACATGATGTTACATTGTCATTTTATTGAAAAGCATCCCCTGTTCCCCGTAAGCCAACACAGACATCTCGTGAGCCCCGTGAAGCGTGTCGAGCTGGACAAGTCTTTGCTTGGAACCAGAAAGCTGGTGGTGGTAGCGAGGGAGGGGGGCACCCCACGGATCAACACGGAGGGCAAAACTTGTGGGACGGACGGAGGGAGGGAAGACAGGAAGGAGGGGATGAAGGGCAGAGAAAGCGAAGGGATAGTCGTCTTTCTTCTGATCTTCTTCTCTTGTCCTTTACTCTTCCTTCTCCTCTCCGTGTGTGATGACGTAGCAGATGTTCTTGTAGTCCACGTTGCCCGCGACATCTGGGGGGAAGGCGGCCCACATGTTCTTGATCTTAGGAGGCAAAACAGGAGTTCAGTCGTAGTCATTTGTACACGAAATGCTAATCATAAACAAATGTGAAGAAGTTTACCTCCTCCTTGGAGAACCTGTCGCACTGAGTGGTCAGGAGCTCCTCCAGGCTGAGGACACACAAAATGGAGTCAGTATTTTATTGTCACACAATACAATGCAAACAAAACCAAACTAAAGCAATATATTAACAAATATTGTCCACTGAAAAGCGTGTGTGACCAAATGTGAGTTTTTGTTGTTTCTTGGATAAAATAACATTTAAATATAACAATTACAATTTTATTGTTTAATTTTCATTTTTTATTGTTTAATATGCCCTTTGTACATATTTTCTATGATTTTGTCAGCTGTTTTTTTTCTGTTGTTTTGCAGTAGCTTGGCTATATTGTAAATCATGCCGCTACCTCAATATAGCTGAATATTTGATGTATCCTATTCTTTATGCTATGATTTGAAATACTTCAGGAGTCGTATCGGGTCGGTATTGCCGATACCAGCCTGAATTTTACTCTGTATCGCACTGGAAAGGAAATCAGCGGTATCACACATCACTACAGTACTTTGTAGGCATCAAATGAGCGTTCGAATGTTAATGCGAAGATACAGGATACAATCAGTACAAATGTTCTACATTAAAATGAATTTGGTTCAAATCTGGTGAAAGCCTTCAACTTGCTGGATTTAAAAAGGTAAACCTGTCTTACAAATGAATGCCAGTAGGTGCTTCAAATAGACAAAATGTGTAAGCTGAAAAGCAAAATGGGTTTGTTTGTAAAACTTAACAGGTCAAATTAAAAAAAAATATTTCATTTGTGCTAAATCCTAGACTTTGGTAGCGCTAAAATGAACTTATTGTACGTTTACTGTTAAGAATTGCTGTTAAAAATATGGTTGCTCTTTACTATAAACAGTAACTACTACAACCAGTACTTTTAATTGGATGCAACTATTCTTGTGCTTCTAACGAAAGTGTTGAGTTGAAGTGCTCGGGGAAGCTACACAGACCACACACTTGACCGTGACGGTTTGACACTGGAACAGATCATTTCAGTTTCCATTATTTCCTATGGGAAACGTGGCTTTCAGACGTGAACATACATGACAATATATCACTTGGCATTGTGGTGAAAAAGCCAGACTCACAACTGCTTCTTGATGGTTCCGGTACCCTCGGGGTCCAGGACCTTGAAAGCGCTAAGAATGACGTCCTCGGGGTCAGCGCCTATGAGGGGAAAATTGTGAAATGATGCATCCAGCAGCAGTTTGGCATTAAAAATAAAGTCCTGCTGGAGCGACAGCTACCCTTCAGCTTCTCTCCGAACATGTTGAGGAAGACAGTGAAGTTGATGGGGCCGCTGGCCTCCTTGATCATGGCCTCCAGCTCCTCATTCTTCACGTTCAGCTGGCCTGGAGAAGAAGGAGACGAGTAACCCGGGGTCATCAGTGTCAGAGACGGTGATACCCATGCATCCCGAGGGGAAACTCACCCATCGAGGCCAGCACGTCCCTCAGATCATCTTTGCTGATGATGCCGTCTCTGTTCTGGTCGATGATTGTGAAGGCCTGCCAGGAGACAAGATCATCAATCATTGTTGGAGATATGTATGTTTTTATGTGAAAGGTAAAACTAGTTGGATGCTGGTCAAGATGGGTATCTTATCGCTTGAGAAGCGGGTCTTGCAGTAGTTACATTCCTACAAGAGCTTTCCTTACGGGTTAATTTGGGATCGCTAGGGAACAGCTGTGTGATCCATCTTCTTGGCTGAAACTGAAGAGAACGTCTTTGACTCACTCTTGGACACGGGCTTCGCTCTTGGATCTTTGTGTCGTGCTAATCATTCCCGGGGTGAGATGAGTCTGACTGGACACCCTGCGTCTTTATCTCGTCTCTTGACAGCAACAACTCCTCAAACTACATCACGCCGACCCTACTGACCCCCCGCCCCCAGCAGGCCCTAAAGTGCCCCCCTGAAAACCTCTAATAGGATCTCTTGAGATCTTATTGAGCGTGAAGATGGATGCAAAAAAGGGGGGGTTGGGGGGGATACTTGAGTGACAGCTGGATGGTGGAGGTGAAAGGTCGTAAAAACAGGAAGCTGGTGTGAGAAATATCATCTCCTCTTGGGGTGGGGGTGGGCTTGTGGACAAAACAGCAACTGCTGTGAAAGTGGATCCAATCAGAATCGGGGCGGCTTAAGCAAACTCTAATTCTGGTTAGGCAGGAAATGAAGTATGTCTGCTTTTGGAGGGGGGTGTAGTGTGTGTGGGGCAGCGAGGCTGGGGGCTCACCTCCTTGTACTCCTGAATCTGGCTCTGCTCAAACATGGAGAAGACGTTGGAGGAACCGCTGTCTCCGGCTGCCTGCCTCCTCTTGGCCTTCTTAGGTGCCTGCACACACATGGGAGGAGGAGGCGGGGTTGGTTAGTTAATTCATTAGTTTGTGACCTTTTATTACAATCACACGAAGGGCTGCTTTTACTTGTTTGCTTACTTGCGTCTTTCATTGATTTACTTGCTGACGTACGTACTTCTACCTACATACTCACTTATTTGTTTTATTTCTCGTTCATATGCACACTTACTTGCCGTCAGACTCACTTTACTTGTGTACTCACTCGCTGTTATACTTCATGTACTTTGTTTACTTCTTGCTTATGTACTTATTTGCTTGCATTTTTATTTTAATGGCTTTTACTTACTTGTTAAGTCTCTTCTTTGCTTCCTTACTTGCTCACTTATTTACTTGCATCCTGAATGTATTTGGTCGTACCTCGTTACCCATCCACTCACTTGTTTACTTGCTACTCCTTTGTTTACTTTCCCTTATTTGGACACGTATTTATTCCCAAACTCACTTTACGTGCATTTTTCCTCACACTTATTTGAAATGTATTTACTTGTACCTAATTAGCCATTCACTCACTTGTTTACTCTGTTACTCCTTTGTTTACTTCCTTCCTTATTTGCACACTTATTTATTGTCAAACTGACTTCGCTTCTGTTTTTTCCTCACACTAATTTAAGTTAATTTAAGCTATTTTACGACTTTGGTATGTTAAATACAAACATCAGCATTCATGATGGAAAACGTTCCAAATCCGAATCTGACGATGCGTTAGCATGTTGTTGCATGCGTCGGTCTTAATAATGAAGCATCAGTCACGCTTCCTCAACGAGGTATTCCAAAGTACACCACAACAGAACAAGAATTGGGATCCGGTGGCAGTTGAAATGTTTTTTTTTTTAGGGATGCTACTCACCATCTTGAGAAGCTTTGATCGGAGGTTGGGACGATGAAGAAAGAGAGGAGAGGGTGAAGCCGCGTTTGTCCGCCACCCCCGGGGGGCTTATATACCCCACCGCCGCCTCGTCTAACTTTAGCCACAGCCTCAAGTTTGGATGGGGGGATAAAAAAGAGCGAGAGGGGAGGATGCTTAGGGATGAGCGGGTGGCAAAAGTGAAGGAGACAGAATGGCGGGGACGGCATATCCCCTTACAGGAGATCAGAAATAGACCCAGGAGTCTTGGAATTAAGTAAACCCGATAGCGGAGGGACCTCGCTGTAAGGTTTTGCTGTCCCACGTGGACTAATAAGGACATTGAGGACATGGATGCTTGGTGGACTGGAGGACAGTGTCCCTCCACCCTCCTTGTATTGGACTCACCGGCTTTATTTTTGGGTCCTCCATGGGATATCAAGGACCGGGACGCACGCATGCGACTGATGCAGCTTTGACCGTGTATGTGCACGGCCACCATGGCGCCCTGGGATCATGTTGGGGATGTTCTCACACCATTTCACGTGGATTCAAACATCAAACATTTCCAACAATGAAAGTGATGGCATTCAAAGCATAGCATGCATACTCTTAACCACAACAATACATTTCCAGTATTATCTATTTATTGACTCTATATTCCTGGACTTTTGACTGGTACTGTATATATTTAAATATGATATTAATGTTATGATTTTTGATATTACATATAAATAACCAATATAACAAATAAAATCAACAGGTAAAATGCCCAGTTGTCACATTTCATCTGCTTATCACTTTTTTTCTAAAAATGTACTCAATGAAAACTAATAATGATAATATTTATGGGTGCCTTTCTGGCCACTCAAGGCTTCCGTACAGAAGACAGCGAAAAAGACAAAAAGTACACACATATGTCTGCCTATACAGTGGTGTGAAAAAGTGTTTGCCCCCTTCCTGATTTCTTACTTTTTGCATGTTTGCCACACTTAAAAGTTTCAGATCATCAAACATATTTAAATATTAAGTCAACACAACTGAACACAAAATGCAGATTTTAAGAGGTCCTTTGGTGTGTGCAGGACTCTTTTACGGACCTTTTATGACTCTGTGGTGGCCTCAGCCATCTTCTATGCTGTGGGCTGCTGGAGAAGGGGCAGCACGGACAGGGACAGGAGCAGGATCAATAGGCTGATCAGGAGAGCGAGCTCTGTCCTGGACGGTTCTCTGGACTCTGTGGAGGAAGTGGGGGAGAGAAGGATGTTGGCTAAGCTGACATCCATCATGGACAACACCTCTCACCCGCTACATGACACTGTTGTTTCCCTGAGCAGCTCCTTCAGCAGCAGACTGTTACACCCACGGTGTAAGAGGGAGAGGTTCCGCAGGTCCTTCATACCGACCGCTGTCAGGCTCTACAACACCTGCACCACCTGAACCATGTTGTAGACACTATGCTTTCTTTACACTGTACTCTTTACTTGTTTTGCTTGCTTGCTGCTGTAACAAGTAAATTTCCCTGCTGTGGGATAAATAAAGTACATACATACATACATACATAAATAAAGCTTTTTATTGTTAAGGGAGAAAAAAATCCAAACCTACAGTACGTGGCCCTGTGTGAAAAAGTGATTGGCCCACTAAACCCCACTCATCTTTGCAGAATTGGAGGGTTTTCCAGCATGAAGCACCTTCTGAAGGTCATGCCACAGCATCTCAATAGGATTCAGGTCAGGACATTGACTCGGCCACTCCAAAGTCTTCATTTTGTCATATGTAATGGGACACACACTTTCCAAAAACTTCAACTTTTGTCTCGTCAGACCACAGAGTATTTTCCAAAGGTCTTGGGGATCATCAAGATGTTTTCTGGCAAAATTGAGACAAGCCTTAATGTTCTTTTTGTTCAGCAGTGGTTTTTGTCTTGAAACTTTGCCATGCATCAGTTTTTGCCCAGTGTCTTTCTTATAGTGGAGTCATGAACACTGACCTTAACTGAGGAAAATGAGGCCTGCAGTTCTTTAGATGTTGTTGTGGAGTCTTTTGTGACCTCTCGGATGAGTCGTCGCGTCACTGTGCTCTTGGGGTCACTCCTGAGAAGGTTCACCACTGTTCCCTGTTTTCGCCATTTGTGAATAATGGCTCTCACTGTGGTTTGCTGGAGTCCCAAAGCTTCAGAAATGGCTTTATAACATTTCCCAGACTCCATTAACTCTTAAGTTATGTTATGTTAAGTCAAACCTGTTAAGTTATGTTTTTTTTGGGGGGGGGGGGGGGGGGGCACTGACTAATATTTAAATTAGTTTGATGATCTGAAATATTTAAGTGACAAACATCAGGAACACTATTTCACACCACTATATTACATAAGGTGCGGTGTGTGTGTATACTGTACATACACATCCATATACAGTATACACTGCAGACAATTGATGTTTAAAGCTATA
This sequence comes from Dunckerocampus dactyliophorus, assembly GCF_027744805.1. Classification (NCBI taxonomy): domain Eukaryota; kingdom Metazoa; phylum Chordata; class Actinopteri; order Syngnathiformes; family Syngnathidae; genus Dunckerocampus; species Dunckerocampus dactyliophorus. The sequence continues at coordinate 3,487,399 of NC_072836.1, read as the reverse complement.
ATCTAATTTCTGAATGTATTTTACAAATGCAAAAGAGTTAAGTGATGATCACACTAAAAATGAATAACATATCATATTTATAAATGCATAATAAATAGTGAATAGTGTATATTTTTAAAATGTATTCATCTGTTTACATAAAAAATGTGCATGGAGAAACATACAGTTGGTGCTGCATGGTGGTGTATGTATGTAGTATTTTCGAGGTATTACTTGGAAAAATAACAAGCGTTAAACATGTTTACAGTCACGTAGTAAAGTTATGAGAGTCCATCAAAGACAGACAAGTAAACGCTCCGTTAACCTCTGACCCGGGCCTGGCATCTTGAGTGTGCAAAGGTGTGAGTTTGCTGCTTGTTTCGGACCCGTGCCTTATTGCACCTGTTTGCCCATCAAGCACCCCCCTCCCCTTGGTGAAATATTAGGGGATTACTTTGCACGGCCGTGGCAGCAGACGCTCACAAGAGAACGGGGACAGCTGGGCGCGACAGAAATAGCAAAATAAACTTGATCCCCTGCCAAAGCGAGGGGGGGGGCCCTCGCTACAAAAAAAACAACAAAAAAAAAAGCTTTCCTTCGTTTGACTTTACAGGTTTTTCGGGGGTTTTTTGCATCCAAATTTACCTTGGCGATAATCCGCTGTGATTTCATTACCGACCTTCCCGTTGGCTGAGTTTATTCTAGACTGTTGATGTTTCCACACGTCTTTCTCACCTCTCAGCCACACTCAGTGGGATTAGACAGACGTTTGTTTATGATGGACCAACACTGCCCACCCCCCTGCTGTCGCTTGTGTGCCTGAACTTTGACCTCACTCTCAACACCTTGTTGGAAGAGTGACACGTGGTGCTACTTTACTTACATTTTTGTTACTTTCACTCAAACGCTCTTTTCTCGCCACTTGTTCAGTAAAAATGCTTAAAAAAATGCTTCAATTCAGATATCTTTGTCACTTTTCATAATGAGCAAGTTTGATGATGGTGCACATAGCAGTAGTAGTATAAAATAATGTAAAGCTATTTGCTAATTCCAGCAATAGTAAGAACTATGATCACGCTCAGTCAAGTGCAGACCTGCGTTGTGCAATCTGCAGCGTGCGCTCTGGCAAGAACGAGGCAGCATAAGAGAGCTACAACTACTCCGGATGCAACTTGTGTCAACACAAACCACGTTTTTGATTCACGGGTCAGTGTGTCATGTGTTAGCTAGCTCGCTACTTTCTCATTCATGGACAAACAGACGGAAGAAAATTCTTTCTAGCCACATTTTTATCCAGATTGGCACCAAAATGACATGGAATTTGCTGCGAACAAACAATCAGATGAAGACACGGCCCTCAAGACAATACCCCGGCCAGCGCCACTGCAGATAGAAGCGCGGTTCTAGTGCTAGCCTGATCACCAGGCTAAAGGTTAGACCGCGACTCAGCTTCCATCTGTGCCATCGATCATCTTACATTCTCATTCGTTACTGGTGAGCATCTGTACATTTTATACTTGAAATAAGATTATTTATACTTTAACAAGTGTGTAAAGCATATTCAGTGATTAAGCCTGCATTGTGACACGGGTGAGTCACAACTGAAGAGAGAGGGGCCGTGTTCATGAGTTGGATCTAACCTAATAATTACAGCAGTCACTTTTATTGCAAAAGTTGACCTGAAATAGGTGGTGAACATTACGCCAGCAGGGAGGGTTTGGAGGGGAAGGAGCGAGCCGGCGTAGCGTATGGTGGCGCCTCGATGCAGCAGCATAATCCAGGCTTGAGTAGCGTGTCAAAAATAGACGGGAAAAATGGGCGTCTCAATGTACTCGCTTTTTATTTTTCTACTTGTGTTTATTTGTGGTCTCGCTCCTGTACAATTATAACGTATGCAAAATCCACTCTTTATTGGATGCCCATTAACATGCACTGTTCCCACCAATAAAATAAATGAATTAAAAAATGAACATAAATCACATCAAACTAAAAGTCTGCTTCAAGAGAGGGGTGGCAGCTCCTTGTTAAGTAGGTTCTAACTATGTTCTAGTGGGATTCTGTGTCCATTTAGAGTTTAGAATGATTTAAATTGCGTATTACATTTCACACGAGACAGTTTCTTGCTGAATCAGAATACTGGACTGGCTCCTATTGTGTTTGTCTCCCCCTTGTGGCTGTGCCTCGACATGACAACTTGCCTTTGCTTTTAATGTGCGTGGTCTTGTCATGTTGCACAGACGTCCATCGCATGTTGGCATGTGCAACGCGACACATCTTGCCACGCTCCTCCAAAGCCATCGATCACTTCTGACGTGATTGGAATGTCTAGTCGGTCTGAAGGCCACGTGAATGTCTAGATACTCCCCAGTGTGACCTTTATGGCAGGACAACCTTAAGACGTGGCCTGTTTGGATTGTTACGCAGTGTGTAGTGTGTGTGAAGAACTACCTAGCGTACTATTCAAATAGTATTTTACTAGACCCACTGTGGGGATAATCAGTGTTGCATTTCCTGTTTGGGCGAGATTTAATTAGTTCCTGTTAATATCGCCAACTGTATCACGTGTTTAGCACTATCTGTGACACGTAATATAAGTAAGCATTCATGGGCTGAATTGCAGGCAGGTAAAGAGTTGGAAGTAGGAAAGTAGGAATACAAGACATTGAATTTATTACTTAAGTAAACTATTAATTTGAATATTTTTTAAAATTTAATAATGAATGTAAGTAATGTATTTATTTTAAATCATATTGAGGTAGCAGGGTGATTTTCAATATAGCCAAGCTAACAAAAGAAAAAACAAAAGGACAAAATCATATTAAATATGTGAAAATTGTATTTTAATGAAGAAGAGTAAAATAATAAAACCATTAAAATCAATGCTTATATATATATATAAAAAAAAGCTATCATAACAATGATAGATACAGATATTTTGCTATGATCATCGATGCCAGAGTGTAAAGAGCTGGTATCAGAGGCATGGATGTTACAGTATTGATTCGCACGGCAATACTTTCCAGCACTTTGTGCACTAAAAGGCTAGAAAAACAGAAGACTACCATCAGCTGTACTTGTTTTTACGTCTGATTTTATTTACGGGATATTGTGACTTAACGAGATATAATATTAGATATTACACTAATTTGCTTTGTCAGCTATAACACAAAGCTAAAATGTGGACGTTTTGTTCAGCTAGTTTAGCATATATTGACCTAGGTTGAATTGTTTGGAGCATCTTTAATGTACAAAATAAAATTTAAAAAAAAACATATGCCTATAAATTTGCAGTGTTTCTGTATGCAGTCCTCGCTGAAAAAAAGTTTGGACACCCCTGTCCTAGACGTTTGAACGTTAGCATGTTGATGTTAGCAACTAGCTGAAAATGTTATCATCGGAGCTGCTCGCAAAGACGAAATGCCAAGTTCCGTTTTTTTTCCATCTCGCTTCCTCTTTCTTTCACTCCAGCTGGATAAGATCTCCTTCGACGCTTTCCTCCGGAGCCGCCTGCCGACTCTTCAGCCATTCTTCTCGAACCTTCATCACCTCTTGGCCGTAGTGGTCGTGCAGTTTGCTGAAGTCGTCCGGTGGACCGGAACCGAGCAAAGGCCACTCGCCGTATTGCGGTGCCGGCCAGTTTAGGGGCGTGATGTGGGCATTTCTCCTGGCCCACAGTTTGGGGGACTTTTTAGTGGCTGTTGAGAAGACGGAGCTCCTCCCCTCATTGCCTGATGTTGCTGGTGGCCACCAGTGCTGGACCGGGTTCTGGTTCAGGGTGCTGGCGGCAGACTCACTGGAACCCTGGTGATGTTTGGCTTCTGCAAAGTAACAAATTAAGCAGCTGGAGGGGTTGTTAGACTTTAAAACAGTCCAAAAAATAGCATGAAATGGGTCTCTTTTAAATGAGGGCGCCCCCTTTGGTCGATTGTTGAAGTGCAGGCAAAAAATGGGCACAACATCACATTGCAGTAACCCCAGAAGGTTTGAGGACTAAAACGATGGCGTTATGACCAACCTTCGTACTGCCTGTGCAGGTCTCGGAGTATCAGCGAGAGGTAACGGTGACTGGCCGACAGCAACGCCCTCACCCAGCTCTCCACAGTGTCCTCGTCTCCCGCCGAAAAGCTGTAGCTCTTCAGCCCGGCGCCCTGGAAGAGCAGGCAGAAGGCAAAGCGACCATCTGAGTCGGAGCGTCGCACTGCGCAGCCCTCTAGCACGATGACCCCCAGCAGGTGGCGGTCGGCGGGCCGCTCCTGGTAAAAGAGCAGGTTGGCCTTCAGGACCAGCCAGCGCCGCTGGTAGGTGTCGTTTCTGGTCTTCTGTGAGGGGACGAGACGGGGTCAAGGTGGTGACCTGGAGGTTTAACTTTTTAGTTCCCAACCTTTTTCAAAAGATATCCTTCTTTGTCAACCGGGGAGGTGCACGACAGGTAGTGACTCACAATCTTCTTGTGGATCTTCATCACGCTGAAAGAACACAAGGTGCCTTTATTTTGGAAGGACTCTCTTCTTGAGACCCGGCACTAGCTTAGCTTGCAGAAGGCATTGTTTGAATTGTCTTTAATTTATAAGATAATGTGTCACCCAATTTACACGGTTAACAAATTACAAATATGTACACAAATATCAAAACAATACCCTTACCACAGAATGAAAACCCTGTAAATAAATTTTGAATTTTTTCCCCTATTATTTTGGTGCCCCTTGAAGGCCACGGCATCCTTTGCATTTGCCTAATGGGCCAGCCGGCTCTAACTGTGACAAATATGACATAAGTGACTCACCTCAGCCCGTGCTGGTCTCTTTCACACCTTCATTAAAACACCTTGCATTCCTTACATTGTTTCTACGCTCCGCTTCGTCCCTCGCTGTGAAACACACACTCCTGTCTAAAACCCGCACAATGTTTGAATTTAAAGTTTCAGGTTACTTCCTGCGCCGGTGCCAGAAGACGAGTGTTGAAATATAAATAACTCGACCCACTTCCTGGTAACACAAGCCTGACACGTTGTCTTCTCTCTGCTTGGGCTGATCGATGGGACCCAGGCTCTACGGAAAAAAAAAGTGTCACCTGGAAGTGATGCTCGCCCGCTTCTGCATTCTGTGTCACACTTGAGTTACTTTATTTGTCACGTGGTGCAAAGCTGGCTGTCAAGCCCTCAGTCAGTCCTCATTTAGGACAGAATCAATTATCTTAAAGCCTCTGATTTCGTTCCTCTCAGTACAGAGTAATTTATTTTCATCAAAGCTGAAGCTTTTTTTTCCTTACATGAGGAGTGAGGTTGACTATCTTGCTTGCCCTCTTGCTTCTTGACTCGTTGCATCTATTCTTGACCATCCTTTATCCCTTTTATCCTCATGGACCTCCAAGAATTTCACATCTAAAAGAGTCCCATGTGTTAAGAAGACTGTGCTGTGACTCATCGTGCATATGCTCTCTTTGTCACATTGACGAAAATCATTTAGACGATTCAGCCTTGTTTATTTATAACCTTAAGCAACACAGACTATGAAAAAAATGCTTTAGGTTGACTGATTTAAAACAGACAGTTAGCCGCCCGCACAAGCAGTGGCGCTGTCAACTTTCCTCCCCTGTTGACGCCCGAGCAGTGTTGACTTAGCGTCTGCGAAGAAGAAGAAACCACAGAAGAAGAACAGAAAACGAACGACGTTTGAATTGTTATCAGGTTACACTTCTCAGATATTTGTTAATTTGTTACATGTTTCAAAGATCTTAACCGACATTATCAGAACGCGAGAGTTGGGCTTTGGCTCCCTAACGAAACACAGCTTCATCTTAACGCAAACATGCTATTAAACGCTTCACATTCCTGCATGTGCTGGCTAACGTGTTAGCAACAGCGCTAACGTGATTCACTGCGCCAATATTCACCACTTCACCGCCTCTTTGTCCCCTCCTTCTTTCCTTCCTTTGGGAATAAGTTGCATTTTAAAGCACCATGTCCAAAAGGAAAGTTACGTTTGCGGATGGTGACGGGGAGGTGGGCTTGGAGGATGAGGTCCCGAACAAGAAGGTACGTGCGCTCTCTTCAGGTTAAGTTGGAAGTAAGCTGCTGCCAAATATAGTTTCAGCACTTTTTAGCCTTGCAGCACAGTAAGCAACTCTTTTTACAAGTATGTCTATCATGCAATAACACCAGAAATCCATTATTAAATACGGACTTTCCCCACAGGACTGTAATGTATCTGTGGTGCTGGGTATACTGAGTAGCTGGCGTACCCAGCATACCTTGCGGGCACTTTTTAAATAACAGATACAATTCTTCTTAGCTCTTGTGTTAACTTACCTGTTACGTGTTGGGCTGTTTATTTTTTGGTTTGTCGTAAGTCTGTCGTTCTGTGTGATGACCATCCGTCCGTTCGCACTGTGTTGTCAAGCTAGTTGTTGGCTCTTGCTTGCAAATTGAAGAGCACCTTCCTTAAGTAAGTTGACTGCCAGAGATACGATGCCATCTGCTGGACTAAGTTGTAACAACAAGCCACTCAGACAGTCTTATTATAATATGTGCATATGACTTATTACAATACGCCATATGACTGTGCAAATGACAATAAAACTCTTGAATCTTGATTCTAAAACTCTTGAATAATGTGTTTGTGAGCAAGGGCGAGCAGATAGCGGCAGGTCTTTCTGTGGCGACCCAAATTTATTTGTGGCAATGTATGGGAAACACGGAACAAAATTGTCACTGTGTTGCCTTCTAATGCGTTGTGCATAAACATTGTATGGTTCGTACAGAAACATTGAAACGCTGTAGTATTCTGGCTTAAGTAGATCCTTGACTAACTTTCTTTGTGTGTCCCTAAGCAGACTTGTGAGGTGGTGAGTGGACCTGGCTCCAGATTCAAGGGCAAACATTCCCTGGACAGCGATGAAGAGGATGACGGGGAGGACACGGAAAGCAGCAAATATGATATTTTGGCCAACGATGATGTTGACGGTGTGCCTTTCTTACTTTGTCACTTGATCGTGACAGTGAAGCAAGTGTTTATCCCTCTCTTTGGAACAAGGAAACAATCTCACTCCCTTTTGCATTAAAGCTAAATAAGGCAGAGTTGTACCCTCGAAGACCTTGAGATTAAGAAAAAAGAAAAAAGATACATACAGTATGTGTTTACAGGCTAGTATAAAAGGAACGAGTACCCATGAATAACCTGGCATAGAAGATTCATTAGTTTAATGTGTTGCTACACTTTGGGATAATTTGATGTGTCCATTGGGGGGGGGGGGGGGGGGGGGGGGGGCAAAAGCATCTCTCCTAGTTTTCACTGTTCATTTGCATTCCATCAGTTAAACGTGGTGTTGCTATTGTCCCAGGTCAAGAGAACGCGACGATTGACTTTGACGAGGGGGTCTCCATCACGCCTTTCAACCTGGAGGAGGAGATGGAGGAGGGTCACTTTGACTCAGAGGGAAACTACTTCATCAAAAAAGAGCAACAGATTCGAGACAACTGGCTGGACAACATCGACTGGGTAATTGCCTTGCAAAGAGCTTTCAGTGTTTCCCACAGGACTGCAATGTACAAGTGGCGGGGGTGGTGACGTAATAGTCTAAGCAAAAAGTGAGTAAAAAAAACAAACACAAAAAGCCATACAAATATGTTTAAGACTATAAACAAGACAGAGCCACCTGTGGGCCCACAGCAGCACTTGCTAATTGTTGAGAAGAGCGATATGTGCTTTCATGTCAGTTGCCAAAAGTCTCACTAGATTTGAGTAGCTTTAAAAAAAAAAAAAAAATGTAAAGAGTATCTAGAGGTACTCATTTCAAGTTGTCAACACTGATCCCTCCTGCTACATGTTCTTATTCTCTGGCAGACCGGGTGCGTTATAATGCGTTTCTGAACGAGGCCAAACCGGTTGCGGCAAATGTATTTGTGGCGGTCCAAATGTATTTGTGGCAGGCCACAAATGTATGGGAAACGCTGCCTTTTCTGTGGAGAAATGTGCTGCAATAACCCCCCCCACCACCACCCCATTTTGCAGGTGAGAATAAAAGAACAACCTTTTAAGCAAAAGAAGAAAGGACTCGCCGCCAAACGCAAACGCAGAGTAGGCGATGAAGACGAGGCAGAGGAGGAGAAACAGAGGGAGGAGCAGCAGGAAAACAAAGAAGATGAGGAAGAGGAGGAGGACGGGGAGGCCGAGCCTGTTGAGGACCCTCTGGCCTCGTACACGCAGAAGCAGCTGACCGAAGCGCTGCTTGAACTCTTGCTGCCGGGTGAGACGGTCACGGCGGCGCTGCGGCGGCTTGGAGGCCTCGGTGGCCGCAAGAAGAGCAAGCTGAGGGATGATGGCCAAGCCACGGAGGACGGCAAGCGGGACACGGAGAAGCTGGAGCGGCTCACGTCTCTGGCCGACCGGCTGGTGGCGTCGGGTATATATGGGATCTACCAGCAGACCCACGAAAAACTGGCCTACACGCTGAAGACCATGAGTGGCAAGCGGCCCGCCAAGGCGGCCGATGGGGAGGAGAAGGACGAGCTAGACATGTTTGGCGAGGAATTTGATGAGAAGCACGGCGCATTGTCACAGGACAAAGAGGAGGATAAAAGAGGTTTGTCTCTTCTCTTTGCTTTCTTCTTGTCTGCTTGAAAGCAACGTCTCGTTTAATCACGTCGTCTCTCCTCAGTGAGTGAGGAAGTCATGTGGGAGTACAAATGGGAAAACAAGGAGGACTCGGAAGTCTACGGTCCTTTTACCAGTCAGCAGATGCAGGTAGGACAATTAACATCAATTAAATGAATTGCTCTCCACTAATTTCAGTCTTTTCCAACAAGCCTGACAGGATTACGAAACCAATCCCAATTTTTCTTTTTTTTTGGGTTGTTTTTGCAGTTTTTTTCCCCCACATGATCCTCTTTATAAGTCTACTTTATCTTCTAAATCCGCTTCAGGACTGGGTGGATGAAGGCTATTTCAGCAGCGGCGTGTACTGCAGGCGCTTGGACCAGGAGGGCTCGCAGTTCTACAACTCCAAGAGACTGGATTTTGAGCTCTACACATGAACGCCTTCATCCTCCTCTCATGCAGCCTTTCAGTGATACATTGAGGTGGTCCTGAGCTGAGGTTTTGTTCTGTGTAAATTGTTTTTAAATAAATCAGACAAATATTGTATGCTGTTTTTGTGTTTTGCTCACTCGTGATGGTTAAAAACACAATGCAGGACACAATGGCCTAATTTGCATGACACGCCAGTAAATAACACAATCTTGTAATAAAGGAGAATACAAGTGAATGCTCTACTGAAATGATGTTTACTGTTTAAAGAGTACTCTCCCATCATTTTGGTTAGGATACTTTGCCCTAGGAATTTAAAATAGGACAATGCTGAGACACGTGCAGTATTGCATGCTCTTTAAAAAGCCAGTTTATGTATTTTTTCGTAAGCAGTGACCAAAACACAAGGCCAAATCTTTCTATATCTATATAATTTGGCGTACATTGATTTCTTAAATATAGAATTTGTCATGCATCTTGATGTTTTTATATAAAAAATTGTAATGAATGCATATTGATTGATCGTACTTTGCGCGAATGACCTACTATATATACACGATGGTAACACACTGATCTCCTATTGGTCGCCCTGACTAGTGGACCTTCTCTTATTGGCTAAACTTCAGCAGCGCTCCCTGGCTATTTGGAAGCTCGACTGTGATTGGCTAGTCCGTGAGTCTCGTTGGATTTTGTAAAAACGGATCCTATCTGCCGAAGCTGTTGGGCGCCGTCCGGCTGGTCTTGTTTACGTGGAGGACGCAGCATTGTCCTATGGTCCAGCTCCACATTTCTGGTAAGATTTGTTTAAATGTTACTCAGCCTCTCAACTGTCGGAAAGCAAAGCAAATGAGTTAGCGTTTTAATAAACACGATGCACCCCGACTGCTACCGGATATGGCTATACTCTGGTGTAGCGACATTACACACTTGAGGAAATTACAAATGCCAGATTTAGCGATTCAACGAGCAATCTGTCTCGAGTGCCCTTACGAGAACGCTCGTCCACGCTCAACGTGTGGGCGAAGTCACGAAGATGTCAGCAGTGAGCTCACGCTTTAAAGTTTTGACACTGGTTTCCATTCCAGCAAGTAGACGACGCTCTTTTGACCACCGCGCCACTTCTTCTTGAAACGCCATCTCAAATGAAGCCTGAACATGGTCTAACACAGTCAATAAATTCACATTTACACCACAGTCACGCGTTCAGGCTCATGTAGATGACGTAATGAGCAAACTTCACGTGCAGGGAGACGTTTTGAAGTAAGTGACGTCATGTGTTCCAGCAGTGATGGCGGCATGTTTCTGTTGTTGTTTGCAGAGGAGGAGACAAGGCGAGGGAGAGAAAGAGCAGGGCAATGTTGACTTACCCTTCTGACTCGCTCCCACACCTTCTTTTTCCAATGGATGATGATGCACTGCCCCCCAACCCTTACTGTAGTGCACCTCCCCACAGTGAGCCTCCACCACCTCTCCTCACCTTTCCCTCCATCACTCCCAGGTATAGTTTTCCTCACATCTACCCCGCCTTCTTTCACGCTCGTGGGTCAAATGCGGTGTATTTTTCATGATATGCAATCTGGGGGAGTAACCGTACACCATCATCATGGTTTGGGACATATTGTCCCACAGTTGGGTTCATTTGTACGCTGGCTGACGGGGGCAAACACAAAAAAACACACACAAACACTGTAAAACACATACATGAGAGAAATGGTGCAAGTTCACCAATAAGACCAACCAGACTACTAGGGGTGCCAGACCAGAGGGATATTGGCCTTTTAAGACATGAGCGGGATACCCAGAAGATAGTTGTCGATAGTACCTTGCCAGATTTGTCTTTGGGGCTTTGTGTGTGCACCATTTTTTGTTTGCATTTGCAGAGTTTATGTTTTATGACTTTTCAGCATGTCCCCATTGCATTTTTTATGGTGCTTTGTGTGTTTTTGGTTTTGGATCGCTTTGTCGACCGCTGTGCAGTACATTTTGGGTACAGTTAGGGAACAAAATGGAAAAGAGAAAAACGACTAATGATTTTTAAAGAGGAACATGCACACTGCTGGCATGTAATTCTCAGATAAACAAAATTCTCCAAAAAAAAACCTTTTGCGTGAAGTCATGTGGTAGAATTTTCATTTTTATTTATTTATTTTTGCACTTTTACTGCTCTTCTGCTGACATGCTCACTGACTGCACAAGAACAGGAGCGAATGTGAGCAAATGACGACTAATAACGCTGCTCCTGTGTGTGGCCTTCTCTGCTGCTTTGTAGAGGGAATGATGGGACATCGGGCCACAGACGGAGCGGCCGCATTCAAGGGATCCAGACTCACGCTCCTCACGCCGAGGACACATCGTCCACACACAATCCGTCCACTTTCAAGAGACAGAGCGGCAGCAGGGACATGGTGCGTCTTCTTTGTAACAAGTGTTAGAGGACTGCAATCTATTTGTGGCACTGATGGGTTTTTTTAGGGGGCGGGGATAGATGATGTTATCTAATTTACATAATTGAATTAATTTATGGACTGTGTGAGCGTCAACCTCTTTTTCTGTTTTTTTTAACGTCACAAGCAAGACGGAGCCGCCTGCGAGTGCTTAAAGATGGGCAGCACCTGTTGCTCACAGGGAAGAATGATAGGTGCTTTCATGTGAGACTCCAAAAGTTTAAAATAAGACCAGAAAAAGTAACTAGATTTGTCGCCAGTCCCTTTTTTGAGATAAGAAAGTCTAGGGGGTACGAATACTCGCTAAATGTGTGACAAAGTGGCTAAGTTGGCAACACTGATCCCTCTTGCGACGTCTTCTTATTCTCTGGCAGAGCAGGTGCGTGTGAGGTGTGTTAAGAAGCAGAGTTACGATGCCATCTACTGTACGCACTTGGAATGACAAGCTACATTCACGGACAGTCCGGTTAAAATGTGTTTATGATCGAGGGTGAACGGTTCAAATTAATGTATGGGAAACGTGTGTGTGTTTGTTTTGTGACATGATGTGCTGCGTTTCTTTTAGGTGCAAATGTCCAAGCAGCCCAGAGTTGACAGCACACATCTGCACGAGAAGCAGGTTAGTTTGGTCCTCTCTCGTTTATTTCCCCGCCCTCTCCCATCTGCACTCCGCCACTTAAGTCTTAAAACTGCTGCCGTTTGATCGCTGAGCGGAACAGCTGTGCCCGCGGAGCCGTGTGTGTCAACATGGTCGACCCGCACAGTGAACGGCGTGTGGGGGTTAATCGGGTGGCTCGTAATCCTCCTTCACGGTCTGCCGCATCTGACACGGATGAGACACAAGAGACGTTCTGGCTTTGACCCACTAATACAAAGAGCGGCGCTTGTACTCGCCACCGCCGTTTGCATCACTTATCTCGCTGTTCCCAATTGTGCATGAAATGCCTTGAAAGTGCCTGAGCTTTGTTTCATAGCAACGAAGCATGTGATTGAATGTTTCTTTTGTTAGACGGAGGAAAAAAATAACAAAATAATGAAAAGCATGTATCTTTTAAAGCGTTATCTGAGTCATGAAAAAGTCACCTCATTTCTTCTGCCTTTGCCATTACCTGACATTATTTTATTGAAGCTGATATAGTAGATGAATCATTTTCGATTTTAAGGTGACACACAGTACAGCAGAGGAACAAAACTGCTTCGGTTTTGTGTACACAGCTTGTATGATTTATTTATTTATTTTTTAAAATGAAAGATAAAATTCTCCAATAAATAACATTTTCAAATAAAAAATAAACATGGAATAATATGTAATAGTTTATATGGTTTATTTTTTGTAAAGTGCAGGGATGCAGACAAGTACAATACAAGTTTGAAGCGTGAATGATTATTTTCTTTGTAGTAAAGTAAAGCTCCTCATTGGTTCAGCTTGTAGACCCGTCCCCCATCTCTAGTGAACAATGGTGGCACACTGATTTCAACTTATCCACTTGTCTTTTTCTGTTTACGTATTTCACCGGGAAGGCCAAGTGTACCCAAATAGGAAGAGAGTTTTCACGCTCTGGCTTCTCCTTGGCACTATCGCTAGCCATGTCTGGACCATACTGGAAAAAAAGAATCACATTACTAGTTTCCAAGGCTATACAGGAATCACTCGTTTATCACGGTTCATGGGTTCCAGACCTGACCATGATAAGTACAATTCCTTTTTTATAAATGTTATATTTACAAACTTTTTACAACCTTCTAAGTACGGTCTAGACATGAAATAACATCCCTTTGGTCACCTTTACACACCTATTATCCAATATAGTAGACATAATAAGTTGCGTGGTTGTTGTGCGGTAATTCAGACCTGCAATAAAAGCCTGTTGTCTCGGCAATCAAGTCTTGTGCTTGTGTGCCTCACCCAATATTGTAGTAACATTACTGACACCTAGTGACCAGTGAAGAATACTACATTTCATCAACGTCTTTGAATGCAACTTTTGAATGGCTTGTATTTGTGCTTTAATTCATTTTTTATGCTTGAAAATGCTTAATCTTGGCAAAAAATACATAACTTCAACATGCATGCTTTTTGACTAATAGGCCGTATTCAAACAGGAAACTGCATGATTTATTAATTAATATACAGTAGTTTTGAAAAATTGCGATGGAGTGAAGCAGCGAGATTCTAACCACGATGAGGCAAGGGACAACTATACAAGTTTATGATATTATAATATACATTTTTGACATTCACGCTAGTTTTCGTGTTTATTTTGCAGGATGGGAGTGATTGTCATGCTGCAGCCGAGTGCCAAAACACGTGAGATTGGACTGATTGGACGTCTTCTCTGCTTGTTTTGAGCCTCACGTCCTCCATCTTTTCTTCCAGGGAAAAGCAGCAAAGCAGCCCAGCAGAGAACCAAAACACGTTCCACGCGCAACATTTGATGGATAGACTGGAGGCCACGCAAGCGCTTGCCTCCTCCGTGTCCGTCCTGGACCCGTGCCGTGCGACCGCTTCGGCTCCCGCGGGATGGGTCAACCCTTTCTTCCAGTCCTTCAAATCCAAGATGGCCACTTTCACCGAAATAGTCATGAGTCCTGTCAAGCTCTTCAAAGACAGAAGCATTCCTTCTCCGCATGCGTTGCACGACCGCGAGATTCAGCTTGATGACAGTGAGGCTTTGCAAGCGAAGCGGGAGCAGTGTGAGAACGGCAACCAGGAAGGAGAAGATCACGAGCGGAGTTTGTTCTCTCAGGTCCAGCAACCTGACGCAGGAGGCGACTCAACGACTGACTCCCGGCATTCAAGGAGATTATTTAATGTGGACTCATCAGCTTCACCTGAGCACGTGATCGAAGTGCCTTCACCCTGCAATGTGCCAATAAACCACCAGCTTGCCTCAGAGCAGCCGCAGGCACAAGAGACCACAGTAAAAATGGCCAACGTCATGGAGGAGGACCCTGTGCTGCTAAAAACGCGTCTGAGGAAGCAGACTGGAAGCAAATCAAACAAAGATAACACTGAGAAGACTCTGCTCTCTTTTTCCTGTAAGTCAGCACATCCTGATGATGATGTTAATGATGCCAAGAACCAAGAAAATAAAAGCCCGCTCCATCCGGACCTCACAAACAACGCTGAAACCCACTCTGGTCTCATTCGATCCAAGAGGCCGCTCAAACCTGAGTGTAACCCAAAAGTCCTGGTCCAGAGGATAAGACTGAAGGGCAGTTCACGCACGGCCGAGTCCAAAAATCAAGCCCAGCCAGTTGGACCGGCACCGCACACACGGGAAGCTGTGTCCGCACAAGCAGCTTTACTCGGACAGGAAACGCTCCAGCCTGCCGCCAAGAGACGGAACATTGCAGCAAGTGTGAAGCAGAAAGTAGAAGGCGGGCCAGAACCGAATGGAACATTGTGCCAAAGTGTCTTAGGCGAGACCTCAGTGGTCCCCCCGGGCCCAGTCAGCCACGAGAACAAGCAGAAAGGCGGCAGCAGAAAGGCAAAGCCCGGCCCCTCGTGCAGAACGCACAAGGCGAGAAGTGACCTTGGCGAACCTGACGTCGGCGCCGACCCAGGAGTCACGCCTGCCGAACAGGTTCTGCTGCAGCAGCTTCAGGGAGGGAGCCAATGCAAGAATGTAAACACCAAACCACGCAAACGCAAATCGCTTGTCCCAACACAGCCCGCTTCATCAGCTGACCCGCTGGCGTCCGCTGGCTTGTCTTCTGAGCGCGCTCAAAGCGAGGGCACTGCCACCAGCCGGCCTGTCAAGAAGCCCAAAAGGTGTTCAGAAGGTTCTGCCTCAGACAGGATTCACGTTCAAACAAAAAAGACTCGAGCTAAACCTGTTAAAGCTACAATGTCCACAGAACCACTTTATTTTGAAATGACACCCTTTGAAGGGAACAGCCAGTTGGATCTTTCGCTCTCCAGAACCCAGTCCGAATGTAGCGAGACGCTCCACCATAAACTTCACAATGCTGCTTCCTGTGACGCTCAGGAGGCAGATGATCCAGACACCTCCAGGTCACGAACCAGCGCAAGACGGGTTAACAGGAAGCAGCCCAGAGCGGATCACCAATGGAGGCGATCCAGAGTCATTCGGGCCGACCGAACCAACTCGGCCACCACGGAGGACCTGCCAACACGCGCCAGCGTGTCAGGAAACCCCGGCCAGCTCTTGCGCAGCTACTCCTGCCCGGAGATCCCCTCCCTTTTCTCCGTGACCCACTCCTCTCTTCCCGGATTGCACCAGCATCTGCCGGTGCACGCCTCCGTCCTCGCTCACGCCCTCAAAGGCGCGCGTCGGGCCCGCCGCCATACCGTGTGCAGCATGGAGGTGGAGAGGGAGATCGCCCCCCTGTGCCTACGGAAGGAGGTGTACCCGTCCAGGCGCTCCTTCCCGTACGACAGCCTGGTGCCCCACAGTCCTCCCCCTTCCCTCTCCCCTACCTCCTACCTCACAGCGCTGGCTTCCTGCTTCCTTTCCAGTCCCCTGGCCTTCCTCTCAGGGAGGGGAGAGGCTTATGGAGCATCCCCCTTCCCCGTCATATCAAGCCAGACCCTCTCTTCTCCTTCGCCATCCCTCATGAGTCCCACTTGTGGCGCCCTGGATGCCAACACCAGGTAACCTTTACTGTATACATCACATGATCATGTTCATTTAAAATGTGCTCACAAGGACGCGGCGTCTCTCTGCAGCGGGAATCTGCTGGAGTCTGACGGGGGACATCAGCGCGAGGAAGAGGAGGACACCAGCTCCTCCAGTCATGAGTTTGACGACACAGCGCTGAGGGAAGAAAAGTCTCTGTCCGACTCTGAGCTCAAGGTAGACGTGTTTTTAATAATAATGTATATAAAATGTATAACGGAACCCCTTTAAGTCACTCCTGCGTATATTGACTAGCAATCTACAGTGTTTCCCACAGGACTGCAATTTATTTGCAAATCTGTTTAGAAAAAAACATGAAAAGCAAAACATATGTTTGTTTTGCTGCTTGAGGGTAGCGTCAAATCTTTGTGGCTTGATTTGTGGTGGACTGTTACTAATAATTGAACGTATGAGAAACACTGGTTTATGTCAACCAACTGGTCCAAGCCTGGTCTGCCGTGTTTTTTTTTTTAATTTTGAAAAACTAACTAACATAAAAGGGCTCATTTCTATGAAAATTGTTCCGTTCACATCGACATATGTTGTAGTATTGTTAACGTCATCATGACTAAGCAGCGTGAAACCGTCTACTTGCAAAGGATGAAAAAGTGCACACAGTAACATACAACCAAATTACCGTGAGATAAGGGTATAAAATATATGAAAACACACAAATCTAAATAAAAATGTGCACAAAAGGAGGAAAAGCATGTCAACAAAATAAATCCGTTATTATGGCCCATTTTCCTTATGTGTCTAGACACAATTACTTTCTATCAGGACAAACACTTCCTGTTGCCGCCATCTTGATCAGGGCATCGCTGTTATGAATGAAGTTTTTGACGTCTTTAAATGGCCGTCTTGCAGGTGGTGCAAAAGCACGCGGAGCGGGGCAAGGTGTCCTCCATTCGAATTCGGAAGGCGCTGCCCAAACCTCAGAACAACCTGACGCCCATGGGCCTCCCGAAACCCGTCAGGTGCGTACGCACGCGCTCACGCGGCCACCTTGTCCTTGTTTTCGCACTTATCAGATGCTAGAGCTCACAATGTCATTTCATTTCTTTATTTTATTCTATCTTTTATTTATGTTTGTTGACATTTTGTCCCCCGCGCCGCCACCACCACCACAGGCTGAAGAAGAAGCAGTTCAGTCTGGAGGAAATTTACACCAACAAGAACTTCAGCAAACCTCCTGAAAGGTGAGCTCTGTAGAGCAGGTGTCCAAACGTTATGTACTTCATATATTACTACACATACCGTAAGAGACTGGTTCACATCTCATGGAATGTTTTAAGTGTTCCACTTCCACGGGAGCTCATTTCTGTCTCATGTCTGTGATCCCCCGTTCTCGATTGCTTGTCGTTTGTCCCTCAGCCGGCTGGAGACCATATTCGAGGTTCCGCCCAGTCGCCGCAACGGCTCCGAGTCCTGCTTCAGTCAGCGCCGCTTCAAGCGCTTTTTGGAGTTCCAGGAGGCAGGCGAGGCCAGGAAACCAAAGAAGCCGCTGGTGGGCGTCGGCAAGCCCGGGGCGGCGCCATCGTCATCGTCGTCATCATCGCGCACGAGACGAGGGGCCTTTGCCAAAGACGACGTCACCGCCCTCCTGGCGCCGGACGCCGACTCGCTTCTCTGTGCCAAGCTGGACCAGCTCAACTTGTGGCTGATCCACGACCAGGTGGACTGCTGACGCGCGTTTGACCGCCCTTTTTTTTCCTCTCTCTCCCACCTCCAATGTTCCTTGAACGCATCACCGCACAGGAAGCCTTCTGCGCTGCATTTGTATTTGTCCACTTTCTTCCTGTTGCAAGCGTTGCAGGAGCAGCTCTTGTAGTCAGTGTTCCGACCGTGGAAGGATGATGCTGTGTGGTCGTCATGGTAACGACTGTACTGTAGATGGTATGGCAGCTCTTATTTATTGCAACATAGGCACACGCCAGTTGCGACGCTCCACACGTGTGTCATGGCTGCTGTTGATTTGCTCGTGGTGTTGTGTCGTTGCTCAGCGACCAAGGTATGACGCCCGGGTAAACCAGGCGGCCTAAACTGTCAGCATTTAGCTTGTTCGCCGTTTTCGTTTGTTTTTCAAGTGACTCCCAAGCACAACTCTTTTTTTTTTTTTAAAGCATTTATTATAAAATTGTTTTTTGTATAAAACCACAACACATTGATACATTTAATAAAGTAAGAATGCAATAATAATGTTGGCGCCAAAGCATAGATGCTTACGTTACTGCCATGTTGACTAATTTATTAGCTTTTCTACAACCTTCAGTATTGCTGAATTAG
This sequence comes from Dunckerocampus dactyliophorus, assembly GCF_027744805.1. Taxonomy (NCBI): domain Eukaryota; kingdom Metazoa; phylum Chordata; class Actinopteri; order Syngnathiformes; family Syngnathidae; genus Dunckerocampus; species Dunckerocampus dactyliophorus. Next base: position 3,469,024 of record NC_072836.1, on the reverse strand, counting down.
ACATTTGGTCAGTGAGGATGGCCTCTTGTCGTGCATAAGGTGTATAAATTGTCAGCATGTGGTTTTATACAGACGTTTATGTCGGCAAGGGCCGCCACGTTGGAAAATAAATAAATATCAGCCTATAAACACGTTTGTACACGTCTGCAGCATGTGTTTCCTGTAACGTCCCTTTTTGTTTCCCCCTTGCGTGTTGGCCGGCGCCTCAATCCTGCAGCGTGACCAAGTACGAGCCGAGCGCCATCAGGGGCGGCGCCAAGGCCAGGATGGACAACCACGTCACGATGGAGATGATGCCAAACTTCCTGGCCCGCCGTGAAAACCTCTGGGACGCCTGTTCGTTTGGCTCCCACTCGGCCTGTTGGAAAGAGGGGAGGGGGGCATTGTCATGGCCGTCAATGAAGAACACTTACGTCCAAAGGGTCAAAGTTCATGTTTGCAGTATTTCCACCCATTTTTGACTGATGCCCTAACTGTAAGTATTATATTTTATTAATCAAGTCACAACATCTCTCTCCCCCCCCCCCCCCCCCCCCAAGTAAACATGATCAGAAGATACAAAATATATCAATATAAAGTATAATTATTTTATTATGAAAATAATAATGCATGTGTGTGCTTCTGATAGGTCTGTGTACTAAACAGAATGCAGTTGTGCTTGTGGCGGTTACCTTCACTGAGTTGATGAGCGCTTTGATTCCAATGCAGGAGATGCCGCAGATGATGCTGCAGATGGCCAGCCACCTGTGGTGCTTGTCGCGGAAGCGGCTCGCTCTGTGCGCCACGGCCGTGGCGGCGCCGTTCTGTGGGTCACCTGACCCCGGCACGGTTTTCAGAGGCGTCTCCTCGTCCACCGTCACGCTGGTGTGAGGTGAGTCTGACATGTCTGCAACGACACGTTGAAGGCAAGATGAGATGCTGCTTTATGGCTTGAACTTTGTTCCTGACTGATTGGAATGTGTGCTGAGATAAAGACACGCCATCTCACACGTTTATGTGGGTCAATCTGCCTGGTTAATGTCTAATGGAATGTTTATTGGGCTTCATGTTCATGAGAAGAAGGCTGTTGTAAATGTGTTTAACCCTTATGTGAGACATCAGCGCACGTCTTTCTCTTTTCTGTGCTTTCTAAAGATATACTGTAAAAACAGCTAAAAAGATGCAGCTAAGAATGCACGTAATGGGACGCACCTATTCCACCTATAAAGCCGTCTGGGGAAAAAAACTCCAAAAATGCCCCATTTACATAATGTGACCTGTATATTAACCAAACCGCAATGACATTGTTATTAACATTGTTACGGCCAAGAACTACATTACTGGTGTAGTGACACCTCGCCACACCACACTGGCTAGCGACTGCCTTCACAACGTACTCGCTCACAGCGCGTCACAAAGCCTCAGACCACTAGTGAAAGGTAACGCCACATATTGGAGCTGCTGCTGTATTTTTATTTTTGAGCTGTAAAAGTTAACGCTAGCTGTAGCATTCCTTTTTATGCTGCTATGTGAAATCAATGCATCCAGGAAGGAAGTTCCGCTAATGCTTAAAATGGCCAAAGTACGGCATGATTACATGTTATCATAAAAGTGCCTTTTTCTACTGTACATGCTCACAGCATGGATATAAAACCTTGTTGGAGGATTTTTGGAGGCGTTTTAATAGTGGGCGTTGTAGGCGGAATAGGCGTGTCCTGTGACGTGCATTAATTACCTCTTTGTGTACCTCTTTGTAGCTGTTTTTATATATTTAGAGCACACAAAAGAGAGACGCGTGTTTATGTCTGACATAAGGATTGTGGATGATGGGAAAAATTCCAAAAAAGAGCACTTTTCCTTCTAAAAAACAACAAAAAAACCCTCCTGCTATTGTGAGTCGGTCCTGATGCTGCACAATGTGCGTGTAAATGTGCTGTTCACTGTATCCCCATGGCAACATCATCACTGTGTGAACACTGAGGATAAAAGCGGCCAATTTACCACATGGAAAGGTACACGTCGCAATCAACCACAGCAACTGGACTAAAACTTCTTCTTTTCTTTTTTTCCCCACTCGTTTTAATCATTTCCTGACCTCTGCTGGAACCATGTATTTTTTTTCCAAGTGGCATGCTCATATATGGAAGTCCGTGTTGCATTGACGTCAGTGGAACTCTGTTTAAAAAAACTACTGTAAAACGAAGCGTGCAGAGCCGCCCAAAACTGCTTTCAGGGCTCACTTCCAAATGCGCAGACCTCATTATCTGACACGTTGGCATCGTTTAACATGAGAATACGACATTGTAACAACATGTATAGGTCCGAAAAGAGGAAAAGCATAATAGGTCCCCTTTAAAGAACCCTTTAAAATATTTCTGTGTCCAGATGGTGATCCGGATCACCCCCAGAATTTAATGAGTTCTTCCATGTCCCATTTCATCCAAATCCATTCACACTGTTTCAAGTTATTATTAACACAATTGTTGGATGGAAGGTTTAAGAAGTCATTGGCCAAGAAGAAAAAGAAAAAAAATTATTATTAACACAAACAGATAAACATAACCTCTGCAATTGCACTTGGCGGAGGTAAAAAGTGGAATAAAAATATAATTTAATTATAAAAATGAAATAAGTTGGAACAAATAACATTTTTTACAACAGTATGTATTGAAAGAAACGCATAATTCATGAATAAATGTTGCGTGTAGATGAAGAAAACAACTGTGGCCTGCAGTGTTGACTGCAAGCTACGTGTTTAAACACGCTCGGGGAAGCAACTTCTCTTTCACTTTTTTTTTGCTGGATTTCAACACCAAGTGCAAAGCAACACTTGGATGGCGCAACATGGGTCGGCTTTAGTAGGTTCCTCAAAAGCCCGACAAAGCAGTCATATTCCAAAAACGACACGTTGCGGCGGAGAACGTGTCAACAGCTTATCAAAATACGTGCTGCAGGTGCGAAAGTTCTTACTTTGTGGCAGTTTTGGTGGTGTCCTCCTCTCTTGTTGTCTTATTTCCTCAACAAGATGAGCAGGTGTTTAAAAAAATATATATTCCACTTGAAGGTGACAGCGGCAGGCTTCTTGTTGGCGTCTAGTGGCAGCCTCCACAGGTCTTCATGGTGCAGCCGAGAGTTGAGAGCAACAACTGAAACTCAGTGTGAAACCTCCACGCCCATTTACTGCTCAGGATCTTTCCCTGTGATGGCCCTCCCACACTAACACACCCGTCACACTTGACTGTGGGCTTCCCAGAGGTCACACGGAACTATGACCTCTCCCCTGACACATTTCATAGGAGTTGAGCAAGGTGTGTCACGTCGCTCGTCCCGCCCCAGGGTGAAGCAGATTCCAGTCGGTGACGCCACTGTTTACTTGCCCTGTGCCGGCACAGAACCAGCAGGATGTTTTGTCACGCTGACGCTGAGCCTGAGTCATCGATACTCTAAATAGTGACCTGGTAAAACAATGTGTATGATGAGACAATGAGATGAGACAATAGAAGATGCCATAAAATACCACTCATATGTCAATGTATAAGGAAATTACAATATCTCTCAATATCTCTAGTCAAAATATATGTATTGTATATATTTATATATATGTACAGTACAGAGTGCTCACTTCAAATATTGATTTATTTTTATTCATTAATTACTTTAAACACTTTTTTTAAAGACTTAAAACTTTCCAACATGCAGAACACACATGGATGGGGCGTGTCTAGTGCGAGCATTGTGGCCCGCCCTCATCTTTAATCGGACCAATCAGGACGCCTGAAGTCATAAAGGCGGAATAAACACGGAAGTGGTGGGAAAGAGAAACACCACAGGGCCGTTTGACACGTCGGCGGTGCATCATAAGGTATTAAATAAGTGTCAATGTATGCAAAAGTAATATCGTTTGCTTTGTCCAATACAGTTGTTAAGCAAATTAAGTCCGGGTGAATTCTGTCAATGAATAGCCACTAACGACTTCATTGTACTACTAAGGGAATATAGTTTAAATGATAAGTGGTGTTTTCGCTCATGAAAGCAGAAATGGAGGGGGATTCCGGGGTGGTTTTAGCCACGGAGCGATACGGCAGTGGTGAGTCCTGGAAGTATTTTGCAAAAGATGGAGTGATGGAGAGGAGAAGAGTTGGCAGTGGAGCTAAATCAAGAGGAAAGTCCTTTGTTGGCGTTTTCAAAGTAAGAAAAAGCAATTCATTAAATGTCCACCTCCTCAACCTGATGTTTAATATGTCTTTTTGTAAAATGGATTCATAAATTCCAGAGCATCTTTATGCCTCAAGGCTATCCGGAGAGTGTGAGCGGCGACTACCTGCAGTACCAGCTTTGGGATACTGCGCAGGTATAAGTATTCAGACAGGACCAAACCATCAAGGTCAGCATCCTTTGAAAGCCTCTTGATGCTCTCCTCAGGCCTTCGCCAGCTCTCTGTCGGGGACTCTGGCCACTCAGGCGTCACTTAAAGGCGTCGGTGTTGGAAACCAGGAAGCAACAGTGGCCGCAGCCACCGTAACGTGGTTGTTAAGAGGTGACGCTTACGACGAATAGAAGCAGCATCGTGCTTGTTGACAGCTGGCAATCCTTAAGGGGGTTTTTGTTGTTTTTTTCAGATGGAACCAGCATGCTGGGACGGATCCTCTTCGCCTGGTTTAAAGGGTAAACTCTGTCTTTGGTTGGAGCATTTGGTTGAAAACCTTGTTTGTTTATGATTTGTTGTGTGTCTTTGCCTCAGGAACAAGTTGGACTCTGAGGCCAAGAAATGGAGGTATGCTCTGAAATGTTTATTTGTCGAAATAGTCCTGATGTCAGTGTTTTTGTCAAGGCTTTTTGCAGACGTTCTCAATGATATTGCCATGTTCATGGAAGTACTGGCCCCGTTCTTTCCTGCATGGTTCACCATGATAGTGTGCACGTCAGGCATATTCAAGGTAAATGCAACATAAATGTTTAGTGCTTACTACGTGGTAGCAAGAACTAGTCACGTGCACATGGTGCAAGAATACATACTTGTGCATTGCTGAGGAAGAACATCACTTTTGTTCTTTTTAGTTAAGATTTCCCTCCTTTATGCCTCCCAAGCATGAGGCGGACTCTTCTGATGGCAACGTGTCTAAGAAAAAAAGAGTAAAAAGTGAAATTAGACATGGCAAAATGCTCACAAAAGTGGAGAAATGCCCATCAACATCAGCTGCATACCCTCCGTGACCTTGGCGAAGGCTGAAGATGGTATTTTTGAGCATGTGAAAAGATCCTTCGATGAAATGGACCGTGTTAACCAAGCAGTGTAGCGGTCTCATTATTGAGACTTCCTCCTACCAATAAGCTTGTGTCTCCCTTGAAACGACCCCTTCCAGCGTGCAAGACATCCACAGGGATCAAACTTGTTCTCTTTTCCATTACCGTACTTGTATCTTTTTCTTACTGTATTTAATGTCTTTCACATGTTCTGTGTTTGATGTGAGCGACTTGGGTGTTCATTAGTTGTTCATTTAGGTCAGGGGTGTTTCAACGTTTCCCAGCGAGGGCCGCAGAGTGAAAAATGAAAGGATTTCCATATATTTGAAGAAAAAAACTGCTTTGAGGTCTCAACTTTGTGATATAGGTGAACATTTTTCAACGTCTTAAATACTCTTTGTAAATTTTCTTTTCGTAGTATTACGACTTGATTCTCATCATAGAACTTTTTTCCCCAACCCAATTTTGCAAACATAACTTATTTTGTTTTGTTTGGTTCTCATAATATAACGACTTCCAAAAAATCCATCTTTTTTAATTTGAGCTCTATGCTCTCTAATATTACAAGTTTATTCTCGTAAAATTGTGACATTTGTGCTCGTTAGAATCATATTTTTGACTTTATTCTCATTAAATTATAGCTGTTTTTTTTTCCATTGCTGTTGTTTTTTATTTATTTATTTCAACTTTCTTCTTGTACATTTTTTTTCTCATAATTATATATTTTGACTTTATTCTCGTAACATAATTTTTTCCTCAATTTACAACTTTATTTGCCTTGTCATATTACAATTTTTTTTGTAAACATCATTGTCCTTCAAGGTTTCAACTTCATGCTACTAAAAATTGCATTATTATTCCTCATATTATGATGTTCTTCTAAAATTACAACTTTTTCTTGTTAGATTACAACTTTTTGCTCTTAATATTTTGACTTTATTCTTAAAATTACTGCTGATTTTTCCATGTTCCATTTTTAGAATGTGCTGTGGACCAATAATTAAAAAAAAGAGCCCCGGGCCACACTTTGGACACCCCTGATGTAGTCAGACCGCCTGTAGTACATAAAACATCTAAAGCTGCTGTATAATACAATTTTTTTCAAATGTAGTAATAATACAATTTCCGCCGTTTTATCTGACCAGTCTGTGGTTGGCGTGGCGGGCGGGGCCACCAGAGCCGCTCTGACCGTTCATCAAGCTCGCCGAGACAACATGGCTGACATCTCTGCCAAAGACGGCAGTCAGGTGCGTTTGAATTTTCAAGTATTTTGAAATATCTTCGGGAGTGTGACTGTCAGCGAAGCCTAATTCTGCTCTTTGTCACAGGAGACTTTGGTGAACCTGGCGGGGCTTCTGGTCAGTCTGATCCTCATCCCGCTCGTCACGGATAATCCTGTGTAAGCGTTATGTGACGTCATCGTCATTTAGGTATTTTTTTAAATTGAAATGAGACATAACTTTTTTTTCCCCTTCCTCCCGCCAGATTGACCCTCAGCCTCTTCTGCGTCTTCACGGCCCTCCACCTCTTTGCCAACTACAAGGCTGTTCGTTCGGTCGTCATGGAAACGCTCAATGAGGCGCGTCTCGCTATCGTGCTGCAGCACTTCCTCCAAGATGGACGCATCCTGAGTCCAGCAGAGGCCAACCGGAAAGAACCGGTTCTATTGGGTAAAAGACACGGTTGCTCTGCTGAAATTTGTGTAATGAATAATTCTGTCCCCCCCGCCCCCCACAGAGTTTAGGAAAACTGTGCCTATCAAACTTGGTGTGAGGCTTCAGGAAGTTGTCCAAAGGTAACATTGCTCATGTGATAGAATTACATTTCATGCCATTTAATTGTATTTTTGTAGCCCAGAGGAGCTCAGTTTGGCTTTTAAGAAAAACAACAACACGCCCTTCCTGTTGGCCGTCACAAATGGTACAAAAACACACAAGAGACTTGTTCAAATGCTTGGAATGTGTGTCGACGTATGTCGTTTTTCCTTCAGGCTGCGTATGTGTGTGTCTGGGAGCGCAAGCATGCACGCAAGATGAAATCAGAGCAATGTGTCAAGCCATCTGGATTAGCGACGAGTTGACAGCTTGCACAGAACTACCAGAGAAACATCCAGGTGAGTCTTGAACCTTTATTCAGTCTCAGAGTGAACTGGTTCACCATTCACCACCACGTCTTTTTAAGATCTCGTGCACGAGAGCCACAAGTTGATGGACGCTGTGTTCAGCCAATTTGTCCAAGGTGAGCAGTCACACTGTTAGTATTTTATTTTTTTTATTACTCTCAGAGGCGCATCAGCTAAATCTCTTGGACAGGTGTGGAAGCTGCCGGCTGGGATGTGAAAAGAACGCTGCTGGACTGGGATGAGTGGAGGCTGGAATTGAAAACCAAAAGCAGCTGAGTCGTGCTGATTTACAGCAGTGTTTGTCAAACAAATGTCACTGAATGAGTCATTCTTAGCTTTGTATACATTTATACATTAAAACGTATCTAAAGAACTGTTGTCTTTTATTGAAAGCCTGTGTAGACCTGTAAGTCAATAGGGGGCGTTTTGTAAAATCACAAAGAAGAATACAACAGACAAGTATGGTATTTGTCCTATAATTTCACCCTATGTATGGTTTCCGACTAATACATGGCTATTAGCACACAATACATTCTGCACTGCGCCTGATGTGCAATTTTTCACGTACCTTCTTACTGCCAGGTGGGGACGCTGTTCTGCCCGTGGCAGCTTTTTTCCAACAGTGCTTTTAGTTTATTTAAACGTGAAACTGCATTATAAGCCACACTAAGCACGGTGACGTATATCTGAGCAAAGTCAGATCGGGTATCTACATATTTTAATCAAAATACGACAGTTTTAAGCTTCTGGTACGATAATTTTTCATTTGCTGTCTGGCAACACTGAACGCCAATAAAACCAAGAAGAAGAATTATAACAACATCCGCTATCGAGCTTGTCCGATGAAGCGTGCGATATTTTGTAAGCTCAAAGCGGAAATGGTTTATTACCACGTAAATAATCAAATGCTTAGCAATATTAACGCATGTAAACCCAATTTAGAATATTAAAACTATAAATATTATAATCTTAAGAATTTCTAATGTAGTTATTACGGATGACACGGTGGTTAAACTGTACCCACAAACCTTCCGACAGTCCGAAGGTCTTATTTTGAAAAAAGGCTCCGCCGTTCCTGTATGCCAACTTGACTTAAATGTGCTAACGCGAACAAGGCGAACAATTCCAAAGTTGTGGGGCAAGTTTTGTTGTAAATGGGGCGTCATAAATGTGCCTATGGGTGTGAGAGCCCCGACGAGAAATATTTCAAGTAAGCCTGCAGTTGTGCGTAGTTATTTTCACGTAATATCTAAGCTAAATTTGCCCCACTAAGTGTCATCTCATGCTAATGCTAACACTACATGTAATGTTTCCTGCTGCTGCAGGTTTCCACTGTTCAACGAGAGGAGACTGAAGAAATGGCTGGCCAACATGAAGTGGAAGGACTGGACGCCTTCTCGCTTCTCTGTGCTGTGTAGCAAACACTTTGAGGAGCAACACCTGGACAGAAGTGGCAAATGTGTCCAGCTGAGAGAAGATGCTGTTCCCACAATCTTTCAACCCCAAGATGAGGCCAAAAAGATGCAGGTTTGGATTTCATATTTTATCGATGGATAAACAAGTCACCTCCTGCAGAAGTAAGCACTATGATGCTAGACAGCTATGATTTATCCTCCGTCTATTTATGAGACTCAACAACTCAGCTCAAATGAAACAAGTACAATTTTAACGTGGAAATACTGTTGCTGTCTCCTCAATGTAGGCACTCACGACTCCAAAAAGTAGGAGACGGAAGGTGAGATTAAATTTTACAAAAAAAAATGTCTTTGTTTATATTTTGATGTCATGGACTGTTGTTTGTATCGTTAGCACGTTAGCACTAAATCCTCAAATACGGCGACGGCCACGCCTGACACGGTTGAGGGCAGCGTCCCAGACGACCCCCTCGGCCACGAGGACAGCGACCCTGCCAGGTAAACTTTGCACCAGCCTTTAATCAACATGAGTTGCTTGCTCAGTGTTTTTTGTGTGTGTGTTCATCAGACACGTGGAGGACCAACGGAAGCCCAGCAGGTGGAGGATCATCATGGACGAAGGCCTAATAAAGATCACCTCTTTCCCGCACTTCTTCCACGGGGATTATTGTGCCTCACAGGTAATGATGTGAATGAAAACTCTCTGCGGTGATGTCGTCGCGCACAGTTTAAAGACAGCGACAACAGTTCCTCTTGTGTTTACCCACAGGACGTCCAGTGGGCTCCTGACACCGACGTGATGACCTCCACTGAGGAGGTTTGTGTGCAACCTCATTATTAATTATGATATACTGTGTGCGCAGTTATTAAGTTTTGTGCTGTGACCAATCCCAAGAGAGTAGGTGTGGCCAGGTGGTACGCTGCTAACTCCAAACATGTCGGCCAAGAGGAGAAGAATGCAGATTGACCTTGTACACAAAGAATAGTGTAGAAAACTTGTATAGGGTAGTGGCGTCCAAGGTGTAACCCGGAGCCCATTTACAGCCTGCAAGGCTTTTTCTAAAAATAGCAGTGGTGGTGGGTGCATTTGGTACCTGGACTTTTTCGGCAGTTGCTGTGAGGGGCCAGTTTTATTAAAATATTGTTACGCTCTCCTGTTTCTCCCACAGATGGCCTGCAAAGACCCTGAGAAGGTGATCCAGGTGAGTTGTGTTGCTGTGCGGCTGAGCGCGTCCACCTTCACTCAGCATCTCCGTCTATGCGTCAGGTGAGCGAGGCGTGGCAGTGGCTCAGCCTGGACGTGCGCGGGCCTCTGCCAAAGACGCACAACGGCCACACCTACGTGGTGACGCTGAGCGACTGCTACTCCAAGTGGGTGGAGGCCGCCCCCGTGCCGGCGTTCCTTTCCAAGCACGTCGCCAAGCACATCGCAGACACCATCGTGCACTTTGGCTTCCCGCTGTGCGTCCTTTCCCGGCTGCCTCGCGACATCATCCGCCAGGTGAGCGATAGCCGCCCCCACACTACAACGTGAAGATGCCGAATTCCTGTGTGTATCACCGTCTGCATCAGATCAACCAGGAGCTCACCAGTCAGCTGACAATCTCCACGGCGCTTGTGATCTATCATCCACACGCCGGCGCCACTGATGAGAACACACAGCAGATGATTGACAGGTCTGGAACATGACGTCCATTTGCACCAGATCTTATTAGATTGCTGTACCTAATCATGTGGCCTGCATGCTCTCCACCAGCATGGTCCGCGAGCTTGTCCAGGACCATGCGGCCGACTGGGACGTCTACCTGCCTGCCAAGGTCTTCGCTCTCTGCTTCCAAGAACATTCGGCCACGAAACAGCGACCCTTTGCGCTGCTCTGCTGCAGCGGCCTGAAACCTGTTCACACGCCACGGCCACTACGTGTGAGTTTTTGCGTCGGAGTCTTGTCGTGTTAAAATGATCTTAACGTGCTCTCCTCTCTGCTCCGCAGTACACCAACATAGAGATCCGAGAGAGCGCTCTAGTGGTCAAATAGCGTTAAATCTGTAAGTCGCCTTTCTTTCTGCAAGTGGAATTCATGGATATTTGAGTGAATTTCCATCAATTTCTGACAATGAGGTGGAAACTGAACCACGGTCATCTTCCGGAGGACTTTTCATCACCAGTTGTCTTTGAATTTTCATGAATCCTGTGGGAAATGTTTTTTGAAAAATTAAACATGCAATTTTGCTTTGGAATGGAACCATTTGTCCGCTATTGTTGTTCATGTCGCACTGTCACGTCACATGATATTGAATTCAAATGTCAATAATGTATAGTAGTATTTATATATAGGAGTATTTTCAAATGACAGTACAGTTGTCCCTCGCTACATTGTGAAAAATTAATGAATAAATTATTACAGTTTCCTGGTTGACTACGGCCTATTGTTAGAAAAAAAAAGCATATTTAATCGAATTGTACATATTTTTTTCCCAAATGAAGCATTGTCAGGCTAAATTAACTAATGTAGAAATACTGTATATGCCATTAAGACCACCAATCAACTTGTGAATGTAATATCTACATGGGTCCATGGGTGTCAGTAAATTGATTCAATGAGACAAGCACCAGACTTGACCACTGAAACTTTTATTGGCTTTTATTGCAGGTTTAAATTATCTCACAGGCACCATAATGATAGCAAGATAATAGTCATAATAATAACACAGGCTATAGTTGCGGCAATAGCCCACCACAAGCTAAAACTCAACTCTGAACCCCCGACGTCATTTCCTGTCCGCCACCCATTCTGCTTCTCTACAAGGTAAACTGTCTTTATATTTACTATATTGGGTAATACGAATGTGAAGGTGACTGTAATTTTTTTTTATTAAAAAAATTAACTAAATGGGAAATCTAAATCTAATTTAAAACTAAATACAAATGTTAAAAATAAATATTAAACCAGCCAGAATTGAAGTCAAGATAAAGTCATAAAATTACACAGTCCTCGGTTTTGTTCTAAAATATTTCACCTCATCTTTTATATTGATTAAGTGTTTGGCATCTGGCAACAAGATAGCGAGAAGGCTGGCTGCAAATTTGGCCAATCATTGGTCACACTGACGTCACGTGAATTCACTGACCACCTCGCCAGCATGTACGTAATGTGGCCACAAGGGGCGCTCTATAGTGAGTCCGGGCGTAAAGGACTATGTTTGTTTTTCGTCTCCTAATTTTCATTCAGTGAGCATAAGACACACAACACAAACTACACTTGACAAATAATTTCACATTACGTTTTGATATCCCAAATATGTTTACACCATTTTCATGTGACGTTCTTATTTTTATGAATGACTATTATTGACTTTTTCTTTCAGGGTGCCACATGCTGAAGTATTTCTACAGAAGAATGTTAAGATTTATTTTAAGATTTATATTTAGATATTAAATTTGGCATTTATATATCTTATTTATCGACCAGTCCAGGGTGTACCCTGCCTCTTGCCAAAAGTCAGCTGGGATAGGCACCAGCATACCCCCGCGACACACGTGCAGACAAGTGGCATAGCAAATGGATTGATGGATATAATATTTATATTTAAGGTTTTTTTGCCATATTTTTATATTTCATATTTATATTTTTTGACGCAGTCTCATTAGGAGCATGCCCCGACGTTGTCAGGCATGCGTACAAGCACGTGGGGGCCACACAAACTACTGAGAATCATTTTGAGTTGCTACAATGACATTTTGGCAAAATGGACCAGTTTGCTGCATCATTTTTTCACTTTCATTTTTGGGGTGTCTTTGATTACCCCCCTCTATAGGGTGATCATTTTCATTTCTATCAAATGATGTGGCATCATTTTGTTACTAATACATCACCCACTTATTATCAGGAAAGATATTCAAGATCATTTTTCCCCCAGTTTAGATCTGATGTGTTTTTGAAGTGTTCCTCCAATTTTTTTGAGCAGTATATATATAATATTAATACCATTGAATTTGTACTTTTTTAAATGTGAGAAAAGTGAGCTAAATATTCAAACTATATAGCTAAAAAAGTTTTTTTTTAATTTTTTTTTTTACATTCGGCACCTAATATAGGGGGCTCTCATAGTAGTAAATGTATTCAGAAGATCGTAAATGGGTTAAACTAAAATATTTTGTTTACAAAGAAGGAATCCTGCTTCGTTAATTCAGTTATCACGGTCGGGTCTGGAGTACTGTATATCTCAGGGGTCACCAATGCGGTGCCCAATGAGGCACCCGCAAGCCTGCTTTTCATTCAGGCTTTCAGTTAATATGAGAACACTAGAAAGAAATGCATTCTGAAACACAAAATGTGTGTTGTGTGGATACCAGCACTTTGTTAATGTTCTGGTAAAACAAGCATATTCGCTTTGTTTGGGTTAAAGTAAGTATGAAAATAAATGTTACAAAAATGAGTCGCTGCTGGCCATTTTCATTTTGTAAAAGTAGCGCTCAAGAAAAAACGTTGGAGACCACTGGGCCATAGCTCGTGTTGTCGTACAGTATTTGCAGTCAGGAGCAAAAAATGCTGCCATCTGCTGGCTGAAGTTGTAACTGCAGTTTTGTCAGTGCTTGGGAGCAACGAAAACATCTCAATGAAAAATACAATCATAATAATGGTGACTCCAAGAGTAAACAGGATCCCTGAGATGCGTTTTTAACGACCAGACACATGACACGACACAAACAAAAAACACGCGCAGTGTTTACGTCACAAACATGAAGCACTCCATTAAGGACTCCGCGTTTATCTATGAAAGTGTGGTTGCATTCAATGAACCACGGTCTAACACAAGCACACACATTTCTGCACCGCGTTGTATTTATTAGTAAGAGTGAGTGATGAGTGAGGTTGGAAGGTACAATGAGTGGAACTGATTTGCTGACATTCTAAAAAGGCGGCGTTCAGCGGAGCCGAGTTTGGGGAAACTTCGAAATTCCGACAGTCGAGTGTACAACTTTAACGCAGCATCAGCTGTCGCTGTGCAGTTGAGGCGTTTTCCCTCCCCCACCCCACCCCCCCTCACTGTGTAGTCGACCGTGAGACATGGTGAGTGCACTAAACTCACACACAAAACATTATAATGCCTTACCTGGCTCGTTAAACCTCACTTTGCGCAGCCGGTGAATGCGGCCGATATGTTAGATTACACCACAGCACCAAGAGGAAGCGAGCGTATCACCAAAAAGCCGACATCCAAGAGGCTTGCTTTGTTTAGCTAACACTTGCTAGCCTCTCTCCGGTGAGCATTTCATCTTAACGACACATTGCTTCTTAATTTCACCGTCGGTGGTTGTCATGAAGCAGCAAACGTGTTGGCGTAAAAGAGCCAAGAGGCTCACATTGTTTTGTACAAGTGTCAGCCGTCCTTTACTGTTACTGTCAACCGTTCCTTAGCTGGAGAGGGACAACAAAACTAGCTTAAGTTGTCAGTAGCAACCGAAGATGTGTTCTTTTTTTTAAGTAATATTTGCTTACAATCTGGAAGCAAGCATTTGAATGTCGTCCTGGTTTAAAGATAGCCATTAAATGATGATTTAGTAATCCGCAGCCTGGGGCCTGTTGTGACTCTAAAGTTAAACCGGCGAACTGCGGCTTTAAACTTAACAGTGGACGTTAAATGCAGCTAGCATAGCATTAGCTCATCACGACATGACTCATGTTGGCCATTAAACAAATGAGTCGAAATATTTTGTCAAGTTTAGTAGACATTTTCCTTCGTTGACTGTTTTTACTGACCTACTCATTCTTATTACACTTCACGGCTGTTTGTATGGTTCTACCTCCCAAAGTGCGATAGCTTGATGCTAACTGACTTGGCTGTCACTTTTAAACTTTTCGTTTTGTTCATCAAATGTGATGACAATAATGCTTAACTGCCTCAATTCATAAATCTCCACTCGGCATTTAAATGCAGGAAATGTGAGCGTGACGCCATTAATTAGAGGCGGGCGGATCGATGCAAATAACGACAGTGTCGATATGAAGAGTTGGATCTGTTTTGAAGCGACACTAGCGTGATGATATTTTTCAGGTCTCTTGTTTTTTTCATAAACGTCTGTTTCGTCGTGTTCATCTTAAAATTTGTTTTTGTTTAGCAACTTAGCCCTATTGACTATTTTGCTCAAACAATTTGTCTTACATTGTTGTTATATTTTTAAATTCTTCACAAAATCTATAAGTAATAATTTAAAATGTTTTTGTTTGCCTGAAATCTTTGTCCTGTGTTTTATTCCGTATGTAATCCTAATCAACAAATTGAAGGAAAAGTCATTAAATTGATTAGAAAAAAGTATCGGTATCGAAAGGGCTGCAGTGTTTCCCATACATTCATTTGTGGCGGCACGTGACTTTGTCGATATATTCAACAAGTAATCAAACCTGCCGCGATACTCCTAGATTGCGCAACCCACCGTCACCACAAATGCATTGTAGTCCTGTGGGAAACACTGTACTGGCCTTGTTTTTATGTGGTTTACAAAACCCCTAGCTATTCTGTTTTGATGTTGATGCTTAGGTGAGTGTTGATGTTTTAATTGATATATTGTCTCCTGCGTATCAGAAGATTAGTGTCATGTGTCAAACATATCTGTCAATCACTGACGGCGGCCGCTCTTGGCGTCCACAGGATGTGTTTCTAATGATCCGACGTCACAAGACGACCATCTTCACCGATGCCAAAGAGTCCACTTCGGTGTACGAGCTGAAACGCATCGTGGAAGGCATCCTCAAGAGGCCGCCCGAGGATCAGATGCTTTACAAGGTAAACCGCGCGTAATGACGTCAGCTCATTTGCGTGTTTGGCCATGACGCATTTGCATGCCATCATAACGGACGCCATAGGAGAGACGGGGAATCTTTTGGGAGACAAAGGGTGAGTTAAAAAAAACATGAAGAGCTAAGCAAATATGTTTAAAAATACAAATGAACTTTGTTTGGTCATTCTTTTTGTCGTTTTTTTAATGTCACAAACGAGACAGAGCCGACGTGTGCTTTCTTGTCCGACTCTCCAAAAGTCTCTTGACGAGATTTGTCGCGAGTCGATTTTTGAAAAATGGAAACTGGAACAGGGAGGCTGTACCTGGATCTTTTCAACAAAGGAGGCGCGCTGCTCATTACAGTTTACACAAAGACGTCAGAAACGTCGTTTCCGTGCAGCACATCTCCAAGAAGCCTTTTTGATGTCTTCATAGCATTTATATCTGGGGTGTCCAAGGTGTGGCCCAGGGGCCATTTGTGGCTGGCAGCACATTCTAAAAATATAATTTAACAAGGAAATGTTCAAAACCAAAAAAATCTTGCAGTAATTTTACAACAAAGTCAAAATATGAAGAGAAAAAAAGTTGTAATCTAATGAGAAAAAGTTGTAACTGTGCTTCGTAAGACACCTCATACACACCTGGTCTGCTAGAGAATAAGAAGCTGTAGCAGGAGGGATCCGTGTTGCCAGCTTTGCTGCTATATATAGCGAGTATTCAGACCCCTCGAGAGTCTGTTTTTCAAAAAAGCAATTAGTGACAAACACTTTCTTTTTTTTGGTGTTATTGGACACGTTTGAAGACTTTAGCATGAGAGCACATAGGTATCTCTCTCCTCAACGAGCAGCCACTGCTGCCGTGGGCCCCTCCAGTCTGAAAACACTCACACTCTTTCTTGTGGCATTTTGGGTTTTTTTTTTAGCTCACTTTGTCTCCCACAGCGTCCATAAAAGTGACATACACATGCGTCATGGCAAATTGTGTAAACCCCGCAACACGTTGCCACAAGTAGATCGCAGTCCTGTGGGACACACTGATAAAGAAGGCGACGTTTAGGCCTCGTGTGTGTCAGAGCACGTACAGTGCTGCAATGAGGTGGTTTATTTGTTTTTCGGACATGCTTAGCAAGTTACACCAAGGATCATCACATGTTTACAATTGCACAGTAGTCTCCAAAATGTTGTGCAGGTCAAATTACATGTGCAAGGTCCGGGTCCACCTGTTGAGGAACCCTGCTCATTGGTCGCTCAGGTGCTGCTCTGATTTGTATCATGTTGTCACCTGCTCCAAATGACTGTGCATCTTTGTCGCGTTCAGGACGACATGCTGCTGGAAGACACTCAGACGCTGGGAAACTGTGGCTTCACAAACCAAACAGCGCGACCTCAGGCCCCCGGCACAGTTGGACTAGCGTTTCGTCTCGGTAAAGAAATGTTTTGTTCAGTAAAATAAGACATCTCCACTTTGCTGCCTGGATGACTGCTGTGTGTGTGCGCGCGTGCGTGCTTGTCTTCACTTCCTGATTTGGCTCACCTCATGTGCGTACGTGTGTCTTCCTGCAGATGATTCATTTGAGCAGCTGAGCATCGAGCCGTTCTCCACACCCCCTGAGCTCCCCGACGTCATGAAGCCGCAGGACTCGGGCAGCACAGCCAACGAGCCGGCCGTACAGTGAGGGAGAGGCAGGAGTGGGGGTTTGCACCGGTTTGAGCGAGGGAGGGTACGAGGGAGGGAACATTTGGGAAGCGACGCCTCAGCGGCTAGTCTTGCGGACAACAGATCTGGAGCTGGACAGAAACAAACACGGGTTGTTGTGCGTGCAAGCGATGCGTTTGTGTGCATGTTAGATCCATATTCACACCCCACACTGGTCACAACACTGTTACCTGGTAGAGGCTCAACATGTAAAGCATTATACCTCCTATTTAATTAAGTCTAGTCTTTATTTGAGCTGTCATTGAGCTGCCTTACTTGTGCGTGTTTGTTTTTTACTGGCTTCAATGTGGGCGTCAACGAGGAGAGACCTTTTTACGCTTTTGTTTGTGTTAAGATATTCGCATATACTGGCTTGTTTTGGGGTCTCAGAAACAAATTCACGCTGATCATTTCCTGCAACACAATGGCTGCAAAGTGAACCATCTTTATCCCAATGTTACATCCTGGCTAATGTTTGTAGCACACAGCATCTTGTCGACCTTAATCCGTGGGCCTGGTAAATGTTTATAAGTTAAGGAAATGTAAGTTAAGGAAGTAGTGTTTGAGCCCTCCTGTTACCCCACAATCACGTAAAGGTTTATTGTATTTGCTTGTATACTATTTATACATTGTTACAGATTGTTTCCCTGAAATTAAAACAGAAAGAGAATGGAACGCAGCAAAACTTGAGTAATATTTATGATTTAGATCAGGGGTCACCAACGTTTTTGTGAGAGCTACTTTTACAAAATGAAAATGGCCAAGAGCTACTCATTTTTGTAACATTTATTTTCAGAGCTTATTTTAAACCCAAACAAAGCGAATATGCTTGTTTTACCAGAACATTAACAAAATGCTGGTGTCCACAACTCACATTTTGTATTTCAGAATGCATTTCTTTCTACTGTTCTTTCATTATTAACTGAAAACCTGAATGAAAAGCAGGCTTGCGGGCACCTCATGTGGTTGTGGGGGGCTACCTGGTGCCTGCGGGCACCACGTTGGTGACCCCTGATTTAGATGATCTACAACTACAAAGCCAAATCCTCCATGAGTCACCTTAGGGTGCTTGAATGTATTTGACAGAGTTGACTTAGGGCCCCAGTCAAAAAATGTAAATGATTCAACATTAAAACAGGTTGTTTTTTCACCTTTGTCCTCCTATTTGAATTTTACGTAGTGAATTGTCTTTTATTAAGAACCAAGCCATTGAGTTAATTTGATGACTAGCAGATGTTTAGTTCTAAGAGTATTTTAGTACACATTGGTGTTCTGAATACATCACACCTTTAAGTCTAATAGTAAGGATACTCGTGTGTCCAATTGTTTCTGACATTAGTGAACGCAGCACCTGTTAGCGCGGCTACGTTAGCATTGAGCTAGCGATGCTAACTTGATTACTAGCCTGTGCGCAGACAAAAAAAAGGCGCTTTACTCAGTGACAAACGGGGGCTCACTCGGTCGTTACTCGTGCGAATGGACGCCAACCAGTGTGTTCTGTCGGCAGCCAGGGCCGTCCTGGACTTGGCGGAGCGGGAGTGGCAGCCCCTGTCGGAGGCCGAGCTGGAGCAGCGCTTGGACCAGGCAGTGGAGGAGATATTTGAGGCGGAACTGATACATAAAGTCAAACGTCTGCGTCAGTCTGACATTTGTGTGACAGCACGGCCGATAGAAACTAATATGCTGCCTCAAGTTTCACAGGCTACTACTACTACTGCCGCTTCCCGGGAGGAAGTGGCGGTAGAACGGCCAAAGCAGTGCGATAACACTGTGGAGGAGACTGCTGCAGTCAAGGTGAGCTACTACCTTGCTCAATAAACCATTCGACACATTAGAAACAACTGCTCTTCTAGCCTAACGGTGAATGTTGTGCATGCATAGAGATGTCGCCCTCTTAAAAATATACTTTTTCTATCACTACATACCCAGTTCAATATGGCAACTACTTTCATTGGCCGCGTCGCAATGCCCGGATGTACTACTTCCGGCATAATAGAGGCCATGTACAGTACATATTGGTCTATGGGTTGCAGTTGGCACTATATTATATATAATGATTAATAAATAGTACATACAGGTGCATTTCAATAAATTATATTTAAGGTTAGTCTCTTTCAGTAGTTCAAAAACTTTTATGACTTTAGACACACAAATGTATTTCTTAATTCTGATGATTACAGCTAATAAAAACCCCAAATCAGTATCTCATAAAATGTGAAAAATTCTCATATAGCTGAATATTGTAAACGCTCTAATCAGCAAATAAGCTGCAAAAACTTTTGAGCCTTTTCTTCTCTTTGTCTGAATTGAACTCCTGAAATCAAATAACGTTTCCAGCATATTCTCATTTATTGAGATGCAACTGTGTAATTTCCATAGGGTAGGATTTTTCAAAGTTTATTCTGCTTGTGATGTATGTGACATTCTCCCACTTCTCTTTCATGTCTCATCAGTACATTACAGCTGTCCTTCAGGGCTGCAAATCCAGGTTTCCCATGACGGGCCGGGCACGCTTGGCCCTGTCCCAGACGGTTCCGCTGTGCCTCACCCTGCTCTCCGAGCGCGTCAGCTACCGTGCCTTGTCTCGCCATTTCCACTTGGAGAAAGGAAACATCCATCGCATCTTCTTTTACTTCTGCCA
Organism: Dunckerocampus dactyliophorus; assembly: GCF_027744805.1. Lineage (NCBI taxonomy): Eukaryota > Metazoa > Chordata > Actinopteri > Syngnathiformes > Syngnathidae > Dunckerocampus > Dunckerocampus dactyliophorus. The sequence continues at coordinate 3,449,148 of NC_072836.1, read as the reverse complement.
GTGTGTCAACATGCTGGAGGAGAAGCACATCTGTTGGCCAGTGGGTGGGTTTCACAATGTTGTCTCAGATGATGCCATGAGTCTCACTTGTGTGACCTTCCCTCTGCAGGAAGCGAGGCAGAAGATATCCTCTTCCCGCTCTCCGGAGGGAATGACAAAGGAGGCCCGTGTGTTCCTCGAGTGCTAGGAGTGCTGGGACACACACGGATTCCCGTCAGGCTGCCGATAGGGAAACACGACGTGGAGAGCACACAGCCGGAGGCAAAGAGGATGAAGAAGGCGGAGCATCCTGACTCTTGGCTCCACCTGGAGCTCGTGTGTGACCGTGCAGGACGCTTCCTCCACTGCAGGATCGGCAAAGGCCAGGACACAGACAGAGGCGTCACTCTCAGTAACAAACTCAAACGGGACCTGATGACTCCCGGCTCTGTGCTGCTGGCCCGGGCAGGCTACCCGCTAACTGCTCACATTTTAACACCCTACACTGGAAGTTGCAGGCCGAGAGAAGAGCTGTTAAACGCCACACTGGAGCCGCACCTCCGGATTCTGGATCAGGCTGTCGCCAACCTCAAGGCCAGATTCCAAAGACTCCTGTGCCTGGATATCGGGAACTACAGCCGAGCCCGAGCTGTGGTGCTGACTGCCTGCGTGCTCCACAATATCCTCTTGAACATAGGCGATGTGGTTCACGGAGAAGCTGGAGAGGAGGAAGTTCTAAATGAAGAGGGTGAGAAAGATGAGGAAGGTGTACACCAACGGGATGCCATTGCAGAACTTTTATGTTCTCAAAGCTCATGAAGATACAATAAATGTGTGCGGATGAGATGCTTAACCATTTGTTTAACCCCCTATTTTGAAGGTGGTTCATAGATGTTAGTTTTATAATATTTTCTGGAAAAGTTGAGAGAGAACTTAATGCCTTGTTAAATATTATTAGAACTGCCACCATATGAATACAAGCATCTTGATATGATCACAGTCACTTTTAATGCGGATTCAACACGTTGCAGTTCCACTTTTTACCCACGAGGGTAGTGGTACGCTTTAGCAATGCAGTGGATTGTTGATCGCTGAATTTTGGTCCAAAAATTAATTACAAAAATATCTTATTCACCCTAAGTTGGTAAAAATGTGTACATTTGTGATATTGGTAAAATATTCAGCACACATGTACCACTGTTAAAAAAAAAAGCCCACAATTTGTAAATGTCATGTTTCACTGATGTTTTTTCGTCAAGCATTCGCGTTTTGTAATTTGTTGGGTGGTCCTTGACCACACCATAGTTTGAGAAAAATGCACGCGTGAAACTTACATTTAACTTCTCTGATTCCATCTATTCATGGATCATCTTACGTTATCATTCGTTAGTGGTGAGTACCTATACATTGCATGCATCGTTTATCTTGTGGCAGCAGTTCAGTGACTGAGACTTCATCTTGGCCACTAGCGGCCATCTTTGTCCATGTGTGTGTTTTTCTGGGCCAGGCTTGAGATGGCCTGGGCCAGGTTGTTGATGGCCTCGATTTTCCTCTCCTCCAGAGCCTTCTGCTGGGCCCACATCTTCAGCTTCCTCTCCTGCAGCTCCATGTACAGCTGCAGGACGTCCTGCGGAGGCCGTGGGGAGCCGGATGAAGCTGCACCAGTGGGTGATGGCAGAATTGGCGTGAACCTTTTGCTCGCCATGGCCTTTCCCACCTTAGTCCCGCTCAACTTGGCCTGCCGCAGGTTTTGGATCTCCTCCTGGCTCTTACCCAGGACCTCGTGCATCCTCCTGAAGAACTCCCAGTGGACACTGGCCTCCCCCAGCCTCTTGGCCCTAGCGGCGTTCTTCCTGTAGGTGGTCAACATGTTTCTCCACTTGAGGTCGCACTCGTAGGACTTCACGGTGACGTCGCCCCCATCGGGCTCCCTCAGCTTGGCATTCACTTTCTCTGCCACCGTCTCCCAAAGTTTCTTTTTCTTGCATATGGGCTGGTCGAAAGCCTGATCCATTTCAAGTCTGGTGTTTACAAGATGCCATGTGGCCAGCAAGGTCCATACAAACTCTGAAGGTTGAATAAATGGAGTAATTTTGAAATCAGGTTTCATAAATAGATATTCACACACACAAGTTTCGTTGTATTGTTTATAACAGTATTCAGTGCCCCTACTGGAGCCTGCCAGGCTACCTTTCGTCATCGATGACTCACAAACAAACTTTTACTACAAGTGCTAAAATACTAACCTGCTTTAGTTTTATCGGCGCCCGCAATGGTAACAGCCGTTTCCACTCCCTCTACTTCTGAACCCTGAATCACAAGTGTTCCGATATTGTCCATGTTGTTAACTCACAACCATATCGGTGAATGCGCTGGCGTACAAACGATGTCTCTAGCGTGGAATTTAACAACGCCTCGAAAGCAGGCTGACGTATTGGGTAAACAAGAGACATCATTGTGTAGCCTATATTTTGGGAACTGTAGTCCTATTTGCTGCACGCATCGTCGATTATTATCGTTAGCGTGTATCAAAAAACTACAATCCCGAAACTCCACCAGCTGTATTGTGGCTGTATTGCCGATGGGATTGTAGTTTTCGCTGGCACGACTTGCTCAACCTGAAGCGACTCGGCGCGAAATGTGGACTACAACTCCCATCGTCTATTTGAGCGAGCCCTCCTCTCCGCTCCCTACTTCCTTCCCCTAGTCGTCCCTGTCTTCTTGTTTGGCTAAAGATGGCGTTAGCGGCTAACACAGGCGATTGCATTTTGTGTCACACAAATTATTCGATCAGTGGTGGCACAGCATCGAGCGGTCATAGCTTTGCCTCGTCACTTAACATGTGAAAATATGATACATTTGGCGAACACACGTCAGGTAGCTAGAAAAACGGTTGGCTGGCCTTCAGCACGACGTAGGCCTGTTTTGCGGGGAGCGGAGCGAAGCAACTGGAACTTCATTTCCAATCAGCCACTGCGGCATCAGGCGGTACAGACTTCTTTTGTATGCTGGGACTTGTAGTTTTATGACCATGTGAAACTTGAAAATAATGTATGAATGGACACTGTTAGACTACGTTTGACCTGTTTTGTTGTTTAAATGACTAATTGTTTGCTGGAAACATCCAAGCAATGCTCCACGTTTGGAATAACGTTTTTGTAAGTTAAAGCAAGTATATCAAAGAGATAAGTAAGTGCCTGGCAAGGCAACCATGGCTGCTTCTACCATGCAAGTTGGCTGGAAGCAATCTCGACCATCTTCCAGGGAGGGCTCTCCATCATCGCCAGAATTATCTTTAACTTGGTGTCTGGCCCACCTGTCCAAAGCAGCCGCTGGTGTTGAACACCCGGGTCACGGCAAAGCAGAGTCAGGAGGTGGCAGAGAGCTGGACAAGAGGTCCAGATACTCTCAGTGGCGAGCTCTGGTCGGCATCCGGATGCACCACATAAAGGGCGACAAGGCTGGCATCACCAGATTCCGAACTCGGGATGGTCTCCGACCCTTGTTGGACCTGCTCAGCCACCCGGAATGCTCTGGGAAAACTCTGGACCTGGCTCTCAGCATCCTGGCCAACTGCTGCACTGAATTTGAAACACGTATAGAGGTGAGATGAACTTACAACACAATAATTCTATACATTTAACATTTATTGAACTTAAACTTCTATTGTAGGTTCGTAAGCTTGATGGAATAAATATAGTTGGTGAGTGTTGCTTTCAGATATTTTAATACAGCGCTTTATGTGACACACACGTTCCATGGTGTGCAATGTTGACAAATGTCCCTGCTGCCTCAGTGGACATCATGAAGAAAAACGTGGCCCAGGAGACCATCCAAAACCGAGCTGCACGGGCTTTGGGAAATATGGCAATGGACTCTGAGAGCTCTGCGCTCATCCACTCGGCAGGTTAGAGAGCAGTGATGGACTGCATCGTGAATCAGACGTTATGGATATAAATCAAAAAACATCTGGTGTTCTTTACAGTTGAGAAAAATTGATTTAATCTTCATGTCACCCCCAGGTGGCGTACCTCTTCTCCTGCTCTGTGTGTCGTTGTCCTCCGCCCCATCTTCCCCCCCTGCAGCTTCACCCAAAGACTCTTGTCCTAAACTGCAGAGCGCTCAGTCGGCCGCTCGCGCCCTCCTCTACCTCTCAGATACGCCCTCAAACCGCCTGGCGCTGCTCACTCAAGGGACCTTATCGGCCCTTGCCCCCCTCATCGCTCCAGAATACCCTCAGGGCTTGCGGCGGGCTGCCCTCAAGACCCTCCACGAGCTCACCCGGGGATGCAGCCTAAAATGCGCCCGGGAGGTGTCTCGCTCAGGAGTCCTGACCCAGCTGGGCGTCATGGCGTCCGGAGAGGCTGGGAAGCCTTTTGAGCAGCTGGCACTGAAAACGCTGGCTAACGTGTGCTTTCAAGGCTGCTTGCGCCCCCTCGTGGGGTCACTCGGGGTCATCCCGAGGTTCATGGAGGAGGTGAAGAAGGATCAGCTCAAGTCGGGAGTCTTCCTCAAGGCATTGTGCTTGTGCTGCAAGGAGGCGGTCAACCGGATCAAGGTGAGCGAGCACGGCGGCTTGGAGGTGTTGATGAGCTTTTTGGCCGCCCACCCGAGTCACCCCCTCTCACGGCTCGTCATTCTGGCCTTCGTGGACTTTGTTTTCGACGAGGACTCCCTGGAGCAGTTACAGGAGTTGGGGCTGGTCCCCCTGCTAGTTGCCCGCCTCGTGGCGCTCACCACAGGGGAGGAGCCGTCAGCTAAGAAGATGGATGTTGGTGTCGCCTCCAGCTCGTCTCTCGCCGACTTCATGTCATCGTCATGCTTCGAGTCCTACGACTTCCCGACTCTTGAGGGCTCCAGACAGGAGGATGGTGGCAGGGATCAAGGTTCCTCAAGCTTTTTAAGTCTCAGGTAGGAAAAATAAAGTGCAATTGTTTGTTCTGATTCTACTGATTCATCATGTAACATGGGAATGTTTTGTGCTCCGTTCAGGTCCTGGCTGCTGTCTGAGGGAATGATCTCCTCTGAAGAGGACCTGCTGGACTCATCAAGCAGCGCAGACGGGCAGTGGACATCCACGTTTCCTCAAGTCTCCCCAAACCCTTACAGCCTCTCGTCTCTTAAAAGCACCTCTCCTTTCAACGCCGTTACTTCCTCTACCTCGAAAAAAGACACTCAGCTCACCTCATCATCGCCTTGGAAAGTCAGTGATTCTCCTCCCTCGAGTCCACAACCGACCCAAAACAGCCTCCCCACCATTTCTTCCCCTTCTACCATGACACAGAACCACCCTGTCTCACCTTCCGAGTTCTCGGAGCCCTTCAATAGACGGCAGCACTTGGTGCTTTCTTCGACTGCAAAAGTCACGCTTGACACTCCTCCGTCTGCGCTCCGCCCACCGGTTTACTACCACCCATATCACCCCGAGCCCTGGACGCCCGAGTCGCCCATCCTGTTGCTGCTCTCGCGTTTCTCGTATGTCGCCGACCCCACCCCGACCCTGGTCACCTTGGGCACTGTGTCCGGCCTGCTCCACTACCTCACGCACCACAAGCACCCCCGAAGCTGCTGCTTTCGACTGCTGTGCCGCCTCAGCTGCAACCCCAACTGCTTTGAGACGTTGATCCGCACCGGCTTGGTGCCGCTCATTCACCACCATCTTTGCCAGAGGGAGGGCGGGGCCGGAGGGCAGACGGAGCAAGTGAGAGCCAAAGTTAAACAACTCGGTGAGAAGTTTGAATACAACATTATTTCTTCTTTCCTCTGCACATGGAGACTAAATGAAGTTGTGTAAATATGGAGTAGCATAAACCCTGATGCACGTTTCCATGTCATGTCATGTAATAACAAGCAGTACGTAATGACTTGTGTTCTTTTGTTTGTGCAGGTCTGACTCTCCTTAATAATCTCCAAGTCCAGTGCGAGTCGAGTTTCGGTTCGGGTACCCTGGCTCACGTGATGCTGGCGGGCTCCGAGTCGCACAAAGTCAAATGTGCGCTCTCTCTGCCCTTAATCAGCAGGTCAGTTAGTGAACTAGACACCAGTGTGGGGGGTGTACAAACTTTTTGCAACTGGGGCTGCATGCAGAACAGCAAAATTTGCAAGCATGTGTATCGTGGTGAAAATATGTGTATTTTAGACACAAAATGTAGAAAAAAAAAGAGCTGCATGCCTCAAATGGCCCCTTGGCCACACTTTGGGCACCATTGGGCTAGTGTGTTAGGGCCTCCTGTGCTTTTTGAGATGCATGGTCATGGATACAAATCCAATTGTGGCATTTTTGTAGAAAAAAAATGTTTTGGTTCACCTTTTTAATGATTTTCTGTCTTTCTCACAAGCTGAATAATAATTTGCATTCATCCAACAGTAACAAGTCTCTCTTGAGGAAACTTCTCCTGGACACTGGCGGCCTCCTCTTGGCTCTGAAGCCTCTTGGTTGCCACGACGACAACAACGATGACGATGACGAAAGCCACACTTGCGAATGTGGGCAGCTGCTTTCTTGCTATGGCGGCGTGCCGTATTCGGACCCGACCTCCACGCTCCACTCGCTGTACTATTATCTCCTGATTGGATGCTTGTCTCCTCTGGTGACTAGCATCAAATCGGATCCGGACCCGATGAAAAGCCAAGAAGCTTTTGAAGCCGACGCAGCAGCGCCCCCTCCCTCCAAAAAGCCTCGCCGTGCCGACATGTGCCCGTATGGCACCTCGACCTTTGACCTACTCCTCCTGCTGGACGACGGGACAGAGATCCCAGCCAACAGGGAGGTCGTGGCCGGCCTGAGGGACCTGGACGAGGTCGGCTCAGAGTACTTCAGGGCTCTGCTGACGGGCGGATTCGGGGAAGCTCACGCCAATGCCGGAGAAGCCATCCGCATTAAAGACGTGAGCAAAGGAATGTTGCTACCAGTGCTACATTACCTGCATGGATGTCGCCTGGCAAAGAACGTCGAAGCGTCAAGCGAGGCCGAGGAAGGGCGATGCCAGTTTTTAGACAAATTGGTGCTGGAAGGCCTCGCTTCCTATCAAACAGATACTGAGGAGCTGACCTTCCAAAAGAATCCGTTAGGTGAGACCATGGTGGGAGCTTGCAGATTCTTGGCCATGGAGATGCAGAAAGAGTTGGAGGATCTCTGCGTGTCCCGTCTCCTTTCCCCCTGCCCCAACGAGACTGTATCAGCTCCATCAGAGGACCACGCAGCAGCGTCCCCTGCCGGACTGAACCGAGACCACCTGAAGACTACTGAGGATCACCTGGCTAACAGGACATCTGAGCTGGTCTTGACTTGTGTGGAAATGGAAATAGAGAACCTATCAGAAGAGATGTCCGTGCTAACAAAAGCTTCCGGTCACCAAAAAGGAAGTAAAAAACCGAGAGGACGGAAAGCGAACACAACTCCCAAAACCCGGGAGAGTTCAAAATCAGGTGTGTCAGGGGATTCAGGAATAAAAGAGGTAAAAAGTTCAGCAAAGCACCCCAACTCACATGCAAATTCCCTCCCCACCTCGGAGGAAAGAGGAGGAAGAGGCAGAGGTGTCCGTGCCCCTCTCCTTCCTCAGGTGTACTGGTTCGCTCTGCACTACAACTACCCGGTGATGCGTCGGGCCTGTCTTACGCTGCTGCTGGGCTCCCCGGACGGGGGGCGGCAGCTGTACTACTCCCCCCGCGAGACCGCAGACTGTCTACAACGATTAGCGAGCCAGGCCGAGTGCACAGACACGCTCAAACAGGATCTACTCGGTCTGGCTGCAGACGCTCTGACGTGAAACCACCAAGAGTAACGTGACTGAAAGTCACCATGTAATACTTGTATGCATGTCGCTTTATTTTGGAAGCTTTTTTTTTTTTGGAGCCTAATGGTATACTTCCTGACTAATTTTTTTAATGTTTTTTTTTTTTAATGCGATATGAACTGTCTCTATCTCTTTGATTTAAAGTCATATTGCTGGAAGTACCAGGATTATCAGGGTCGCTTGTTTATTATTTTGTACATAGAGATCAGGTGGAACGGCAGCAGTAGATTTCACCTGCCCAGTATCATTTGATGCCACTGAAATATATAAAGACATTATGACACACAATCTTTTGTTGTTTCTTGTTTCATTTAAGTGCAAATGTGGAACAGTAATATAGGTGACTTTCTTAACTTTACAAAATGGGAATTCCCTCGGATAATACAGTGAAGGGCTTTTTTTTTTTTTGCAGATTCTTGCCATTGACTGTATTTTACCTGGAATCTGCTGGGAGCTCTGTAATTCAAAATGTTTGCAGTCATTTAAAAGGTTGAAATAAATACATCTTAATACAATAATACTTACACAGCCATTAAATGCATTCCAATGCGATGCCCTATTCTTTTAGAAAACAAAACTTTTAGGAAGCGGTTTCTTTAATGTACCTGCCAATCAATTGCCCCGCCCACCAATCAGGTTTTCTGAGCTCGAGGTGTTTTCCTTGATTTGTTGCTTTCCGACTCCACGACCGAGCTTTGTAACTAGATGAATAACAACAATAACATGTTTTAGAGAGCATAATACTTAATTAGCAGTAGGAGTGGTTGCGCTGAAGTGTGCTTATGTATAAGTCGCAAGATATGCTTTAAAAGGTTTTATTTAAAAAGCCCGCCCAATTTTTGGCATCTTCTACCTACCGGAAGGAAGTTTGCGGCCTCGGCGAAGGTAAGCCATTCTATACTATATTATACAAGTGAAATTAAGTTGTGATTATCAAACGTCCCCCAGCGAGTTTTCTGAACCGCCTTTATGGCAGTCTCATCAAAACACAGCCATGAATGTACAGCAAAGCGAAGAAAGAGCAATATTCACAACAGTACCACAGTAACATTCACTAATGATGTGTTGTGATGAGTATAATAGACCACACACTAAATACATTGGCTTCAACAGGTACTGTATGTTGTATGACTGGCAGTGATTGACACAGACGGGCATATCGACTGCAATATACAATACTGGTCTTGAAATTTGGCATCACATTATTCTAAGATTCGTAGAATATATCTAGTAGAAAAAATGTGGTTTCACTTACTGCCACCTTGGCACGCTTTTCCACCGTCGAACGTCTTCTGGGTTTTTGACTCAGTGCTTGTGCTCCCAGTCTGGGTCGATAATACTGTACACATTCGGTCCCAAACTTTGCTTTATCAGAAGCACAGTTTCAAAACAAGTGTCCTCGAAATGTGCCGAAGACAATACCCAAGAATCTGACACGGCAAATGGCGTCTTTTGGAAATGTGAAGAGGCTGCCACACATCGAGCGGGCATAATATTAAAATGTGTATTCTATGGGCTGTTCCGAGAAGGGAAGGTTCTCGAAGTGATGTGGCGAGAAATGTAAAAAAAAAAAAAAAAAAGGGTAAATATGTCAACATAACACACATCTAACACAGGAAATGTGTTAAATATTTTTGAGTGTAGAGTCCAGGGTCGCGTTGCACGGGTGACCACCGTTACACCAGCGACCTGACAAGCCGGTTGACTTTTGAAGAGGCGTACTTAACAGGTAAATTTTGCATGTCTTCGTTGTGATATTTTACAATAGGATAGAGCAACTGATTTACATAGCTAATGTTAGCGTTGGAATGAGACCAAGTGGCCCATTAGTAGCATTTTTCTTTCAGCCAACATCCATTTGTCCTTGGAGTACCATCACTACACACTAATAGAAGAGAATAGAGCTCAAACCAGTTTAAAACTGTAGTTTAAAAGAAAAAAACTGATGAAATACGGCATTTTTTTTTATTACAGTGCAAGGGATCACTGTGTCGAAGAAGCATGGCCTCTTGATCTGACACTCAGTGGTGGGAGCTCTCGTAGCCGTCTGGCAGAGCGTTGGTGTGAGAATTGTGGAACAGCGAGTGGTTGCCATCGCCCCAGGGGAATTTCTGTTAGGAGACAGTGGCGAGCGATGTCTGAATTAGCCAATAAATCTCTGCCTACTTGTGGAGCTATGTTTGCTGTAAATAGTCTTGAGGTAGTGTCAAGGAGCGGGTGGATTTTTCATGGGATGCCGCTCACCTTGGTGCGGATGCGGAGGTGAGGGTATGGCACAAACTCTGGCTGCTCATGCGAGTGCTCCTGCATCTTCATGTAGGCGTTCACCATGCACACGCTGACGCCGGGTAAGGCCAAGATGAAGGTCAGGATCTTCCAGGTCCTCGCTGTGGAAACGTCAGCAGATGAAATGTTTTTACGCACATTGCAAGTTGTTCCACAATGGATTCCATCTTCGGTGACCAACCAAAAGTGAAGAAAAAGAATGTGTGGGCTGGCTGCCAGCTCTCACGCTTTAAAGTTCATTGTTCAACTACAGGATTAGCCACAGTAAGAGTCCATTTGTGTCCCGCAAGGTCCAGTCGCTAAATCAGTAAATGTAGGTCCACGATTGGCAGCTATATGTATGATGTGTACAAAGCAGAATCTTCACCTCATAAACATTAAGGCACAAAAAATGCACTGGTATATGATGTGGAACCCTTGAAGTTGAACACCACCCGTTCTGGGAAACTGGTCCATCTGCAATATGTTTGGATTTCAAAGCAAAGTTCCCCCTAGAGATAAATACAAGCAAGTGAAAAAATAATATATTTACAATCGTTACTATTCAAATGGAAAAATAATAGTGACTCAATTAATGACAGACGTAATGTGAAAGTGATTTATGTGACTTTTTAAAAAAGCATTCTTGACTATCAAGTGTAAAAAGAAGTGAAGCAGCTTTGAATTTGAATCTGCTAATTTTTTGGATTTTTTTGGTGTATTTCGATGTACAGTATTTTAAGTGCAGAGTTCATCCCTTCATGCTTAAAACTGAGGTCCTGTGAAGTTGTGTTGTATTATACAACTTTTGACGTTTTTGCGTGTGTGTGTGTGTGTGTGTGTGTGTGTGTGTTAATGTGAAGTCATCCTGACCTCCTCCTTCATGGCTCGAATGTGACGCAGCAGCTAGCATGCGCCGGGCGACCAAGGCGGCCGGAGACAAAGACATCTGTGGACACCAAGATGAGAGTTTGCAGGAGGAGACATGACGCGTGCACACCAGCAGAATCAGATCATGCACCTTCATCTTTTTTCGTCCAGGCAGGTGTATCATTCAAGATAAGTCAACAACTGCTTGGAGGACAGTACGTAAGACTACAATTGTCCTGTACATAGCAAAGGAGAGATCTGAGGCAGGGCCTACACGTGTCTCTGCGTCAACTAAAATATAAATAAAATACAAATAAAGTCAACTTACTGTGCTTCAGGCAGACAAGATTTAATACGCTTTATTTTCCCTCCTAGCAAGTTCGTCGCTCTTAACTTTCCTTCTTGCTTGTTTGTCCTTCAGTCTGTCCCGAGGTGAACTCGGCATGGGAGGCTCCTCCCCTCTCAACCTGTATCCGTGCCAAGAAACTTGAGTTTATATTTGGGGTGAGCGCACAGGCGGGCTGATATGTGACCAAGACGGCATGGAAGAGCAATAGGAGGCGTGTCTCTGCTTCCAGGACAGAGGTCTCTCATGAATAATGTTAAAAAACTCACATGACACACTAAGTGAGATCTGTAGGTGTGGAATATGTCAGTGGATGTGCATATATCACTTAGATAAAACATTTAAAAATCTATACTATGGTGTGAAAAAGTGTTTGGCTGCTTTCTGATTTCTTAATTTTTTGTCACACTTAAATGTTTCAGATCATCAAACAAATTTAAATATTAGTCAATGATAACACCACTGAAACCTTTTATTATGAAGGGAGAAAAAAATCCAAACCTACATGGCCCTGTGTGGAAAAAGTGATTGCCCCCTCAACCTAACAACTGCCCCCCAAAAGGTGATGAATTACACGCATACATTTTCTAAAGCTTTGGGACTCCAGCGAACCACAGTGTGAGCCATTATACACAAATGGTGACCACTCATCCAAGAGGTCACAAGAGATCCGACAACAGCATCCAAAGAACTGCAGGCCTCACTTACCTCAGTTAAGGTCAGTGTTCATAACTCCGCCATAAGAAAAACACTAGGGAAAAACGTCCTGCATGTCAGAGTTCCAAGACATAAACCACTGCTGAACAAAAAGAACATTAAGGCTCATCTCAATTTTTCCAGAAAACCACTTGATCCCCAAGAACTTTGAGAAAATACTTTGTAGTCAGACGAGACAAAAGTTAAACTTTTTGGAAGGTGTGTGTCCCATTGCATCTGGCGTAAAAACAACACCGCATTTTAGAAAAAGAACATCATACCAACAGTAAAATATGGTGGTGGTAGTGTGATGGTCTGGGTCTGTTTTTGCTGCTTCAGGACATGGAAGACTTGCTGTGATAAATGGAGCCATAAATTCTGCTGTGTACCAAAAAATCCTGAAGGAGAATGTCCGGCCATCTGTTCATGACATCAATCTGAAACCAACTTGGGTTCTGCAACAGGACAGTGATCCAAAATACCAGCAAGCCCACCTCCGAATGACTGAAGAAGAGCAAAATGAAAACTTTGGAGTGGCCTAGTCAAGTCCTGACCTGAATTTTATTGAGATGCTGTGGCATGACCTTAAAAAGGCGGTTAATGCTGGAAAACCCTCCAATGTGGCTGAATGACAGCAATTCTGGAAAGATGAGTAGGCCAAAATTCCTCCACAGCGCTGTGAGAGACTCATTGCAAGTTATCGCAAGCTCTTGATTGCATTTGTTGCTGCTAATGGTGGCCCAACCGGTTATTACGTTTATCACTTTTTTGCGCAGGGCCATGTAGGCTTGGATTTTTTTCTCACTTAATAAGTTTCATTTAAAAATTGCATTTTGTGCTCAGTTGTGTTGTCATTGACTAATATTTAAATTTGTTTGATCTGAAACATTTATGTGTGACAAAGGGAAGGGGAGCAAACACTTTTTCACACCACTGTATATCTCCTTATCAATGTTTCCCACACTGTGCATTCATTTGTGTCTCCTCGCTGAGCCTTTTATGTTGTTCATTTTCACGGCTTTCCTTTTCTTCGGCACACTGTCCAAAAAGTTAGCTAATAAGGAATGTTTTTCTTTCTCAGTGCGGACACCCTGTATTCATCTGCCCAGCACGAGGCCTCGAGGATGACCCAGGACACGTTGGAGAGACTATGTCTCTCAACTGGCCTGGGAACGCCTCGGGATCCGTTGGCAGGGGCTCTATGAAGTATCCTGGGAGAAGGAAGTCTGGGCTGTTGCCCTCACGACCCGACCCCAGATAAATGTTTGTAGCCGAGAAACATCGCAACACAGAACACCGTAAACTGGGCACCACCTGTATTACAGTTCAGGCTGTCTAATATCTGACATGTGCATGTCCAACTGAGTATAAAGACAGATGGTAGGGGTTTGCTGTCTTTATTTGAGTGTTTAATGCTAGTTTTGCGCACTGTTGGTGATTCTTTTGTTGTCTCCATCTGGCCACTTTCAAACGGACTGACTCAGCCAGCGGTGATGTCAGTCGGTCATGCAAACAGTCAGTCTGAACGTCTCGAGCCGTTGTTATTGTGGGAAGAGCTTCACCCCGGCCCACATTTCCATGTGCTGCTGCTGTTCTGCAGAAAATGCCAGGACCAAATTTGTTGTGGTCGCTTGAGTATTATTTCCCACCTTATTAGTCTCCCTGATCAAGCAGTTCCCTTTAATAAACCAAAATGCCCACACTGTGATTTATGAATGTATTTATTTTTCACGGCTTTGAGCAGCACCAACGTGGTCTTGGTGCTGTCCCAGCAGCACGGACAGGCTACATAAAGTGGAACACTAATATTGATCCCCAGCAGGTGGTCCACGCTGGCTAAAGACCATAAAACTGCCATTAAACCCCTTGATAGACAGAAACAGGGTCTTTTAATAATAAAGTTAGTGGGACCGAATGTCTTGTAACTCCCACCCCTGTTCATCATAAATTGGAGTTCCGGCCAGGTGCTCACAAATATTTTTTTGGAATTGTTAGCTCAAACAACTGAACATTATTTTGATCTGATGCTAAGCTAACAAGAGCTTGTTGTGTACAGGGCACATCAGGACGGACACACGGAGCCGTCATCGGTATGTCTATATTTTTGGGGCGCACAGTATTTCAAATAGGACAGACCACCGTGAAACTACTGTCCAGATGCGTCTCCAGACACTCCTCTGGGGCTAAATGAGCCGACACAGTCCACCTTTGTCCCAGCATACGTCTTTTCAGCAGTCACCTCTCAGTCTAGAAGAGATGCGTTGCAGTTATGCCCTTACGGATGGGAGCCTGGCTTTTCTTGCCAGGCAAACGTGCAGACAAGACAAATGTTTAGAGGTGAGGAGTCTGCTGTTGAGTCAGACGGGGGTGATGTTTTGGTCTTGCGCTCAGTACCTCCAAGGGAGACAATGTGGTGGTCCGACTTCACTTTTTCTGGACTGAATTCTTTCAAAGCAGACGCGGCCTACATTGTTTGCATCGGGTGCTGCCGTGCTCACATGTAAACGTTACATAAAGAACCAACAGACCTTTCCGTATAGGATTAATGCCATCACGGGCCTATGCTTCGTGTCAGTAGTCTCAACACACGATCACAACACTCTCTTGTTGCTATGGTAACTCATTGAATGTGTAGTCTTTAAACTGCATAATGTGTTAATGTGGTCAATTTCGTTTTTGTTTCCACTATTAACAGCTGAGAGAACTATTTTATTCAGGCATTATGTATCAACAGAAAAATGTCTGCCAGTTCTCACAACACAAATCCAACAATTCCAACTTTTTCTATTTAAATATTTGCCTTTCAGCTTATTCTCCAGGTGTCCCTAAAGTCTGGAAACGTAGAAAATGTGTATTGTGCATGGTCAAATTTTGATAAAGGTTTTACACGAGCACCGATGAATAGATAAGATGTGAATTTATCTTGGAGATTAATAAAGTATTTGTCCTACATATCTTTTATTTCAGCAGGATGTTGGGGTCTGAATGGGTTGAACTTGAGCTTCACTTTTGTCCACTTGCAATCGCTATATGATTTAAATCTGCATATTAATTTGATAACAAGTTGCAAGGGAAAGTTGAACAAACACGATAAAGCAGTATCCAAAGTATAAAAATACATACCAGCAGCGATATAGAGGTTTTATAGAACCTCATTCTCAGAGGAATCTCCACTCTCTCATCCTGAGATGCACATACCTTGACAGGTTTTTACAATGCGGAGATTGGAACACCAATATAAATTAAACACTCTTAATACACAGCATAATCCTCAAACCTACTTTCTTATTCATAAAACTCAAGCAGAGCAATGAAGAACTTCATGCCGTGTCTCCTTCCTTCTTTCTGCTATGACCATGCGCTCTGTGCTATGAGGCGTTCAGGTGAGCTCTTAATTGTGAGCGTTAACACTAATTTTTTTTTTTTTTTTTCACGTACCCCCAATGACAACTGGCGTACCCCACTTTGGGAACCTAGGCCCTATTATTTATTTTGAAAAAAAATAAAATGCCATTTTTATATATAATAAATACACATTTTCTTATTTTTAATTGAATGTATTGTAATATATTTTTATTTACATGATTAAAATATTTTCCTTTATTTTATATTTGCATTGTAATAATTATTTGTGATTACCTTTGAAGTAATTCATTATTAATTCAGTTGTATTTTATTTATTTTTAAAACTTTTTTTGGTTTAATGTATACATATTATATGTCCAAACTTTAGGGTACCCCTTCATATTCTTACCTGTGTGCCGTTTAACATTAACTGGGAAAATGTGATCATAATTTCAGAATAAGAGTTGATGTGGAGATGGCAGTAGACCAAAAAGGGCCTCAGTGTGACCTAACAGGACCAGCGCAGAGGGCAGGACAGGTCAGTGGGAGGGAGCCAGCTGTGACACACAGCGGCCTATAAAAGACGTAATATGCATCATTCATTCATCCAGCCGTCAGTTCAGCTCGTCGTCTCTCTGCCATCATGTTGTATCCAGCTCTTCTTCAAGCCGTGCTGCTCCTGTGCCTCATTCAGCAAACGCTGCAGGGCGGTAAGCAATAGCACACTTTTGGGAAAGGATCTAAAAGATAAGTGACCTCATGACCATAGGAACATGTGGCTCCCAGTTGAGAACCCTGGCTACAAGCATCTGCATCTGAAATTTAAGGAGCTGCTTTAGCTGCCTGAAAGCTACTTTTTCATTTTGAGAACAATTGTAATTTTGACATTGTTGTCTGTATGTATGTTCTGTACGTTTGGTTGTTTTTAACGGTGTTTCTGTCAGTCTGGGTCATGCAAAGGGAATTTTTAATCCTCAGTCTTTCTTGCTTAAATAAAGTTTTTTAAATGAAATGTTCCTGCGCTTACAGGACTGTTAATGCTGAATGAACTTAAGTTTAAAAATGTAAGAATACTCCAGCAAGTATATTCTAGTTTCTGAGTTGACAACAGCGGTGGGATTTTTCTTCCAAAGCGTCTTATGAATCAGTGCTTTCAGTGGCCGACTCTCACCCACGTGTTACATACCACTCCACGTGAATTATTTAATGTTCTTCAATCAAAGGATGGCGGCAAAGGCGGGATAAAATTTGGCGGACTAATGTGAGAAGAAAAGGCTCCACAAAGTCGACACTTTCTATGTGACCATTCAGTCGTGTAGTCGTTGGGGGCAGCAAGTGTTCAACGTGGGTATATTGTGTTTCATTTTTCAGGGATTAAACCTCAAAGCATGTCCTGGGGGAGAATCCTGCCAGCCAGAGGTAAATGTCATTACTAATATATTATTAGTTGTATATTTTGAGTAAGGTTGTTATTAAAATGCTTAAATGTGGTCTCCAGGTGTTGGCATTGGAGCCAAAGGAGGAGGTCAGTGCACAGAATTCTGTGGCCAATGAAAGCAGGTGGACATTTTTCTGACTTGGTTGTATTTTTTTGCCGTAGGAGCTCTGGGCAGCAGATATGCCAACAAGCCCTTGAAGGCTGGAAGTATGTTTCATGTTTTTTTAACACAGACTGTTCTCATCTTTTATTGACTAGTATTCATGTTATGTGTGGAGCATTTTAAATACTGTTATTTTGCAGGAAATAATATCTCATGGTTACATGTTTCTGCTTATCTCCTCTTAGTCGGGCATTACCCGGTTACCAGTCCTCTTGGAGTTGGTAAGTTGTCATCAATTTTGGGGGGGGGGGGTCAAAACTTTTTCCAGTAGTGGCCCCATAGTGAAAAATGTAAGGATGCAAGGCCCATGTTGATATTTTGTAAAGCAACACATGTATATATGCTAAAAAGTTATATATACTACAAGAAAAAGTGAAAGGTGAAAAAGTGTATTATTAGTTTGAGCTTTGGTCTTCGCTAATTATTTGCCCATTTTAGCTTTTTTTTTATATACATTCTCCAAATATTTCAGTCCTCTTCTAATCTTCGTAAATTTACTTCTCGTAATATTATGACTGTATTTCCATGTTATTTTTACTCTCTTCCCATATTATAACATATTCCCCAACCTAATGGGAAAAAAAGTAAAACCTTGTTATGTTTGTTTTATTTTTGTTGTTAATATTACGGCTTTTTAAAAAAACAACATATTTTTCTTTTTTCAACTTTATGCTACTAAAATGATATTATTTTTCCTCATAATACATATTACGACATTATTCTCAAAAAATTATACTTTTCCCCAACCTAATTTTCCAAAAATTACAACTGTATTTTGTTTTGTTTGTTTCTCCTAATATTATGACTTTAAAAAAATATATTTTTTTCTTTAATATTTCAACTCTATGCTACTACAATAATGTTATTTTTCCTCATAATACATACTCGTAGAATTCGTAGAATTATGACTATTTCTTGTTGGATTACAACTTTTTTCTCTTCATATTTTTACTTTATTCTTGTAAAATTACTGTTGATTTTTCCATTTTTGCTGGGTTTTTTTGTTTTGATTTATTTTGTTGTTAAATTCTTAGAATATGCGTCGGGCCAGTAAAAAATCAGCCGTGGGCTGCAAATGGCCCCCGGGCCACACATCGGACACCCCTGATTTAAGATGTAGGCTAACGCACCACTGTCAAGTGCTAAGTAAGAAATAACGCAAAATTGGCACATATCTATAAACCGATCACCTGAAGATACAAAACATAAGTGCTGAAGCAGAGAATGGTGTGCAGATTTGTGATATTTCACACACAATAAAATTTTTTGTCTTTGAATTGTTTCCATAGGAGGTTACAGACCTCTTGGACTGGGAGGTGTACCCGCACGGCTGCCTGGTGGTTATGGAAACCATGGAGTCTATGGTACTGCTGTAGTTATTAGCCTGTAGGAGACTACTGAAAGTATTTCTAATGTTGTATTTATCAGGGGCCGGTCTTGGCACAGGATTGCCACTGGGGCTTGGACCTGCAAATGGACTGGGCCTGGGCCATGGAGGCAAACGTGGTAGGACGAGCCGTGGTAGAGGTCTGCTCTCTACTGAGTGCCATTCTCCTCATTTTAGGGAGTTAAACAAAAATTTTTAATATGAATGTTTTGTTTTTTATCTTTACAGCTTATGGTGTCGGGCCGCTGCCAGGTAAATTGTAAAAAAACAACCTCCGTATGAGTTTATTTACGTCAGTGTTTCGATTTAGTGTATCATCAGGGCCAGCAAGGCCTTCTCTAATGGCCTAAACATGATCAGATGCACTGACCTGCTTTTACTACTTGATTTCTAGTGTTTCTTTCATGAAATTGTATTCATTTCTTCCCAACAGTGTATTATCTTCATTTTGTAGCATGTTTCTTGGTTGCACTGCTTCCAGTACATGTACTGTATGTGTATGTTGTCCAATCAGATTTCCGCTTGTATGTTTTGCCATGTCAGTGTAATCTGCCCAGGGCCTATGTAATCAGTAGCGCTGGCCCAGTGTCACTTGAGCTCTATTAGCAATGTGGCTTCTTCAAAAAAATCAGATTTCAGATTGCCCTCACAGGGCCAGCTAGCTGGCCTACGATAACATTGTTTGACAAATAGTTTGCAGCAATCTGGAAACGAGGATGCATTTTGTCAATAAATCGTCAGTATTTCTGATGACTATAATGTCTTTTATTCAAATTATTTGTGTTTTTGTCAGGCTATTAGATAAATATTGATTAGACTGCTCCAATATGCATAATGTCGCTCTCCCTGTAATGCCACTCCTTGTTCTATTGTGTTTTTTTCTATTACCGGTGGTTTGTGTAATTGTGAAATGATAGAGGTGGTATTAAGAGGGGGGCTAAGTCCTCTCTGAAGGCCCAGGTAATGCACGGCCTGCCACTGAGTGACATTGTGTGATTGTATGAGTATGATGCATGTTTGTTTTTGTGTTTCAAATTGTGGACTTTATTTTCTTGTTAGGATACGGACCTTTGGCCGGCATTGGCTACCCTGCAGTCAAACCAGGTAATTAAGTAGTTACACCACAACCTATGAAGCTATTTGTCTCGTCTCATGGCTCACATTTGTATGCATGATTATTAATGTACTCATACACTTGTAAGAGGAACATTAAAGTTAATGTTCCCCCTTTTAATGCAAACTTTTAGTTTATTTTGCGTCAGAGGTCACGTTGGTATTAAGCTGACCCAAAGGCTGTCACTCTTCCCATGGATGCCTGTTGGTTTAGTCAGCCGGGTGCATGTGATGGTTATTTGACGTCGTGGGGTCAACACATTTTGCATGATGATATGTCCCTGTCAGGTGTTTCTGCGGCTGATGTGGGAAGATTGGAGAAGGCTGCTCAGGATGTCAAAAGAGCAAAAAGTGGAGCCCTTGGTGCCTCGTTCGGAGGACCAGAAGGAACTCTTGGCGTTGAAAGGTTCAACAAGGAGAGAGGAAGTGCTCTTGGCCCCGCAGCTTCTGAATTAATTACGGACAGCTTTACACCTGCTGTGCTGCCGACTGGAAGAGAAGCTAAAAGACTTGACCCAAAACTGAAGCCATCGAGCCTTGGACCGGCCATTGAGGCTCAAAGTCTTGGTCTGGCAGTGTCACCAGCACCAATAGGGAGAGCTGTTGATCCCTCAGTTTTGAAAAGAAAGATGAGTGCAAGTCATGGAGCCACGCGGCCCACTGGAGGAGTTCAAACACCAGAATCTGTAGCTCAAGACAAACTCAGAGCAATGGCTGCTGCTGCTGCTGCTTCTCCTGCACAAAGCGCCAGAGGTGACGCCTCATCTGGTAGACAACACCAGAAAAGCAAAAACTGTGGATCCCTCGTGAATTTGGGAAACCAAGGAGCTCGTGCTGCTCCTCAAGCACCAAGACCTGAAACATTTAGTCTTTTACCATCCCCGGATGCCAGAAACAATCAATTAGCTCGCTTGCAAGGTCCCAGAATGGCTTTAGCTCCAGAACAGAGGAGGCTAGATGTCCTTGGGATCATGGCTAAAAACTCCAATGAAGAGAAAATCAGTGGGACTTCGGGCACGCAACCGTCAAATCCCCAGATACAGGAAGTGCAAAGAAATGTACCCTTGACCCCAGAGGCAGGTTTAGGTGTTGCCCAGGCTGGAGGGCAGGAAGGTAAAAGCCTGTCAGAAAATGTGATACTGTATGAAAGTACCCTCTTTTACAATTCCAATCCTTTTTATTCCACTTGTCCAATTAACAGCTGCCTTTCAATTGTTTTCGCACTTCATTTAATCCTTGCAAACCAGTCTTTCTTATTCTTAGATTTCTACACAGTGCATCTTTTTTAGTGTGCCTCCATTCACCTTGTTGTGCATTCTCTCCTTCTCCTTCTCTCCAGGTTTTATTGGTAGTCCAGGAAACTATCTTGGATCAGGCCTGGTCCCGGGGGCTTATGGACCAGGTAATTCCATGCACTAACATGTAAAATTAACAGCTGCTTGTTATAAATGTGCATTCACACCAATCCATGCACTGGCTACAGCTTTAGGCCAGGGAGCATACCTGGGAGCAGGCGGGAAACATGGAGGTAAGTCTGCACATTGTCTTCTGTACACCGGGTTTCTTTTATTTATTTATTTTTTATAGTTGGCGCTATCTGCTCATTCTTGCTCACAAGCACATTATAATTGGACTGCCTGAGTGACTTGTCATTATAACTTCGTACAGTAGATGGCATCATAACTCTGCATAGACAAACTCAAGGAGCTCTTCAATTTGCAAAAGATAGCCAAATGGACATCAGACAGTCATCAAACGGAACGACAGTCTTACGGTCCAACCAAAAAAATTAAAGGGCACAGTACTGTAAGTTAACACACGGTGACAATGAACTGCTATCCTATGTGGGTAACAGACACATAACTTTAACTGTTATTTTTAAAGGGCCTGCAAGGCATGCTGGGTACTCCAGCAGCAATTCCACTTGACCCTAACATATTGTCACATATTAGATGTGCAATGATGTGATTACCATTACCATGTTTTGTTTTAATGACCTGTGCGTGTTATAAGGCACGTGCACGCGTCTACCGCTGTACAAAATGGAACCAATACCTACATTATGTCGCACACAAACACTGAGTTTGTGTCATGGCCATCTATGCAAATATACGACTACAGTATGTCATCTAGCAACCCACCACTACAGATAAATTGCAGACCTGTGGGAAAGTTTTTTAGTTCTTGCAAAATCCCGGCTCATTTTCTGTCTCACACATGTCAGCTCCTGCTGCTCTTGGTCAGGGAGGTTACACCAAAGGTCCTGCAGGTGTGTCAACAGGTCAGTATTTGGGTGTGTACATAAATACTGCATGTATTTCTCTCTACATTTGCAGTGTGGTGATTAATGTGTTGTCACAGGTTACGGTAGCAGTGCAGCAGGATACCTGGGTGGTCTGTCAGGCAATGGCTACGGTAAGAAGCCACCAAACAAAAGATGAACGTGTGGTTGTGATCAGGTTCTATGAATAGGATGTTCTTTAAAGCATTGCATGCAAATGACATTTATTTATTTGCATTCTTACTTGATAGGTTATGGGAATGGTTACGGGAACCCTTATGGAGCCGGTGAGTACACTTTGTATACCTAATGCTAACACAGGAATATTGACTCATTCCATGTCTATACCATTGGTACAGTACAGTGAGAAAAAGTGGAAAACGCTGGTCTGTCATATATAGTAAGATGTCATAAAGCAAGTTTGTGGAGCATCCAAAAAATGTAAGATTGTGGGGGGCTACTTTGATATTCTTAATTTAATATGTTATTAAACACCATAAAAGCGTAAAAAGCTACATTTTTTTTTAAATAAAGAAAAATCACCCCAATGTTAGATGTTACAGAACAAATCTTGCAACCTGTGCTGTAAGATGCACAGGTAGTTGGCCATTTTGGTTCGTAGGTGACAATTTTCGGGGATTTGGGCCATTTATAATTATTTTTTATTTCTGTATGGCCCAAATACTCCTTCATAATGTCCTTTTGTTTCATTTGTAGAATATGCCAATAAAAAAAGCCTCGACCAAACTTTGTACACCCCTGTCACAAAGTCATGAATATTGAAGAAACAGTTGCTGTATGCGATTTAATCCACTGGGTGTCGCTGCCCAGCAGTTTAGGACCTCTTTAGCTGCTGAACGTTTCTTTACAAATAGTAGGTAGGTAATAGTTTAAAGGTGATATTTAACTTTTGAGTTTTGTGAATGTTGCAGCTTTGAGTACAGGAGGCTACGCTGGACAGCCTCAGGTACCATATGGTAAGATAGCAAGAAACACAGCAGGCCATTCATGTATAGCGAGAACATCTCATCATGGAATAAAAGCATGAGGATGACATCTTATCTTCTTCCAGGAGGACTTGGTGCTGGACTGGACCCGGCTGGTGGCAAATATGGTGAGACTGTCAGACCCTGCTGCTGTTTGTTTGTAACTTGTGAGGATTGTGATGTATTCTTTTCATCCTGCAGGAGGAGCAGCAGAAGCCCAGGGCCCATACGCTGGCACTCCTGTGGCTCCTGCCCGACTTGAAGGTAACTTCAGAGTTGATTTGAGGACAACATCTATGACTGTCCTACCATGACCTTCAACATTTGTGATTCTCAGGAGACGGAGGCTACCCATACGCTGCTCAGCCCCTCGGCCTCAGCGGGGACGGCAGCAAAAGCTCCAGCAAGCACGGTGAGAACAAGCAATGTTGCAGTGGACATACAATATACAGTATATGTATGGTGAGACTTTACTTCCAAAAGTAGTGCAAAGTTTACCGCTCGCTTAGCAGGACATGATAGCTTTTACAGTATAACAATGTAGTGAGGCAGATGATGCATGCCATGCATCCCATACATGTACGTATTTATCTGTGGCCGCCACAAATAGATTTGGTGTTACCCATTCACCCTCGCTCGTAAACACGCTATAATCGGACTGTCTGTGACTGTAGCTTGTCGTTCCAACTTTGTACAGTAGGTGGCATGGTAACTCTGCTTCTTAAAACACATCACATGCACCTGGTCTTCCAGAGAATAAGAAGATGTAGCAGGAGGCCTCACTGTTGCCAACGTAGCGATATTGTCGCTTGATTTGTATTTCTAAACATATTTGTTCTGCATTTCATGTTTTTTTTTTTACTCACTCTTTGTCTTCCACAACGTTCATAAAAATTGCATGCACATGCCTCATGGCCAATTATGGATATTGCACATTGCCACAAATAGATAGCAGTCCTGTTGGAAATGCAGGATTTGCTCCATACAGCGTCTGATTGGATATTGTGTTTTCCAGTCTAAAGATTTTGATGTTTTTTGTGGTTTCAGGTGCAGCATATGGAGCCCCACAAGCAGGTGAGTCCTCCCGCTGTTCCCCGCCTTACTTAGCGCTAAAGCAGAGTTCATTTCTGCCGTTAAGTGTTTGAATTCAGGGAAGGGAGTAGAGGTTGAGTGACTTGTTGTGGAACAACGGCTCATTAAGCATTTTGAGCCAATGGTGGAAGTTGTTGATGTCAATAAGCCGTGGACCGCCACAGGATAGACAAAAAAAAAAGCAGGCTGTTGGTAATGTTTTTGTTATTTATTTGCTGTTGGTTACTGATGTGTTTTTGTGTGTGTGCATGCCAAGGCTACGTCCCACAGCTAGGTGCAAGTCAAGATGTATTGGGTAAGCAAGAAAGACTTCCTCCTTTATCATCAGCGTCCTCTTACGTCATGTAGCTAAATACAGCTCTTTCCTCATTGGGAAGCCATTCTGGCCCAGTGAGAAGCGCAGTGTATTGCCCAAATAATCATTTTGGTTTCTACTATGTCAGCAATGAAAGCAGAAATTAAATGTTGTAGTAAAACAGACATTTTTCTACAAAACCAGACCAAAAAGCCAATCTGAAAATGGCCTCTGATGTTAAAGTCTGAATAAAATGAGCTAAAAGAATAAGCATTTCAAGAAAACCAGCTACGATAAATGTGTTTCTCTGTAAATGAACTGGAAATGGAAAAAAAGTCATATTTATTTGCACACTTCATTTTTTTTGGTGCCTGTATTTCAACTAAAAATGTAGTTACGTTTTTCCGTTTCTAACGTGGAACCGGATCAACCCTTTCACAGGAGAGCAAGCCAGCAAGTATGGTGCAGGAACCGGACCACTTGCAGGTGGATACAAAGGTGAGAATGAGGGCCGTTTGATTCTGAAGGTATGGAATCCCGTTTCTGCCACTGAGAGAAAAATAAAAAGTCATAAAACTATTAGATAAAAAGTCAAAATTATGACATAAAAAAGTCTTAATTATGAGATAAGAAAGTCATAATTATGAGATAAAAAGTCAGAATTACAAGATAAGAAGTTATAATTGTGAGATACAGAAGTCATAATTATGAGGAATCAAAATTATATTTGAAATTCTGAGATACAAACTAAACATGTGTCAAAAGCTCCAGTAAATAAGGTGGCACGTGCAGTTTGTTTGTATCATGATTTCCACTTTTTATCTTATAATTATGACTTACCAGTGATATAGTTTTGGGCTTTTTGAAGGTGTTAAAGCACAAATAATGTTTGTACCACTCTTGCCATCCACGTTTCCTTTACACTTCTAAAGGGTGCGGTGTTTCTTCCAATCAGATAATCCCATTGATAACTACCTGCCATGAAAACAAGCTGTCACTACTTTTACTTTTATTTCTCAACCGCTGAATTGTCAATAGTTTAATTCTGCTTTCCGTTTGTGTCTTTTTCAGGCTGATGGAAATGACCTGCCGACCTTCAAATCTTTTCCATTTTAAAAGTCTCCCTGTGTGTTTTTATTTTTGTAATCTTTATACGTAACTGGCTTTTGTTAAGTATTTCTACTTGGTGCATCGCTGAGAAGCTGCTGGTGAAGGTGACAAAATAACACGTGAGAGAGATGTATTTGAAAATATATTTGGAAAATAAACTACATGATAATTTATTTATTTGATCCTGCAAATGCAAGTCCAAATCATGCAAAGTAGATGCGTGTCAAACCATGTTTACTTTCACACCTCGCCTGTTCAACAGTGTCACACTTGACGCCACATTTCTTCACAGGAAATGTCACCACTTCCTGTCTTATGAGGGCCAATGCTGCCTCACGGGAAGGCCAAACATAATACAAGGAACACTTCGTGCTCGTCTTTTATTGTTTAACAGCAAACACCACATCAACGAACAAAAATGCACAATAGATACACTGCAAATATTTCAGTCCATTGAGCTAGCTTGCACACAGTAATGATGGTAAAAGCGCTCAGACTGTCCTGCTTTACTAACAGTGGACTAAACAAACGTGAGCATTACACGTGATTGCCTCTATTCTTGACAAACACGCCCATCTCTACCAGGATGTCTTGTGGAATAGCGTGAGCGTGACGGGACACATACATGGTTGTCAAACTCTGGCTCATTGGCGAAGACTTGTAGTCCATGCATGACTCACCGCCCAGACTTGGAGCACATTTCACATCCCACTTGTAGAAGAGCTGACCATGGTGCATGGCACACACGTCCCGCATCTCTCCTGCCTTCAGGATTTGCTCACATTGTCCCAAAAGGTCGTCGTCCCAGCCACTGTCCTGATCCCACACTTCAAATCTGACTTTCGGGGCTGCCGACAAGTCTTGAGTGCCCAAGTCAAAGATGGTGGCCCAGTGAGGGTTGTTGTTGTTGAGAATGACAGGAGAGCGATACTCCCGTTTCTTGAAAAACATCTTCACGTAGCCATCGGTGGCCGTGGTATGGTCTCCCCAAAGACCCTTGGCCCGTTGGATGGTTATGATGACCTGTGCCATACCAACACGGCTCGGACAGCAGTCCTGGGTCACAGCGCGGCTATTGTGGCATTGACAGACGCAGGGGTCCCTGGAGTCGCTCCTGATGCCATTTTGACAGCGCCCACTGCAGTTCCTCATCAGACCCCTCTCTAGGATGTAGTGGCTTACAGCTGTCCGCAAGTTCTTCCTTAAGGGGTTGTTAGCTGGCAGCAACTCGTGCAGAGACTCCAGGGAATACGAAATAATGTCTGGATAGTGTGGCACCGTGTCAAGCCATTGCTTGTAGGCTGATGGATCTTTGCCTGCAGAGAAGAGAAGGTCCACATCATTGGTGTGACCCCCTTTTATATCTGTGAACCTGTAGGAAAGACAGGAGCGTCAGCTGAGCCGGGTTGGCTTTTCTGATGTGTGCAGATATGTAAAATGATTTTACTCGTTTAGACAAATCTGAGCAAAGGCTCTCTCAGAGCACTCAACGACTTGGCAAGCGCTTTACAAATGACCACTGAGAGTGACATCAGTGAATATTCCAGAACCAGGCCCTGGGTGATGCGCCAATCTCCCTTGAGTAGTTGGGTTGGAGGGTTGGGAGCTGGAAATGTTGCTCAATATGTAGTGATCTTTTGAAAAGGCACATTCAGAAGAGTGAGTGGAGGGAAATGGCTTGGTTGACACCTGTCATTGAAGAGGCTGGAGAAGCTGCCCTTGCTCTCTGTTTTGTCGGTGTTGTTCTTGCAGTGTCTGTAGCGAGCGTCCTTGGTAGCTTTGATGGTGAGAGACGCCTCCACCTCCAGGCACATCTGCACCTCCTCTGCGCTGAGGCCCTGCAGGCTGGCGTGGCACTGCTGGATGCTGGTAATGGATTGGACATATCCTCCCAGTTTTACCTAGACACATGCATTAAAAGAAAATATGTATTTGTATTCAGTCGTGTAGTTGCTGGATTGTTGCACTTTAGTGTTTCCACTGTGTTGGTTTGGTTGATGGATGTGGTACCTTTGTGATGTAATGGGTGCCAAAGTTGTCAATGAGTTTATAGAAACGTTGCTTATATTGAGGGCTGTAGGTCTTTGGAAGCTCCTTCAGTGCTTGTCGAAATTCACCATGCAGCCTTGGCTTGCCGGACACTCTGTAGCTGTTTCCAGTGGGATGTCCAGCAAACCACAAAGAAAAAGACGTGTCAAAGCTGTGCTGTGGAAAAAGATTTTGTCTCACCTTTGTACCTGTAGTACTCGCACGACATTTTCTGGCTGACGAAGCTGAACTTGTCTGTTTTGGTTTTCTGCATAGAATACTGGGCCAGTTTTGAATTGGTGCCAGCCAGCATCAGGTTTACACTGTATTTCGAAACGTTCAAACTCAGACTGGCCCGCCAGTTATTTTCCACCACAGAAGTGATGGAATTTAGAAGAGCCTCGCTGGATCTGTGAAGTGTACTGGCCTCATTCAATCTGCAGGACCGGTATGGCCTCCAATCCACCACAGCCAGGGGAAGCTTCTGGCGGGCTTTGTCCAGGAAGGGGTTGGTGCACAAGGTGCACGTTTTGTCCTTGCGTTTCCACTCATCAATGTCCAGGACAAACGCTCCCTTGCGCTTCATCTCGGTGATATCGAAGCCTTCCCCGGCTAGATTGGTGCCTGGAGCCAGGTCTGCATGGAGACACTGTTTGGGGGAGCCCACTGTGCAGGACTGATGTGTGTGCTGGGGGAGGAACAGCATGAGGACAGTGCACATATTCAACAGAATCATGTTGATGTTGCCTTGAAATCTGTAAAAGAAGATTTTATTACAGAAAATGAGGAAGTAAGGTGGTTTTTCTACATGTGATTTTGATGTGTTTTCAGCCATTCAAGGTGGCTCGAGTTTCAATGTAATTATCTTTAACTTTCATGTCATTACTTCTTGAAAATCCTGTTTTTCCAGTTTTGTTGTGTGTGTGGGTGAGGCTTTGTGGTTTCCCTCTGCATCAGTTGTCTTCATCAGCCTCGCATCTTTTGAAAAAGACATCTGTTAATTATGGATTTTGGAGTATGGGTAGCATTTTCTCTTTATGAGAAAAGGCTGAACGTGTCGAATCTTTGAGAAATAACTTTGCAATAAACACTAATCCGTGGGGTGCCTCATTAAGAAGGAAGTAGGTGTGGGTGAAAGGGTGTAATTAAGTGTTACTGTCAGTTTGACTACAAGATTTTCAGTTTCTGTTTAGTGGCATAAATGTGATTTGCTTTTCCCACATACCAGTTATAGCTTAGCTTCACAGCTGAAGCCACACAAGAGATACTGGTACTTCTAAGCACACTAAAAGAACCAAAGTTTTGATAAATTTGGTCCTTTCACCAACAGGACCTATGACAGGGGTCACCAACGTGGTACCCGCGGGCACCAGGTAGCCCCCCACGACCACATGAGGTGCCCGCAAGCCTGCTTTTCATTCAGGTTTTCAGTTAATAATGTGAGAACACTAGAAAGAAAAGTATTCTGAAACATAAAATGTGAGTTGTGGATACCTGCATTTTGTGAATGTTTTGGTAAAACAAGCGGATTTGATCTGTTTGGGTTGAATAAGGTATGAAAATCATTTCTACAAAAATGTGTAGCTCGTGGCCATTTTCTAAAAGTAGCTCTTGCAAGAAAAAACGTTGGTGAGCGCTGACGTAGGGAGAGATCTCATTCAACCCCTGATTGATTGATTCATTAAGAGCTATGTCCCATGGTAGTTGTCCAGTTACTCTAACTTTTTCCAAAATAATTGGCACGCTAAAACCTAAACCTAAAACCTTCAATCACGACGCAGCTTGTCTGGTGTCAAGAAGACTTGAGTGTATTCATCACATATTAACCAACACAGTGACACAAAAAGATGTAATAATGCCCTAAAATTTCTTACAACCTGAAAGGTGACATCGAATGCTGTGTCATACTTCGACAGGTGTTAAATGTGAAAGAGTATTTGAACATCAGTGCAGACTCACCTTTTTGTCTTGTCTCTTGACACCACAAACAAGATTAGCCGATGGATGAAGGTGTCAAACTGACTGCATCTGTGTCTGCATTCAATGTTTATCAGAAAGGGGGCGGAGGTTGTTGCGGCAATGGTGGTCTTGACAGTTTTTTAAAAGTTCCTGGGTAGAAGGAGGCGGACCTGGTGGTCGGCAGGAAACTGGCGTTCCACTTAGCAGAGAAACTGCAAACACGCACTCTGAACTGGTGATGGACTGCAGTTGTCTTGTTTCCATTCGTCAGGTTCTTCAACAAGATAGTGTGTCCAATGTTCTGACACAATGTCTTTGGATATTCACATTCATCCTGGTCATTGTATTCTGGGGGCATTGAATGGACTGTCAGGAGATCTGGGTTTGAATCTCAGTTTGGCATCTCTGTGTGGAGTTTGTACGTTCTGCTCGTGCGTGCATGGGTTTTCTCCGGGTACTCTGGCTTCCTCCCACATTCTAAAAACGTGATTGTTAGGTTAATTCCATCCATCCATCCATTGTCCTCTGCTTATCCGGTTCCGGGTTACGGGGGCAGCAGCGAAGCCCAGATTTCCCGGTCTCCCGGGAAGACTCAATATTGTCCATAGGTATGAATGTGAGTGTGAATGGTTGTTTGTCTATATGTGCCCGATTGACTGGCAACCAGTCCAGGGTGTACCCCACCTCTGACCTGAAGTCAGCTGGGACAGGCTCCAGCATACCCACGAACCAAGTGAGGATAAGCGGCATAGAAAACAGATGGATGGACAGTTAGCCTCTCATCCAAACAGTCTTGTCTCTTGTCTAAGCGGGGTGAAAAGTCTTCGAAGACAACCTGAACAGTCCAGTTGCGATCGATTCAATGGCCTGATGTTTGTTCACAGCCAAATGACAATTGACTTCAGTTTCCGCTCCAAAAAAGAGATTTTAGCTCCTCCTTGGAGCCAACTTTGTATGGATCAGCTTTGTCATGAATGTCTTTTCTTCTTTTTGTGGCGTCCACCATGGGTCTGTCCTTGGTGCCCTTTCTTTCCTTCACATCATCCTTGTAGTTTCTGTTCTCCGTCATGGTTGCCTGTTGAATGCTTCTCTTTGAAGATGCCCCACAGGGGTCTGTCCTTGGTTCCCAGTGGGGGTCTGGGGACTATGCTCAATGATCAAATGTCACTTCACTGTCTGCCACTTAGGCCGCCGTGTTTGATCAAATCAATATGGATCCAACATGTCAGTAGCCCCTTTCACACTTCCCACAAAAGACAGATTTTTACTGTTTTTTTCCCTGTGAACAACACTGACACAGAATCAGTTGACTTGAATTTTCTATCTCCAGAGCTTGTATCATCAGAGTAGTAAAGGCACAAATTTGCTGCATTAACTGCCCAGACGAGTACATGCAGGTTTCTCTGCCCTGCTTTACCAATCTTGTGGGAGCTCTGTGTGAAAGAGACTTTTGTTTTACATTCAGAGCTACCAAGACTTCATTTTGTGCATGCTTTGTCCAAGTTGTTGCTGAAAAGATGTCTTGCTGTTGCTTGATTGATCTCAAACTTTTTGAGGCATCCCCCAGGGGTCTATCATTGGTCCACTTCTTCCTGGTGCTTAGAATGAATACAATGCCAGACTGTACATATCAAAATCCTTTTAGGACTATATGAACTTTCACGATCTTTTCCGCTTACTGGAAAAAGGAAGCCTTCATTTTGACTTTGTGGTTCAGGTTCTCCGCATTTATACTGGTCTTGTTTCATTTTGAATGAGCTTGAGCCCAACTGTGAGTGACAAAATAACACCCCTCAGTTTACTGTCACAAACACAAACGTCATTTACCTCGCGAGTGCAGACTGTTTGGTTTCAGGCTGTTGCATGTCACACGGCAGCAGAGTGGGGTGAGAGGTGAAGTGATTCATCCACAACCTCAGCGCTCCTCTTCCATTAGACGATTACACTGCGTCACCCGCTGCCTTCAAGGGCTCCTCGCAAGTCTCTGCCCTTCCTATAAACATTTGTCCCCGTCAAAATGCCTTTCTTCACATGACGTGTTGACAGTGCACATTCATTTTTATTCCATACTCAACATAGTAATGTAGAATTCTTGTGACATGCGGCTTTCCATCCTAACTACTTCACCACCAAGCTTCAATGGGCACAAATTAGAATTTGAAGCATGTGATAATGAAATGATTTGTGTTATGTCAATTCAATCATAATTATTGTAAAGATTTTCACAAATTTTCTTTGCAAAATCAAGGTCCTCTGGGCTGGAATGTACGCTCTTGCATCTAATTGACATTTGTTGACATCTCTTGTCATTCGTTGGAGCTCAGGCGGCACATGTAACACTTCCTGCTGTTGCAAAGAAGGCAACAATGGCTCT
The DNA here is from genome assembly GCF_027744805.1 of Dunckerocampus dactyliophorus. Classification (NCBI taxonomy): domain Eukaryota; kingdom Metazoa; phylum Chordata; class Actinopteri; order Syngnathiformes; family Syngnathidae; genus Dunckerocampus; species Dunckerocampus dactyliophorus. Next base: position 3,417,625 of record NC_072836.1, on the reverse strand, counting down.
TCCAGTGAAGGTATTGCACTCAGCAGCGTCAAGATACTTAGGGTTAACCCCACTATACAAAGGAAGTGTGGAAATGCTGCCTTCAAAGTAAAAGTCCATATAGCCAGCCTCTAATTTGGTGTATCCTGTTTGCCGGTGTGAGCTCAATAATTGCACATTTATTGAGCAATTTACATTAATGTTGTTGGTGAATGTTGGCAACATTTTAAATATCTGAAATCCGACTTGTGTTTAGATAAACTACCTTACTACTGTTAATGTATATCGTAGTCCCTGAAAAATCGGATTTCCTGCAGCCTCTGTCATTGTAAGAACTTAAAAATAAATTAGTTTGGCCTATGACGCAAATGAAAGTATAGCATTGCAGATCTGAAAATTGTGTCTTTCTGTATTTTTCACAAGCTGCTGTGCCCCCCACCCTCGAAGTCTTTGAGTGACTCCCACAATGAATATGACTCACACATTGAATATGCCTGCATTACTCCTTTTAAAATTGATTTTGTGTTATTTTACATTTTGAAAAACACATTGCACTCGATGACATTGATCCGAAGCTGCCTTTTGTCTCAGCGTGATTGTGTTATTTAAGACGTTTTTTTTTATTTTCTTGCCATTACGCAATGCAAGTTAAAACCAGATGCTCAATATACTTGACCTTATTTACGTTGATGCCAACGCTGTAACGATGCGTTGTTATTTTGAAAAACAAGCCGGAAGTGATGCGTTCGAGGCCGGTACCGCTTGTCTTTTTTGTTGAGGCGTTGCAGAGGATCCAAGGCCGTCCTGAGGAGACCGCAGCTCTTATTCAGACATAGAAGAGAGTTGATTTAACGACAATGGTGAACGTACATTCATGTTTGGTGGAGAGAACCGTGAGCTGGTCGGCCCACGCTGAACCGTCCCCGGCGTCAGGACGGCGGTAGCTCGGCTTTGCTAGCCCCGCAGTGTCGCTCAAATCTCAGCTTGAGAATCCCCCACGTTGCCCGGTCAGCCTCGGAAGAGCACTAGGGAAGCTGAGACGAGCACATCCGGGATGCTGAAGCTGTGACCGTAACGGTCCCTCCTCCAGGACCGCACCGGTGCCGGGATCGAGGCAGCAGCATCCTCAGGAGCTGCATGGACACGCACAGGCAGCATCCGTGGCCGTGACGCGCCGCCTCCCCGGGATGCTAGCGAGGAGGAAGAGTCTCTGACATGAAGACGAGGCTGGCGTGTCCTCTGGGTGCTGCGCTGACATTGTCCCCATGCCACAGACGCTGACTCGACCGTGCCGACATCGTCATGTACGCGGCTGGAAGTGTGGAGCTCCAGCCCGGTGGATGACACTCAGCCAGGTACCGGCGGGCCGGCGCGGGGCCAACTTCCCCGGGTAGTGACCGCACACTTGGATGTGAGTTTACTAGCAGCTAGGCGGCTAACAGGACCAGATCCACCGAACCCAATGTTGTCCCACAAGATTCTAGTGGCCATCCTCTTGTTAAACGTCTACGTAGGCGTGCAGTCCGTCTACTATTTGTTCGGCGGCGTCCTCTTATCTGTGGTGTTCGCCATGGCATTTTTAAATGGACCGCGGCTGCTGGACTGGGCCAGTTCACCCCCGCATCTTCAGTTCAACAAGTATGTTCTGACTGGGTACCGACCCGTCTCCTCCGTGCAGGACTGCATCAGAAGCCTCTTCTACCTGCACAACGAACTTGGAAACATCTACACCCACGGTGAGTGTACAGTGAAAACTACATGAGTCCAGCTATGTGAACCACTGCACACATGTTTTGTTGTTCACTGGACACTTCATTAGGTACACACCCGAGACACTAATGAGATTCAATATATATATATATATATATATATATATATATATATATGTTAATGCTCACTTTTGAAATACACTGTCAGTATTCATGTAACAGAATGTTAAGTATTGTGCTTGTCCAATTATACCTTTAGTTTCACCCTCATGTAGTTAAATAAGATCAGTTAAGCATTAGATTTATTTAGCATTACAAATAAATACAAATCAAAGATGCGAGAAGCATTGAATGGACCCTATGATCAAGATCTGACATTACGGAGCAGAGTTATTAATTAAGTTATTACATTTTTGTGGCGAATCTTCAAACTGATCACCAAAGTTTGTTGCCATGCCCCGCCCACATCCTATGGCGTAGGCTGAAATGCTTCGCAATATGTCATCATCCATCTGTCTAGTGACCGTGATTTTGATTTGGGCCTATTTGGTCAAAGTCCCTACGAGTAGTTAGTCAAAATAAGACCCCTGGTTTTGGGCCAAAATGGCCGGTCCAAATCACAATGTCTGACCTCCTGTATATTTGCCAACATGGGTTCTTGAGACTTCTTTGTGCGTCCTGTCATGACAGGTGACGATCCCTGAAACTGGTGGCAGGTGCTTATTTTTTATTTTTTAATTATAGGGGGTGCTAATGAGTGAGTTTTTGGGTGTTGTGCTCGGGATGCTTGAAATACCAAATTTTTCCCTGGGCCTGATGCACATGCAAACTTTGGTGAGTTTTCATGCAAGTTAAGGCACCCAAAAAACGTGAAGAAACACACCAAATAACCATAATAAACAAAGCAGATCCAATCGCACCACTCCATAAAGTGAGCATTATTAGACAGAAATATAGGCAGAAAAAAGCACAGCTGAGTGTGCATCACACCCATACAAGTCAGTGGCGGGGTGTGAACCAATTAGCTTTTAGTGCCACTTTGAGAGGAAAAGTCGCGCATGAATCTTTAATGTTGGCCTTAGACCCCTCCACAGGAAGTCCGTAAGGCCATGTCCGTCCCTCCAGAGCGTCAGATTGTGGTCCATTGGCCCTGCGGACAAATTAGGCGGAGGAGCGGAAATGTCCCACCTTAAAATAGATGTGTTAAAAGTGTTGCTCGTATCACCTGACTGGGACAAACTGCCTTGACATTGCAACGGATGAGCAGCGTGAGGGAACAGAAGCTTCCTAAGCCAGCCACATTAGCATAGCATTGTAAAGCCCCATTCCTCGGAAGTAGCACACAGGTTATGCTTGCATTTGTGATTCCATTTTGGCACCCAAAAGGGGCGAAGCTCGTCACAATGCAGTGTGTTGAGTGGTGGCCATGAAGACAGGTGTGCTCCTTTGTTGCGCTTTGTTTACCTCTTCTTAGGATCCCACTATTTCCTGGAGTTTGCTCACTCTCCCCCCTCGTGTCCATATTTGGGCACTTCCCAGAGAGCTGGCTGTCCATTTTGGTGTCACTATAACAGGGCGCATCCGCGTCTTTTATGCAATTTACGGGCCACACCACTCGGGGCGCTATAGTTTTAGCGGCTGATCGTGTCATGAGTCAAGTGGACGTCTGAAAACAAGCAATCGCACGCACAATCCATGATGACAGCCATGACTTGTGCTCTTTCCAGAGCTTTAGTGTAAGTCAGTGAAGAAGTGTCACCCACTAGATATCTACCGGTACTTAGGGTGTGTATTTGCATGCAGAACAAGTTTGTTTTTAATCTCAAAATAAGTCATTTCAATATCCTCTTAATGCAAACTTACGTCCTGCTTCTTCCCCTTCTCCCACAACCCTGAAGGCATCCCTTTGCTTTGCTTCCTGGTGCTGCTGCCGCTCAACATCCCCTGGTCCCAGATCAGCGTGACGTGGCTGGGCGTGGTGCACTTCCTGGCCTGCCTGTCACCCCAGCTGGGCTCGGTGCTCTACCACCTCTTCATGAACCACGAGGGGGGCGAGCCCGTCTACCACACCCTCCTCAAACTGGACGTGTGCGGGATTTGCATGATCAACACGCTGGGTGAGTGCTTTATGTTCCGCCCCGCACACACTCGAGCAGAACATGTAATGCATGTAAAAGCATATTATTAGTATTGCGTATCATTATTATTATTATTATTATTGTTATTAGTATTCTCAAAATATTATAACTTTTTCCCCAACTTAATTTTCCAATAATTAGAACTTTATTTTGTTTTCTTGAATAAAATAACTTATTTTTTCTTCCATAATTCAACTACACTGTATGCTCCTAAAATGAAAATAGTCTTTCTCAGAATATTCAGGGTTTATTTTTGTAAAATTGAGATTTCTCGTTTTCTCCTTTCTCGTTTTTTCTTTTAATATTTTGGACTTTATTCTCAGAAATATACAGCTGTATTTGCTTCTGCTTCTTCTTATTCATCTCTTCCATCTCATTCCCATAATATAACTTCTCCAACCTCATTTTCCCCAAATTACAACTTTATTTTGTTTTTATATTACAACGTTCACATTTTTTCTTTAATATTTTAACTTTATGCTACTAAAATGACAATATATTTCCTCGTAATATTACAGCGTTATTCTCGTAAAATTATGACTTTTTCCTCATTAGATTACAACTTTTTCCTCTTCATAGTTTGACTTTAGTCTGGTAAAATTACTACTGATTTTTCCATTTTTGCTTCTGTAGTTGTTGTTGTTTTTTTTAAAGTTAAATTATATTTATAGAATGTGCGGCCCCCGCTGCACTTCGGACACACCTGCATTAGAATGTAAGATTTCATAAAGCATTTTCATTTATGTGAGGTTTTATGTGTTTCCTACTGCAGTAGTTGGTAGCAGTCAACAGTCACAATCCGGGCCTGACTAGTTTGCTGTGGTAGGAAGGTAAAGCAGAACGTAAGGAAGAGAGCAAAGTGTTTAAAAAACTGGACTACAATGAATGGAGTGTGGTTCCTCAAGCTGGCAAAGTTAGCGTTTCAATGCATCTCTTGCTTTTATGTGCTAACGTGGTTAGCAGGGTGGAACTGAGTTGAACCAAGTTCATATAAATCACTCTTCCTAGTTTTCCAGATTATCCATGCGTTCCATCCCAACACTGACGTTACTGTGTCCGGTTGTGGTCTCAGGGGCGCTGCCGATCCTCTACAGCACGCTGCTGTGTTACCCGCTGATCCGCACGGTGGCGCTGGCCGTCTACATCCTGCTCTCCAGCCACGCCATCTACTGCGCCGTCACGGCCCGCAGCAGCGTGCGCCGCCTGCGCTCCTTCGCCTGGCAGGCGCTCTTCCGCTTCTCCTTCTTCCTGATGCGCTGGGTGGGCGTGGGCGGCGGCAGCCCCACCTCGCTGCGCCACTTCCTCACCATGGACGCGCTGGCCGTGCTGGGCGGAGTCATCAACATCGCCCGCATCCCCGAGCGCTTTCGCCCGGGCCTCTTTGACTACTGGTGCAACAGCCACCAGATCATGCACGTGCTGGTGGTGGGCTCCATCCTCTACCTGCACTGGGGGGTGCTGGACGACCTGCTGTGGATCAACAGCTACAACTGTCCCTCGGACTGACCCCCGCCCACCCCCCGGCAGCAGAGAGGGGTGAGCTAGCATGCAATTCAGGATGTTCACGCCTCTGTATGTGGATGTTCTCACATGTAACAAGTAGACACTGTAAAGTTTTACTGCTGAGCTTCCTTAGGAAGTTCCTGTTAGATTGGGGGGGGGGGGGGGGGGGGGGTGGTCGTCAGTGTTGTTGCCTATGCAGCGTGTCCATATCATGCATCAGCACACTCCTCCTAAAGCCGCCGGATTTATAGTCCTAAGTTATTTTTTAACATTTAAATCTTTTCTGTCCATAGCATGGGCCAAAAATGGAAGGGTGATGCAATTCACTAAATTCCCCACTAGGGGGAGCAACTGCAGTGGAACCTCCAAGCTTCTTATTTTACTTACTGGAAGTAGGAATATATTAATATATAAGCAATGTGTTAAGTGATATTTCAGCATTAGATGCTGTCGTGCAAGTGTAAAAAGAAGCGAAGCAGTGTTCACCGTATAAACGTTGCCTGCAGGACTGCAATCTATTTGCGGCTAAGGTGGGTTGACGTAACCGTTTTGCGTAACCGAGTAAAAAAGCACGAAAGGCAAACGAAAATGTTTCGGACTGCAAACGAACTTACCTCTGTTCCCAATTTTTGTTCATTTTTTTAACGTCACGTGCAAAACGGAGCCGCCTGCGAGTGCTTCTACGATTCGTGCTGCCGCCAAGAGAGGTCTTCGCTACTGTAGATACTCGCTAAACACAGCGACAAAGTGGCTAAGTTGGCAACACCGATCCCTCCTGCAGGATCAGGTGCGTTGCTCATGTGTAACTGAGCGAGGGCAAGCAGGGAGCGCCAAGCCTATTTTTGGCGGTCCAAAATGATTGTTTGGGAAACACTGACTTTGAATGGGAAGTTCTTAAGCCTCGATTATGCTTTTGCACAATCCTCGCCGACATGCGTGACATACAGTTCTGTGCCGAAACGCTAGGGGGCGCTGTTTTACAGAGTAAACTCTGTGAACAACCATGACACTCGTCGACTATTTAGCTTGCTAGCTTCCCTCTTTGCAAGTGAACAATGGCAATCAAACAGACGGGGAGTGTTCTTGGAGCTGGAACTAAGAGTCACTTTTATTGCAAATGTTGAGCCGAAATCGGAGGAGAAGGTGTATGTGAAAGGTGCCCTCCGAACAGACCAACCAATCACAGCCTTTACATGAGTGACATGAGTTTAAATGTATTTATTTGTTTTTTGGAGATACAGGGGGAGGAGGGAAACCCGGCTTGACAGGTTCCACTGTACACTTTGGTGGCACATTGTGGTCGTCCACCACCATGCATTTCCGGTGGATGATATTTGCACGCATCGTATTATGTTTTTTAATGCTGTCCTGCCATGCGAGGCTCTGTTTTTTTTCACACTGCAGAGACGTCACGGCGCTTTCACATTGCTAGAACTCTCCGGGAGGGTCGCCCACCGACCTTAGAGCCACATGCAAGTATTTAGATGATGACGACTACACACTTATTCAGGTTCTTCCTGCTTTAAGTTGTCCCCAGAGTTTTATTCTTTTAAAAAAAAAAGAAAAGTATATTCTCTTGAGATGGTAAAGCACGCACACGGCCATTGTGATGCTATCGTTGCCAAATTAGCATGCATATGCTAACATACTTTGATTTGTTGACGTCACCGATGCATGAGAGTAGCTATTAGCTCGTCGTTAGCCTGATCCCCCAACCCCCCACAACCCCCGAGGCGTCAGTCGTTCTTTGCTCTTAAAGGGCTCCAAGTTGAACATCAAGTCCGTACACGTCATGTAAGTATAGAATCATGTATGTAGAGCGTGTGTACATACAACCAAATGGATCTTTTTGATAGCAGGCTGTGGGCTCCGCCGCGTGTTTGCTCACCTTTTATTTACAAGAGTTTGTGGGTGGGCGGGACTGGCACAGGTCAATCTATGCATCATAAATCAAAGGGGACGCAACCTCGCTGTTAATGTCAGCTCTGTGTTCTGCTGCCCCGCCCCCGTCCCGCCTCTCAGGGTGCCGCAACAGTAGCTGGAATGTCCCAATTAGGCGTCCCATGCATACGGTATATCATTGAGGGGCCCTTCCACCAAATCTGTGCCATTTGCTCGCTGTCACGCTCTCCAAATAAACCCACATTTCTGCCTTTTTTCAGGACACGTGTGGCTCATACACGAGTGTGGCTTATATACAGGGCGTATGCACAAATCTGTTTCTTCCTCTAAATTTAGTGGGTGCGGCTTCTACACCGGCATTTATGGTAGTTGGGCCAAATATGTAAAATCTCATTTCGGAAGGATTTAAATGATTATATTTCATCATAAAAGTCTCATTTTAGGAAGCGGGAATCTTACAGATGATCAAGCTAGTTTAAATTCATCTTAAATCTATTAAAAGTGCAATCAGATCGTCAGATGTGCGAGACACAAAGCATTTATTTTACAGTTAATTTGATGTATTTCATTTCCTGGGGAGGCCAATGGCACGGATACGGTGGAACGCTCCATAAAGTCGTCATTCCTGTCTGATGTGTTTTGTCTCTCCCGGTGATGACGAGAGCGTACAGCAGACAGGAGTGGAACCCGTCCAAACATGTATGTAAGTAAGTACAGTACATATGTATGCAAGTACAGTATGTATGGAGGCATCACTAGCGGGACAAAGTGTTTTTTGTTTTTTTTTTGTAAACAAATATAATCTATCTCGAAATAGAACACAGGTGCCGGCTAGCCTGTTAGTTTGTAACGGGTCAGAATAATTGTTCTGTAGTTGACCCACTAAGGACCTGCTCCATGTCTCCATGATGACAATGACGATGATGATGGGTGAATGTGGCGCCCTCTAGTGGCATGCAGCGCCTGCGATGGCTCGCAGACAGACGATTGGTCTGACTGCATACGATTGTGCAATAAAACTCAAGTCTATATTTGTAAACGTGCACCTTGTCTTCTCTTCCCGGTGGACAAAGGCAAAGATAAAAGTCAGTAGAGTTCTCTGCAGGTTACATTTTTAACAAAATGCTCCAAATGTTCTGAATCTGCACAAGAACCATGTTCACATTGAGTGGTCCATCCAGCAATGCTGTATTAGCGACCAACGGGCCAATCATTTTATTTATTTATTTATCTTTTTTTTATTTATTTAAAAAATAAAATTTCTCCCACAATTGTTTATTTGAAAAAAAAAATAAATAAAATGATACCTTTTTTTATTTTTTGATAAAAAAAAAAAATATATATATATATATATAAATTTCAGTCACGTTTAATTGATGACGAACACTTTTCAGGGATTATTTGAAGTTGGGGAAAGAAAGAACCCTGTTGATTTTATGTCCACAACGCTTGAAGTAGCTGAAACTGAATCTATTGATTATGTCTGCCCAACAAACGCATGTCCAATCATTTTGTGTTAGCAGTCGACATCACATCATGTTTTTTCCGGTATTTTATCAAAATTTAATTACATTTTTTAAATTTAATGAATACATTTTTTGCCAAATATTTTTTTTTCAATCACATTGTTTAATTGATGATGAGTCATTTTTAGGAATTATCATTTGAAGTTTGAGGACGCTCAGGCTCGCCTCTCGACCAGTCATGTTGCCAACTGCCCTTTTTAAATCTATTTTCCGCTATTTTTCAATCACTTATTTTAATCGATGATGATCGATCACCATCACTCCTCTGCCGGCCGTGTTGTCCTTTTTTAATTGATTGATTACGTCTGCCCAGGAAGCCTGTTGGTTTTAAAGCTGGGATGCTTTAAAGCTTTAGGATGAGCTCAAAAATGCAAGGAGGATTTTTTTGGCCGCTTTTCGATCAGTCTCATGTCTCAGGGAGCTTCCAGCTCTCATTGTTGTGTCTCATAATGAGAACCTTGTCGGCTTTAAACGCAGGAGGTCTTTTCCAGTCTTCAAAGTTGAACAAGAACCCGACTGATCGATTTTGATGGCTGTCACATCCAAGATGGCTTCTCCTGTGCGCACTTTGACCTCTTGTGGTTCGGCTCCGACGCCACCTGGCCGACCTCACGGCGTCGTGTCAATTTGTCGTGGCCACGCCCGCTTCCTGTCTCGATGCAAAGCGCCACTTCCTCCTGTGCGGTGACTTTGTGTAGCTCTTCTTCTTCTTCTTCTTCTTCTTCTTCCTCTGCCCGCTCATTCTGGCGGCTGGCTTGCTGCTCGGCAACAACCACCAACGCTCCCAGGTAGGCCTTCATCATCATTATCATCACTGTCATGCACATGCAGCCCTTTGGCGTGGTGCATTCACTGGATGCTGGTAAATATGATTTTTTTTGGCATGAATGAGTGTGTGCATGTTATGAACCAAAGATGGCTGGTTTGGCTCCGTTGCAACCAAAATGAGAACCTGAGAGCAGGTGACCCCGCCTCCACATCCTCATCATGTGATGCAACAATGAACTTTGCCTTTTTAAAGTGTTTCTTTCTGATGTTTTGTATTGTTTTTTGACGGGTTGAGTTCTGTGTTGCAGCACAAGAAGCGGAAGCAGTTGTGAGAAGCTTCTGCTTCCTCTTTTCCTCGTCTGCACGGACACGTCACCGCCGATTTTCCCTAAACCTGTGATGCTTGCCCCCTCCCAAGCCCTCCACAGGTCGCCATGTCCAGGAAGGTCGTGAGGACCAGCAAGTTCCGCCACGTCTTCGGCCAGGCGGCCAAGGCGGACCAATGCTACGACGACATCCGCGTCTCCCAGATGACCTGGGACAGCAACTTCTGCTCCGTCAACCCCAAGTTCGTGGCCATGATCGTGGACGCCAGCGGGGGCGGGGCCTTCATGGTGCTGCCGCTCGGCAAGGTGCGTGCCCTTTGACCTCAGCGGCGCCCACACGGTCGGTAGTTTGTGACACAGCAGACTTTGAGGCAAATGAGGAAGTTTTACTGCAACTCGGAGTGTTTTCGCCATATTAGGAGGTCGCCTCAGTCAGGGCAGGATGTGGCTTACGCGCCCCCGCCTGCTCTTACACGTTACGTGTGGCGGCTTGCTGCTGTACGACTGCTCCTCGTGCAACAAACGCTGCACTTTATCTCGCTCTGCTGCTGACAAGGGAGCGTTTTCTCATCATTACTGGTGACTTCACGGTGACGAGACAGGCAGTATGCTGTAGCTAATGTCTTCAGGGGGAAATACACAACACACGCCTCACAACGAGGTCGTAGAACCACGTGGCGATCCAAAATAAATATGAATCTATGCGGTGAATCAGCGTAAGCCGAACTCTCACAATGTAACCGTACCACACGGACAATGCGAGTATCGAAACAGACGCTAACGCGCTAATGAACATGCAAAACAATGCTATTTTCAACTCACTCATAACCCGCAAGACATGCTGGGAACACAAAGGCCTACCTCACTCACGGTGCAGCGTAACGTAATGCGGAGCACGCAATGTAACTGCACCACACGGACTATGTGAAAGCCAAAGTGCGGCGCGGCTGGACAATTAAACTTAGAAAAAACAACAGCAAAAACGGACAAATCTGATGTTATTTTAAGGGAATAAAGTCACAATATTAAGAGAAAAAAGTTGTAAAAGTGGCAATTTTATTCAAATAAACTAGTAATATTATAAGGAAAAATGTTATTTTAGTGGCGTAGCATTTAAATTGAATTTTTAAAATATTTTTTTTAAGTCACAATATTATGAGAAACAAGCTAAACAAATGAAATTTGTAATTTTTGGAAAACATTATAATTTTATATTATGGGAATAAAGTTATGATATTTTGAGAAGAAAACTGACATCAAGAAAGTTGAAATAGTTGGAAAATTGAATTAAAAAATAAATGGAAAAAATAGCTGTAGTTTTGCGACAATAAAATCTAAATATTAAGAAAAAAAGTTGTTTCCTAATGACGAAAAAAAGTTGGGATTTTATGGAATAAACTCTGAACATTATGAGGAAAAATAATGTCATTTTAGTAGCATAGCACTTTAAAAAAAATAAAGAAAAAAATGGTATTTTGAAAAAAAGTTGTAATATGAGAAACAAACTGAATTTTTGGAAAATGAGGTTGGGGAAAAAGTTAGATTTTAATATTATGGGAATAAAGTTATAATATTTCAAGAAGAAAATTTACAACAATAAAGAGTAAGTCGTTGGAAAGTTAAAATGAATAAAAACAAACAACAGAAATGGAAAAAAAGGAAGTTTTATGAGAATAAAATCTAAAAAAAGTTGTGTAAGCAACAATCAGGATAAATGTGAACACTGAAGACGATGATGATGTCATCTTGCATATGGACAGACGGGCCGTATCGACATGTCCTACCCCACCGTGTGCGGACACACGGGTCCCGTGTTGGACATCGAGTTTTGTCCTCACAACGACAATATCATCGCCAGCGGCTCGGAGGACTGCAGCGTCATGGTGAGACACCTGCACGGCCTCTCACGCGCCTCTGTCTGTCTTTGGACCGGCCTCTTCATCGCGTGTCTTCCTGGGCAGATCTGGGAGATCCCGGACGCCGGGTTGACCTCGCCGCTCACGCAGCCTGTGGTCAAGCTGGAGGGTCACTCCAAACGTGTTGGCATCCTCAGCTGGCACCCCACGGCTCACAACGTCCTGATGAGTGCAGGTGATGTGAAATCCTTATTGTGAAGAAAGAAACAGTGCAGATGGATCTTCAGAAAAGATTGTGGAGCGATACATCACATCAAAATGACCTATCTCTGCAGGCTGCGACAACGTGGTGATTCTGTGGAACGTGGCCCGCGGCGAGGCGGCCGTCAGGATCGACAGCGTGCACTCCGACCTCATCTACAGCGCCAGCTGGAACCGCGACGGCTCCAAGATTGTGACCTCCTGCAAGGACAAGATGCTGAGGGTGCTGGACCCTCGCAAGGGCACCGTCCTCTTCGTACGTCATCTTACCGCTGAACTTTTATACACGACTTCCGCGACTGAATTCACGTGCAGTAACATCTGCACGGGGGGGGGGGTGTGACCTCCGCCAAGGCTCAGCTGTCTGTCTTGTCTGCATGTGCAGGAGAAGGAGAAACCTCATGAGGGCTCCAGGCCGGTCCGGGCCGTGTTTGTGTCTGACAGGAGGATCCTCAGCACCGGCTTCAGTCGCATGAGTGAGAGGCAGGTGGCACTGTGGGACCCGGTGAGTCGTTCTCTTTCTGTTTGCTAAAAAAAAACCTCAAAAAACACATTAAATGTAACATAGCATAGCATAGCAAAACATGATGTAACATAGCATAAAGTAACATCATGTAACATAGCATAGCATAGCAAAACATGATGTAATATAGCATAAAGTAACATGATGTAACATAGCATAGCATAGCAAAACATGATGTAACATAGCATAAAGTAACATGATGTAACATAGCATAGCATAGCAAAACATGATGTAATATAGCATAAAGTAACATCATGTAACATAGCATAGCGTAACAAAACATGATGTAACATAGCATAAAGTAACATCATGTAACATAGCGTAGCATAACTTAGCATCATGTAAAATAGCAAAACATCATGTAAGATAACATTATGTAACGTAACACATAACGTAACGCGTAACGTAGCATAAGAGGATTTGTTTGCATGTTTATGTGCAACTTCCTGTATTTTCCCTCCCTATTTCCTGCCCGTAAGAATGTTCCCATCCTGTGATATCCCATCGTATGATGACATGACATGTTTATGCACGGTTCAGTGGGATTGTGCAGTCATGTAAATGCAGTGTGATGCTGAGACAGTATGTGTTTAAGTCCACGTACGGACTGAAGTCTTTGTGTTTTGTCGTGGAACTGATGTCCTCACAGGAGAAGTTTGGCGAACCGCTGAACTTGCAGGAATTGGACACCAGCAGCGGCGTCCTGCTTCCCTTCTACGACCCCGACACGGGCGTCTTCTACCTCTGTGGCAAGGTCAGAGGTCAGACACAGGCTTTTGTGTGTCCCGCTTCCCCCCCGTGCCCCGGCTGACGGCCGTCGTGTGCCCCTGACAGGGCGACAGCAGCATCCGCTACTTTGAGGTGACGGAGGAGGCGCCGTACGTGCACTACCTGTCCATGTACAGCAGCAAGGAGAGCCAGAAGGGGATGGGCTACATGCCCAAGAGGGGCCTGGAGGTCAACAAGTGTGAGATAGCCAGGTAGCACGTGAGCAGGTTAGCACGGCTCTACCCTTGGCCCCGCCCACTAACCGCGCTCACGCCCCCCTCAGGTTCTACAAACTCCACGAGAGGAAGTGCGAGCCCATCGTCATGACGGTGCCGAGGAAGGTGAAGAAACTCATCTCAACATTTCTACGCTCTTTGCTTCTTTGCTTCTTTGCTTCTTTGCTTGTCCTTCTCCATCTCGTTCTCCTCCTTCTTTTTCTCCTGCTCCTCCTTCTCCTTCTTTCTCCTCCTCCATCTTCTGCTCCTTCTCTTGTTCCTCCTTCTTTCTCTACCATCTTTTTTCTACGTTTTCTTCTTCTTCTCCTTCATCTTCTTTGTCGTCCTCCTTTTTCTTCTCCTTCTTTCTTCTTCTTTTCCTTTTTCTCCTTCTTTGCAACTTTTTTCTTTTTCTTCTCCTTTTTCTTCTTTTTCTCCTTCTTTCTTTTCCTTTCTCTCCTTCACCTCCCTTTTCTCTTTCTCCTTCTCCTTCTCCTTCTTTCTCATCCTCCGTCTTCTTCTTTTTTTCAACGTTTTCTTCTTCTTCTTCTCCTTCTACATCTTCTTCATCCTCCGTCTTCTTCTCCTCCAACTCCTCCATCTTCTTCCTTTTCTACTTTTTGTTCTTGTTCTTCTCCTTCTTCATCTTCATCTTCCTCCTTCTTGTTCTTCTCCTCCTTCTTTCTGTTCATCTTCTCTTTCTTCTTCTTTTCCTTTTTCTCCTTCTTCTTCACCTCTTTTTTCTCCTCCCTTTTCTTCTTCTTCTCATCTTTGTTTTTCTTTCCCTTTTTCTCCTTCTCTCCCCTTTTTCTTTTTCTTCTCCTCCCCTTCTTCTTTCTCCTCCTCCATCTTTTTCTTTTTCCTTGTTCTTCTTCTCCTTCTCCCTCTTCTTTTCATTTTCCTTCTTTCTTTTTATTTTTATTCCTTTTTCATTTCCTTCTTCTCCTTCCCCTCCTTCATCGTCTTCTTTTCTTCTTCTTCACCTCCTCCTTTTTCTTCTCCTCCTTCATCTTCTTTTTATTTCCCCTCCTCTTCCATTTCTTCCTCTTCTCCTCCTCCTTCTACGTCTTCCTGATTCTCCCTCTCTTCATTCTCCTTCTTCTCCTCCTCCCGCACAGTCCGACCTCTTCCAGGAGGACCTCTACCCCGACACCATCGGGCCGGAACCATCCGTGGAGGCGGACGAGTGGTTCGGCGGCAAAGACGCCCCGCCCGTCCTGATCTCCCTCAAGGACGGTTTCGTCAGCACCACCAAAGCCAAAGAGTTCAAAGTTCACAAGAGCCTCCTGAAGACGACCAGCGCCTCCGCAGGCGGGAACCACGTGGACGGCGGCGGGGTAAGACCCCGTTTCTCGTTATTTCCACGATGCACACGACCGATGTTAAATGACCAGCTTTTCATTCGCTCGGCTTTCATTTCCTGTTTGCAGTTTTTATGCCGTATATCCTCGAATCATTCTTTTCACACACATCGATAACGCGTGCGACGCCTAACGGACGATCCCATTCGGTCAAACTTAGCCACTACTGATCATGATTTACTTCATATTTCATCTCGCTGCTAAAATGCCTGTTCATCATATTTATACATTTTGAGTTGAGTTAACTGAAATTGAAGGTATTAATCTATTCTAATTAATCTATATTATTCTTCTTATTAACTGTATGCATTTCCCTTGTGCATATCAGGAGCTGCATGCGCTGAGGAGGGACCTCAAGGACGTGAAAGCTGCGCTGGAGGAGCTGAGCAGTCGCGTGAGCGCCCTGGAGGGCAAACATTAAATTCAAGCAGAGGACTTTCACTCAAAATCACAGCAAAATAGAAAACACGTGGCCCCCCCCCCCCCCCCCCCAAACATCGTTCAAAACACCGTAGAAACACAAAGAGGAATATTTGCTGCATTCCTGTTGGTACAATCCCCCGTTTTTAATACAAGTTTACGGTTTTACTTTGAAATAAATCACAATTTTACAATCGCATTTTTTGTTGTTGTCTTTTTAAATAAAGAAACACAAGAATTGGTTACACCAAATTTTAATCACTCGTTATACAAAAGAAGAGAATGAAACGTCAAAGAAACTCAAGACGCTTCCTGAGGTACGTGTGTGTGTGTGTGTGTGTGCGCGTGTGTGTGCGCGTGTAGCAGTTTGAAGTGTTTACTTGCCAGCGGTGGGCATCCATCAAAATAAAAGCATCCAGAAGTTTCATTCACACTTTTAATAATCCCAGCACCAAAAGACGAAGAGAAATGTGTTAACCCTCTAAACCAGGGGTGTCCAAAGTGCAGCCCGGGGGCCACTTTCAGCCCGTAGCTCATTTTTTAATGGTGCTGGGCAGATTGCCAAAAGAAACTGATTAATGAGATATATTATATATATATATATATACCAGTATATATATATATATATATATATATTAGTATTAGATATTTCACTCGCAGTTGCCCCTCCCCTGTCTTTCTTAATTGTTCTGTATGCGGCCCTCACTGGGAGCAAGTTTGGACACCCCCGTCCTAAAGCAAAGTGTGTAAAGTAGAGTATTTACATTCATGTCTAAAGATGGAACGGACTCAACGGGTCCACCCTCCAGTCCTCCTCACACGTAGTTCTTGTTGGGGGCGGAGGCGCTGCTGCTGTAGTACTTGGCCGTTCCTCCGGAGCCGCCGGACTTGGGCCTGCTGAAGCAGCAGAGGAGCCCCCCGGCCAGCAGCAGCAGCACGCCGCCCGCCCAGCCCACGAAGATGCACGCCCCCAGCTCCCGCTTCTGGGAGGTGGCCACCAGGGGGTTGTTGAAGTCCCTCACCACCGTGTGCGCCGACCAGCTGACGGGGATGATGAGCACCAGGCCGGCCAGCAGCAGGCCCACGCCGGCCACCAGGCTGATCTTGGGCTTGGCGTCCTCGTTCTCCACGCAGGTGGTGAAGTCGGCGCCGCAGAACAGGATGAGCAGGCTGAGGCCGGCCAGCATGCAGCTGATGATGGTCATGGCGCGGGCGGCCTGCAGGTCAGAGGGCAGCACCAGCAGGGAGTCGTAGTTCTTGCACTGCTGCTGGCCCGTGCTCTGCACCGCGCACGTCTTCCACAAACCCTCCTGATGGCTCTACACAAACACAAAAATCACATGATTATTATTAATCATTACTTGACGTGATTGATAAAGAAATATCCATACTGAGACATATTTGTTCAAGCTAAAGGAGGTCTTCAAAGACAACCCCCCCACCATATTGATCCCCCAATCAAGAAACGTAAGGACCCTTAAAAAAATACTGTACATATAACGCAATACAATTATGGAGCGAAATCACTATACTATAACCTGTATTTTTTAAGTTACATTTTACATTTTTTTCATTTTACTTTATATATTTCGGGAAAAAAAAATTCTTAAAAAATATGCCATTTTTAATAAAACTTTTAATTAAAAATAAATGTCTAGTATTTTTATTTATTTTATTTCATCATTATTGCGATGGGTATGTAATGTATTTTTTGTAGTTATGTGTTTTTATGGAAATATTTTTTACAGTGTGGCCTATTTGACGAATACTAGTAATTCTCCCAGTGTCCGCTAGAGGGCAGCAATACCCGCATGAAAATCATCCATGTTGATAAGCATAATTTCCAAAATGTGGTTTGAAGACTTTTTCGCGTATATAATATGCCTTTAGTATTTTATTGAGCTTGCATACATGTTTACAGGAACTTTTGTTGTTTTACTGCGTGCTAATAAATGCTGTTAATTTATGTTTGACACTTTTCCGGCGGGTTTATGTCAATTAAAGGCCACTTCCTTTAATTGAGAACGTATGCAAACTGTTTAGATGTCATATCACGGGTGTCCAGACTTTTTCCACGCAGTGCCGCGTACGGAAAAGTACAAAGTAAACGAATGGCGAAAAATTAAAAGCTCCTGTAATACGCCTCTCACGCTTACTAAACAGTACGCATTTTAAAATTCCGAAACAAATAAGAAACAATTCCAGGCATACAGTATCGTAAATAACTGGTGTCGCTTTGTATTAAAGCTATATGCTCTACTGACCGCTAGAGGGAGACATCGTGCCATTGTCACATCACTTGTGATGTTTTGGTCTCCATATGAGAGCGCTTTAGTTCTCAGTGGCCTTCCAGGATTTTATATTTTTAAAAAATATATTAAATAATGAAAAAAATATGATTCATCCATTATTACGCTATATATATATTTTTAAATTAAACTAAAAAAAACGCAAATATAAATTTTTATTTTTTTTTTATTTTGTGTGTGCCTGACTGAACTAAAAAAAAACGCAAATATGAATATTATTATTTTATTTTATTTTTGTGTGTGAGACTGTTCATAATCCTTTTAACGATTCAGATTTTGTTAAATGTAATTCTTTAAAATAAACTTTTGTCAGATTTTGCGGGCTGCAAATGGCCCCCGTGCGGGACTTTGGCCTCGTGTTTTCCATATTTACCTGCGCAGTGACGATGTTGGAGCCCGTGAAGGAGGACACCTTCCATCTCGGGACGGCGCAGCACACGATGGCGCCGATCAGGCCCAGGACCCCGAGGGCCACGCAGACGATCTGAACTCCCATGGCTGCCATTCTGCAAAGATCAAAGGTCATCAATGAAAGTTCACATCTCATCTGATGGAGCTGCTCAGTGTGTTTCTTTATCTTGTTGTTCTCCTGTGGGCTCCTTGCTTCCATGCATGCGAACAACATAGTTGAGGGCTACATTTCAAAGGAAGCGCGTGTCCGGACAGGCCCGCCGGTGGCTGAATCTCCACCCAGGGCTCCAGAAAGCGAGGGAACCGCTCCCTTTCATCAACAACATGTTGCTTTGTAAGGGGACAAAGCCAGGAGGCGAGATGTTTGTGAAATGTTGAGGCATAACGTCTCATCAGATGACCATCCCTCCGTGGAAACCAGTTAGCGCCTGGCTTAATTGTGGCAGGATAAATGACGCTTTGTGGAAAACGTCATTGTGAGGAATATAAGATCTTAAAAAAGCGCCTCTCCTGACTCCCGCTGCTCCAGAATGTTATTGGACGCTATCATCTAAAAATGATTAAATGCGATCAACGGAAAAGATTCAAGACGAGTTAAAAGGAGACAAAAAATAAGAACTTCATCGCGCCTTAAAAGTCAGAATCATTTCTTTCCACTGGCTGTCATCCGGATCACTAAAATGAGGTTAGTGATGCTTCGCTAAAGCGCAACACTTTCAAAAGAGTCCCTGTGTCCTTAAAGCAGTGAGGGAAAGAACCTACCTCCAAAACAAAAAGGTCTCCCTTCCGTGCTGTCTGGTGAACAAGTGTGCGGAGACGACACAAGATGGTGTCTTTGAAGAGGAATGTGAGGTGCAGGGTGGGGCTCGGCTCCAGCAAGGGGGAGGAGGACGCACCTGCAGACCAGACTGGACTTGTCCAATATTCCAACATCCACTTCTCTCTTCTGCTTTTCAGCTCCAGGAAGGAGAAGAAGGCAAAAAATAAATAAATACTGAAGACTTTCTGTCCAATCAGTGTTGTTCCCGGTCCAAAGTAAACCATTGATTCGGGTCCCGTGGAGCTGAGTGAATCATCGTCAGGGGAAGCTTGACTCAACTTGTTTTTGTTGGGTGGGGAAAATAAAAAGTACCACCCTGTCTGCTTTTTACCTGAGCGTCGAAACTGATGACACACGTCAGGGGGCTGATTTTAGAAACGATATGTGTTGTTTTGTTTTTGCGTAATAATGTGGGAAAAACAGGCAAGAGTGTTGGGAAACTCCAATGGGACACAACATTAGGTACACCTTCGCATTCTAACAACGTTTATGAATGTGTTTGTACCACCAATGCCTCTGTGGTGGTCCAAATTCAATCCTGGCGGGCGGGGGTGTCCAAAGTTTTTCCAGCGAGAGCAACATAATGAAAAATGAAAGGATGCAACTTTGCCACTTTGGTATTTTGTATTTCAGGAAAAAAGTGCATCTCAGCTTCAAATCCTATTATTAGTATCAACGTCACTCTTTGCTTTTTTCCCCCTCCTATTTTTCTTGTTATCTTTGCAAATATTTCAACATTCTTCTTACAATGGTTTGAAAAAGTGTTTGGCCCCTTCCTGATTTCTTATTTTCTTTTTTCGAAATGCGGTGTCACTTTTACGCCAGATGTAATGGGACACACACTTTCCAAAAAGTTCAACTTTTGTCTCGTCAGACCACAGAGTATTTTCCCGAAGGTCTTGGGGATCATCAACATGTTTTCTGGCAAAATTGAGACGAGCCTTAATGTTCGTTTTGTTCAGCAGTGGTTTTGGTCTTTTTTTTTGGCCGTTTTTGCCCAGTGTCTTTCTTATGGTGCAGTCATGAACACTGACCTTAACTGAGGCAAGTGAGGCCTGCAGTTGTTTGGAGGTTCCTGTGGGGTCTTTTGTGACCTCTTGCATGAGTCCTCGCTGCCTTCTTGGGGTCATTTTGGTTGTCCGGGGCCACTCCTGGGACGGTTCACCACTGTTCCATGTTTTCGCCCTTTGTAAACAATGGCTCACACTGTGTTTTGCTGGAGTCCCAAAGCTGTAGAAATTGCTTCATAACTTTCTGTTTATGTTCTTAAATATTTCAACTCTATTCTACATTATTTTTACTCATAATATTCCAATGTTATTGTCGTAAAATTGTGACTTTTTTCTCGTTAGAATACGACTTTTTTCTTAATATTTTTATTTGATTCTTATAAAACGACAGTTGTTTTTTTTCTATTTCTGCTGTTGTTTTTTCGACAATTTAAACTTCCTTCTTGTAAATTTTCTCCTCGTAATTATGACTATTTCCATAATATTCATTCTTGTAACGTTTGAACTTTTTCCGCAACCCAATTTTCCAAACATTGCAACTTTGCTGTTCTGCATGTTTCTCATATTAGACATTTCAAAACATACTCCCTTTTTCTTTAATATTTCAACTTTAAGCTCCTAAAGTTACGTTATTTGTCCTCATATTACAACATTATTCTCATAAAATTAAGACTTTATCTTGTTAGATTACAATTTATTTGTCCCAATATTTTTATGTTATTTTTGAAAAATAACATCCGATTTTTTAGTTTTCTTGTTCAATTCTATTTTTGGAAAGTGCCTCGGGCTAATAGAAAAACAGCCGCCGGGTTTGTGCTGTTTTGTTAAAAACGTTTTGACTAAGCTAAAGTTTATATGAATTTCAAATATTTTGGTGCATATGGGATGGAAGAAACGAATCCACGTGTTATCGGATGGAGCGGCTGTGCCTAATACCTCTACTGTAAGTATCTTATGTGTGACCATAGTGGGAAAAAAATAATACCACAACGTCTAATTCCTCATAAAAACCGTCAGCATCAGCCTCGTGCGCGCGTAAAGGAGCATATTTAAAGTGAAAACAATGACGTATGCTTCTTCGTTTCTTCCAAACGTGACATGGACGTCAGTCCTCACCACAACCGTCACATTTGATGTTAAAGGCAAACTTCATTTGTTGCCTACCCGGATGGCGCATCTTTACAAACTTTGACCGCAGTAAATGATTCGGCATAGTTGTGTGTTGTTTTCGCAGCAATGAAATCGCAACCGTGTTTTATCTAGTCGGGTTTGCAGTTTGGTTTGTGCACACAGGGTGGCGCACTTTGCGTTTCCCATTGATGCCGTTGACGTCTCTTGTGGGCGGGGCATACTTAGAAGACTGAGACTCGCTGCCGCCAATCGGGCTCAAGGATGTAACCCCTCTAATCTGTCCCCGACCAATCATCTTTCGAGAATTGTGTGACGCTTTGTCGCTTGAGTCGGCCCCTCGACGACAGCGAAGACACTTGAAGCGGTGACGGCCTTGTTTTAAAGTTCCCGGAGGAAGAGGGAAGGGAACGGAGGCCCAGACTGAGCTCAGGGGAGGTTTATTTACACGCTGGAAGGAGTGTTAATAATCCGAACATAAGGTGAGAGGGGTTTTATTTGACAGATGACAATGCTAGCTAGCATGCTAGCGTATCCTGCTTGTTTAGACGTGTGACAGGCTAGGCTAGTAGCTAACTAGATTAGCTCGTAAATGTTACTGTCACTAATGCTAGTCACTCCGTACTTTGACATTTTATTTTGTTATTTGGGGCTGATTTGATTAACGGATATCTTATGTTGTTGTTTTTTTTAAATGTGGTGGAATCCAAGGTACCATACGGGAATCTGAGCTTGTGACTGCACAAGAACGTCAGAATTACACAGAAAATGGCGGAGCCGGACAAATTAAACATCGACTCTATCATTCAGCGGCTTTTGGAAGGTAAGACAACAAAATGCGTCGACTGTTATTTGGAACAAGATGTGCGCTTTAAGTGTGTGATGAGGGCGAAGGTGTGTTAGAGGCCACTGAATGACACAAACGGCATGACTGCATCATGATTTTTCTTTTTTTTGTTTGTTTTTTTCATCAGCAAATAATGTCCTCTTTGAAAGGAGACTGCAGGGAAAGCTAGAATGAAGTCGTCTTAATGTTATTTTTTTGTTACAGTTGCACAAGATATTGTATGTGAAAGTGTTCATCCAAAGAGCAGTAAATGTTACTTTGTGTCCTTATTGGCAGTGCTTGATTGCATGAAGGTGTTTTGCGTACACTTCCTCCTTGTTTTTTGTGTGTGTTATTGGTGTAGGCACTGGTGCCGAATGCGTGGTGTCCACACACACACACACACACACACGCACACACGGCTAATTAACAATGGGAGCAAAATCAGTCCACATAAAACCACATTTGGACGCTGCCAAGTGCTACAGTGTGGAAAAAGCAACAGTACGGGCCTCGGATTCACTCGCATTCTGATGCTCCCAGCCTGCATTATAGTGAGAGATAAGATGTAGAATTATCTAGCTACATGCTAAATGTCCACAAAGTATGTCCAAAATTTGCCCCACGTGTTACATTATGATACATTGATGAGGCAATAGCCACCGCAGGTAGTACTGTCCTGAAATCGGAACACGTTTGAGTCTTTATCATGTGGTATTTTTTTTTCAGTATGCCAACTATATTGGGTAATACAAGCATAAAGGTAACTATAGGGGTGTTGTTTCATGTCTAGAGGGCTCTGATAGTGTTAAAAGACGTATTTGGATGGGAATCTCTGGCCACCTCACGATTCGATGCGATTACGATTCACAGGCCTGCGATGGTGAAACGATTATCGATGCATCTTTTTTCTGTGATCAATAGTTTGTCCATTTTTCAAGCATAATTTTTTTTTCTACAGTGTATATATAATTTGTTTTTACTCGTTGTGTACTACTAAGACAAAGCATATTTGTAATGATCCCCAATTAAAGTAATCATGAAGCGGATTAATTTCCTGGAGCTATTTGACATTTCTAAAAAAAATAATATAGAGCTGTAAAGAAAAAAGCGGCGGCATGGGAACCCGCTGGCACCAGAGTAAACATATTGGGTACGTTTACATGAATTTAAACGGACATTTATGTAAGTTTATCTTCAGTACGAGCAAGAGTACTCGATCAATACCGGCCATTTTTCCTCCTCTGAACTACTTTGACACCCCTGATTTCCCTCCACATCTGACAGCTAATCAGAACCGTGGGAGACTCGTACAATGCGCTCTGGATGTGAACGTGTCACTCACCAGTGTAGCTGGTCACAGCCGCTCGGCGCCTCCCGTGTGCAGGGTTTGCTACACGTTGACGATGAGTTTTCGCCAATCGCAATTTTTTGTCGCCTCCCGTGTGTGACACCCATTACACTTAGGTGCATCACCATAAACTTTCCGGGCGGCACTTCCGCTTTCCGTCTTTTTGTTCCGTCAGCATCAATTATTGACATTTATGAATCGATAAATAATCATCAACGTCCGCATCGCGATGCATCTAAGAATCGATTATTTCCCCTACCCCTAATAACTACAAAAATGTGCACAACCGCCAGGTAATGTGTTTTTATGTGTTACGATGCCACCTGCTACCACCTACTAGCATATATGTGACCACATTTCCTTGATTGTCTACAGGTGAAATTAACAATAAGTAACAATAAGTTACTGCACTGACTGACATTTATGCTGTTTTTGTAGCTGTCAGAAAATTGTGCGGATGTATCACGTTTGCGTTGCGACTGGCTCAACAGTGCCTCTGCTGGTTGGAGGAAACTAGTACACTCAAGACACAGAAAATCAGTCTCACACGATAGATCCATTTTTAGCACCTTCACAAAAATGAAAGCTAAAAAAATTATTTTGCAAAATTTGGTGTTCCAAAGGCAGTTTTGAGTACCCTAAAAAGGGTGTCTCCACACCTGGTACCGGTCCGTGGATGGGTCCGAACCATGTGCTGTATGTGTGGTCATGGCCAATTGTGTAGACATTGTGCAGGTTGTCCCAAAGAATGAACGAGTGAATGTTGTGGAATGTGTGTTTTTAATGAATAGATGTTATCCTAGCATGTGTGCTCTCCATCAGCCTGACTCCATCTGATTATTCAGCACACACACGCTCCTATTAGCTGCGGTTGCTGCCTGCACACCATTGGCCTGTGTGTGTGTGTGTGTGTACTTGGGCCATGATAGAGTTGTGTGCTAAACACAGGCGGAGACAAACAAGGCAGATAGGGTCAGTATTTATATCCTCTTACGTAACCCTGCTGACCTTTAATGTGTGTCTGCATCTCTGCCTTTTATTGCTGACAATAACAAGCAATCACTCCATGCACTCTGCCCCTTGTCATACACACACCATTGGCACAAGGACACTGAGGACGTAAAAGCCAACCGAGCGGCAGTGTGGCTCAGGAGGTCGAGAAGGTCGTCTAGTAACCGGAAGGTTGGTGTTGGATCCTAAAACCTCCATCCTGGTCACTGCACAATGGAGTCTACCCCAGTGCAGCTGCAGTTACAGATGTAGATTATCACCGCCGGTGTGAATGAATAATGGGTTCACTGTGAAGTGCTTTTGGGTATCATGAAAAGCGCTATATAAATCCAGTCCATTATTATTACTATTAACGTTCTCTGAGATAAGACCAGTCAAGTGTTGGGATAACGAGCTGCTGGAATTGGGTGAGTGGCAATGTCAACTCTTAGATGTGCGTGCTTGTACGCGCGTCTGCCTACACATAAAGCTGGTCTTTTCAGAGACTCAGACACCCAGACGGCATGTGTGTTGTTCTGGTCCAAGTCTTTGTTTGCTTGGTCCACATTCATACCCAGGCCGTGTGTGTGTGTGTGTATGTGTGTATGTGTGTGTGTCTGCCCAGTGATAAGCTCACTGTTTCCTGCTGGCGGTATGGCTAACTTTGGAGTGAGCAGTGTTGGGCCCTAAGCTGGCTTTAATCCTGCTTTAGGAGGCACAGGCAGCACCACTGCAGTATTTATATACCATCTTTCACTATTTAGGGCCTTCGTTTAAGTACTGTAGCTGCTCCACTACACTGACCTCCATTTACATTCATGGCTCATTTATGGCACATGGAGCAATATTATGTTGGATTTGCTGTACTGTGACATTTTTATGACACTTTAGCGCAGGTGGGGGGGGTCCAAAGTGCGGCCTGCAGCTCTTTTTTCTTTATTGGCCATGGACCTATTCTTATTTATACATATTCATTTTTGATAAAGGAGATGAGAGACTATTGAATTCAAGAAAGAACTTGTAGCAAAGTACAAAAGTGGCGTACGTGTGGCCGATTTCACCGGGATGTACGGGAAGTCCGCATCAATCGTCAGCGCCATCTTGGCGAGGAACTGGAAAAAGATGAGACGCCCCTCATTTAGAGGCATATTTGAACTGTCTGTTATGACGTTTGTGTGGAAAAAGAAGAATCAAGTAGTATGGAGCCTGGAGTCCAGTCAGCTCTGCATGTTGCTGTCTCAATGGTGTTCTCCTCTTCCCTCCCCTAATGCACATCATTGGGAATGACTGACAGGTTTGTCCTGAATCTTAATGTTTCTCCTTCCCAAGAGTCACATTGTCCAAAGTGGGGCAATCACCAGCTCAGGTCTGAATGACCAAAAAAAAAAAAAAAAAAGAACATTGGCTTTCAGGAATGAACATTGAGCCATCAAGTGAAGCATTTCCTCAGCCAGAAGGTCGGACACAGGTTACTTGGATTGGTTTCCACCTATGCAGTGATGTGTTTACACTTTGCCGCATGCTGGTTTAAGTCAGCCTGAATAGAATTTGTCACATGAGATAAGACAGGTCTCATGAGTGACTCGGCACGCAGGTTGTTCATGCTGCCCTTCATCTCGTCAAGCACATAGTCTGTGTGATGTGTAAGTGTGATATCACATGGTGCATCATGGCGCTCTGGCGTGTGTGGGCGTGGGGGTGTGATTGATCCAATCAGTGATT
Source organism: Dunckerocampus dactyliophorus (assembly GCF_027744805.1). Lineage (NCBI taxonomy): Eukaryota > Metazoa > Chordata > Actinopteri > Syngnathiformes > Syngnathidae > Dunckerocampus > Dunckerocampus dactyliophorus. The sequence goes on along the minus strand of NC_072836.1, from coordinate 3,391,803 downwards.
ACAAACAAGATGGATGACTAAAAAAAACATCCATCAGAGGAGGCGGCACTTTTATGTCCTCATCCATTAATGTCAACATCTCCTTATTACATTTTTGTACTTGTTTTACATCCATAGTCCCTTTTTGACATCAAATAAAATCAAAAGATGTGGGGGGCCCACTTTGATATTTTTAAGTATTTTATCATTTTGTGAAAAGGCTACAAAAGTATTTTGTAGATAGCTTTTTTTTAAATAGAGAAATATTTATCTCTATTTAAATACAAAGCTTTGTATTATTGTTAGTTATTTGTATCAACATTTAAACTTCTCTTTACATTTAGCCTCTTTGCTCTATTTTTTTTTTTTTTTTTTTTTTAGTTATTTTTATGTCTACAATGTGCCGCAGGCCATTACAAACAAGCTGTAGGCCTCAAATGCCCCCCAGGCCATGCTTTGGAGACCCATGCACTAACTGATATAACTGGAAAACTAGACCTTTCACAATACCAAATTTTGCTGGGTGATAATTGTCCCACAAATTATTGCAGATAAACGATATTATTGTTATTATTGTCAACATTATTTTGAGACCATTTTTTCATTAATGTAATGATAATATATGGCATAACAATGCAAATACACCATATTAAAAGCAATAATCTTTAATATATAAAGTTTTTAACATTGTAATTGGAATGTTGAGCTTTTAAATAAAATAAATTAGATAACCATAATAAATTAAACAAATCAATAAAACCGAGAGAAAACCCTAATGAAAATAAAATGGTCTCTGTCTCTTTTAGCAAAAATTGTACTATAATGTACTATAATGTTGTAATAAAAATCACAATATTTCTGATTTTGAATCAGTGTGTCAATGCAGGGGGGTTTCTCTGGGTACTCCAGTTTCCCCACATTCCAAAAACATGCATGTTAGGTGAATTGGTGACTCTAAATTGTCTATAGGTATGAATGTGAGTGTGAATGGTTGTCTATATGTGCCCTGCGTTTGGCTGGCTCCAGGGTGTACCCCGCCTCTCGCCAAGTCAGCTGGGATAGGCTCTTTGGACACTCCTGGTGTTGATAATATAATAGTATAATAAATGATTTTAAAATGAATGGCCTAATCTGTGTGTGTGTGTGTGTGTGTGTGTGTGTGTGTAAATGTCATCTTATACGTTGGTTGTCTCCAGTGAATCCCAAAATATAATAGTATAAATCGATACATACTGTCTATTGTATCCACCAGTTGTTTGAGGCTGACGTAGTTATTATGATGCGTGGCTAAATATAACGTCTATATTTTTAAAACGCCAAAGTTCAATTGGTGGTAAGTCAGCTTTCGGCTGTGTTGTGTGAAAGTAAATGTGCTAATAACTGGACATGAGCTTTTGTTCAACATGTCTACTTGTGTTGTTGCAGGTTCTTTAGGCCTGTGGACATCATTCCCTGTGTGGGAGGTGTCACTTCTGACCATCTTCTCTTTTCCCCAGCTCTATTTGCTAATAACATAGTCCGTTCCCGTTCTGTGTGGTTTCATGTGTTTATCTTGTCTGTCCTCCAGTCAAAGGCTCTCGTCCCGGTAAAAACGTGCAGCTGACCGAGAGCGAGATCCGCGGCCTCTGCCTCAAATCTCGTGAGATTTTCCTGAGCCAGCCCATCTTGCTGGAGCTGGAGGCCCCCCTCAAAATCTGCGGTGAGCATGGCTGCAGGTTCACAAAGGCCCGCCTCCCTCGAAAAAGTGCACTTTCACCGCCCTCTGCTGCCTCCTGCAGGTGATGTCCACGGCCAGTACTACGACCTGCTGCGGCTCTTTGAGTACGGAGGCTTCCCCCCGGAGAGCAACTACCTGTTCTTGGGAGACTACGTCGACCGAGGGAAGCAGTCGCTGGAGACCATCTGCCTACTTCTAGCCTACAAGATCAAGTACCCAGAGAACTTCTTCCTGCTGCGTGGAAACCACGAGTGCGCGTCCATCAATCGAATCTACGGCTTCTATGACGAGTGTGAGTGCGCAACAGATTGGGGTGGGGGTAAAAAAAAAACATGTTCATTTGCTCTGTTTCCCGTCACTGGAAGTTGTTTTGTTGTTGTTGCAGGCAAGCGAAGGTATAACATTAAACTGTGGAAAACCTTCACAGACTGCTTCAACTGTTTACCGGTGGCTGCTATTGTAGATGAGAAGATCTTCTGCTGTCATGGTGGTAAGCCTCATCAGTGCAACATTCATTCTTCCTTCTTTCACATTATGTACAATTCAAGATACAAGTATTAAAATGAAATATGGGGATGTCTTTCTTTCCAACGTGGGTCGCATACATAAGCATTGAAGGAGAGGGGGTGGGGTGGGGCACGTTGATACATTTTGTACAATAAAGATGCTAAAAGCTATCCAATGTCGGTCAATATATGCTAAGCTATCAGAACAAAACATCCAAATCTTAGCTGTTGCCTCATAGCTGACAAAGCAAATTAGTGTCGTATGTAATAATTTTTACAATATGCCAAGGGCTATTAAAAAAACTGCAGGCTGTAAATGGCCACCTTTGGACAACCCTGATGGGCGGGATTACATTGTCTAATTTGAATAATCAGCCAGAGTGGACATTTTCAAAAACTTACACAGTTTTTGTGTGTGAGTGATTAAAACAGAGCTTTCTGGTGTGTGTCATAAGATATGCGATATGATCTCGTTTTTAAACCTGATTTAACAACAGAACATGACTATTGACTTTTGGGTGTGAATTACATTTCATGCGGTGGTAGACACACATGCATCCTATAAGGCACACACACGATTAAAAAAACAACAACAAAAAAAATTCATGGTGTTTCCTGGGCTCCATGTACTGTAAGTGTGTGCTGTTTTTAAAGCTATTGTACTCGTCCTTGTACAGCTAATCTCTCACTACATTGATGAACAGATGCATTATATTGCACAAGTCACTTTTGTGTGTGTGCGTATGGGGTGTGTTAAGTGGTGTGATGAGTTGTATCGGCAAGCACACAGTCCCATTTTGTGTTTTTTGTGAGGGAGGGTGAACAGTTAGCGCCAAATCTATCTGTAGTGGTCCAAATGTATTTGTAGTGGGCCACTACAAATGAATGAATGAATGAATGAATGAATGAATGTATGGGAAACACTGACAGTACTCAGTAGTAAACACTCTTACATGAATACATCGCTGGCCATCAGTGTACCTAATGAAGCGACCAGCAAATGTGCATTGACTGGAAAGGCATTTCCAGAGTGACCTATGACCCTATTCCTCTCGCCAGGCCTCTCGCCCGACCTCCAGTCCATGGAGCAGATCCGCCGGGTCATGCGGCCCACAGATGTGCCTGACCAGGGCCTGCTATGCGACCTGCTGTGGGCCGACCCCGACAAAGACGTGCTGGGCTGGGGCGAAAACGACCGCGGTGTCTCCTTCACGTTCGGCGCTGACGTCGTGGCCAAATTTTTACACAAACACGACATGGACCTAATATGCAGGGCGCATCAGGTATTATCCCGCTAGCAAGCATTAAACAAGACACAACTCGTTACGTTGATAACGCTGACGGCGGTCTTCCTTGTGGCATCCTCTTGAGAAGGTGGTGGAAGACGGCTACGAGTTCTTCGCCAAGAGGCAACTGGTTACTCTCTTCTCTGCTCCCAACTACTGTGGCGAGTTTGACAACGCCGGCGCCATGATGAGCGTGGATGAGACGCTCATGTGCTCCTTCCAGGTGAGCGTTTGCGTGTGGTCAATTAGGCCTGTGGTTTTCCTTGTCTTTCACTCTGCAACCGCTGACTTCAGGTGTGAATCAGGTTTCAGCTGGTGACGCTTGCACAGGATAGTGCAAGTGTACCTAATGTTGTGGCGTTTTAGTGTGATGGGAGGACAGCTACTGAGCTCCAGCTTCCTGTTTTGTGTGTGAAACTAAACGCTAACCTTTTACAGATTCTGAAGCCGGCAGACAAGAAGTTGTATCCGTACGCAGGAGGTGCAGGAATGGGATCTGGAAGGCCTGTCACCCCGCCAAGAAATTCCGCCAAGGCTGCTAAGGCTAAGAAATAACACCCACTGGCTCCTCCCCCTCTCTCCTCCCAGCAAGGCCCTGCCCTTCCCCAATCAGCCCACTGCTTTTCTTAAAACCTTATTTTATTTTTTACATCTTACTCTCTCATGAAAACATGTTGTCGTGTTTGTTTTTTTTGGTCACACCGTTTTGTTTTTTTTCCCTTCCCCCTCATCCTCTATTTTTCCTGTCATCGTAGAGGTAACTGGGCTGTTCTTCTTTAGGCTGGCGACATTTTTTTTTTTAATGCTGTGTTTTGGTGATCGGGAGGGAGAGCATGCTAACATGCCGAGGGCACATAGCACATGGTGGGTGGATCAGCTGATTCACTCAAAACCTCCTTTTAAAAACATTTAAGAGCCCAGTCATGGATGTGAAATACTTTTATTTTGTACATATGCGAAATCAACATGTTCCCTTTCTTTTAGTTGACGGAGGATAAATAATAAAAGCAAGTCTATGTTTGAACAATGCTACCGCGCAGACCACTTTGTTTGTCATCGCTGCTTGATGGAGCCACAAGGGGGTGCTTGCCATGTTGCTAATCCCAAATAAGACCTGATTGATCAGTGACGTTACCATAAGCGGAAGGGTCAGCTTGAAGGGTCTTATGTGTGGCGCTCTCATAGGAAGCTGGTGAATCAGTGCGGCAACCCTTTGAAGTCAAGAACACTTCACTGCAGTCGCTGCCAACATGGCAGCACAAGAAAGCAGATGCGTAGCGGAGGTTACCATGACAACTAAGAAGTGGCAGCAAGCATGATTGACAAGTTGCGTTCATCTTGCTTTTTTCGAGGGCGTGGGAAACGAGAGCCATACTGTAACTTATGAGCAGCTGTCATGTAACTAAAGCATCAACGCAAACCCATCACGTGACTGAATTCTCATCCATGCTTGCCCCGCCCCCTTCCTAAACCCCTCCCCCTGCCGTGCATGGAGTCAATAAGGCAAACAGGGTGTTGTTGCTCCTGATGGAAACATATCTCTGCAGTATTTCAGGGTTTCTCACTGTTCATTTGTCCTTGTCTTCTGTAAAAAAAAAAAAAAAAAAAAAAAAAACTTCCTCCACTCGCTAATGAGGGTTTCACCTCGCATCAGTAACGATCGGCTGTGTGACACGCTGCATACGTGTTCCATCCACTGAGATAAACTCAGGAAGTCAAAACGTTTATCAGGAACAAAACAAAAATCATACTATTTGTGTGCAAATCCCTGCAGGTCATGTGACTTAGAAAGAAAAGCTTAAAACGTATGCTGATGAATGTTTCCAAAGGTGCAGAGAGACAAGTCTTTACAGTCCAAGCAGGCATTAGAGTGATGAAAACAATGACTTATTTTAGTGCTTAAATATGACAAAATGGTCCACTTCCGTCTCCATCGCTGTACAAACATCTGCTTTTGTTTTTTTTGTTTTTTACTCCACATTGACCATTATTGTTATGAAATGATCCTTCATATTGTTTTTACTGACAAATCTTTCTCTATATAGTTGTATTATTTGTGTAGGTTTTTTTCTTTTTAATGGATCAGGGATGTTTTGCACCATGTCCTGTCACTGGATATGTTACTTACAACACCGTCAGATGATTCCAATATTTAAAGAAAAGAAAGTGAAACTAACAATAATCTTTGTATTTTAGCTCTCAATTTATTGCAATTTGTCTCTGTTGAAGCATAGAAATTAAAATATACATAGAATTTGTATATTGGTGTGTGTGGTTGTTTTTTGTGTGATAAATGGTGCGACAGATGTTCTCCATAGCTTTTTTTTAATCAGCGCATTACACAAAAAAGTTTACTTTTTTGGTATGTGTGGGTGAGCCACAAGCCTTTCTTCCTCATGTTTTTATATATACAGTATAATATATACACACAGTATATATCATTAAGTATACAGTACATTTATGTATGTAGATTAAACGTTTATATCTGTAATGGGTGTACTGTACATATATTTAATCTGCCCACTAATCATCGTTGAAACTGCACACTTGCAATGCAGTTTTAGCCAGTTTGTTTACTAGTAGTCCGTTGAGTAACGAGGCACGTGATTGGTGTAAAAACGCATGTGTTGTTGCCAAAAGGAGACATCGCAACTGCCCTCGCTCCCCTCGTTACCCTGCCCCGTAAAGCTTCTAAACCAATCCTTGGAGCCGATTTTGACACAGCTGCGTTGTTTTTCCAGACTGACCTCGAACCCAACGAATCGTATGTCAGGTGGGCGTGTTCAATGGTGGCGGTCGGTTGCGCTGCACGGCGCTGATCAACTTTTACTACCCGAGACTGAGCTGTTTTTTTTTAAGTCGCTAGTTAGCTTGCCCCCAACAACAACACTAAAGCTGTCTTAAAAGTGTTTCAATACAGCTGACTTGTATAGCCCATATTTGTATTCCAGACTTTGGGGTGGAGGGGGGGGTCCGCATTTGCTATAGTGTAGCAGTACATTCCTGAAGTGACGCAGAGAGTACGTGTTCGTAATCTGCTGCTGTGCGAGCTAGCAAGAGGGCGGAAAGCTAGCCAGCAGGCTAGCTGGCTATGTGGCTAGGCTAACTGTCCAGGCTAGCAGCTTGGGATCTACTCTCCACCTGACGCTACTTTCGTTGACCAGAAAAGACTCCCAGGTAGGTTTTGAAGAGACACATCGACGCCACGTTTGCATGCACGCCATTGCACACATTTCCTTTCCGTACCTGAACTGCAGAGATGATGTGATGCGGAGAATGTTAGCCGCTGACCGCAGCTGCTCAGCTGATAAGCTAGCCACAAAATGACGTGCTAAGCTAACGCGCGTTTCGAGTCGATATGAACTCTTTTGACACTTTATTTACCAGCAGTCTTAACTAAGTGCTGACAGTTTGGTACAAGACAAACACCGGCCCGGACTTATGACAAAACTAGTGTGAAATCACAGTATACTTTGTTTCAGTATTAAGTACATGGGGTATGTAAAGAATTACAATCAATATATTTCCATATTGATTTGTTTTGCTGAATAAAATGTGGATATGTATCGTCACCACACTGAAAGTAATGCATTTCGTACACATTGTACACCATCTACCTTGCAGACATATCCACATATTTTGTGGCCTTGTTTTGCTCCTGTCCCTCCTGTAACCTTTAACCCCTGCTGTTGCAGCATGCTGATGGTGGGAGGCGATGGACGGCTGCACTAGAATGAGTGTGAAGGAGCTGTGTGACACAGATGACCTGGCCACCAGCCTGGTGCTTGACCCTCTTTTGGGCTTCAGCACCCACAAAATGAACATCAGGTAATCTACTCTTTAACCTGCCATGGCTGTCGCTGCACATTTGTCGGCACCGTATTAACCGCTACCTAATTACTTGGCATCACTACCTTCTGTTTATTATTACATAACAATGGCGGTGTGCTGCAATGGTAGTTTTGTTGCGGTTGTTGTTGATCATCATTGTGTGTTGAATGCAGCCTGAATGCTTTGTGCTGTAAACATGTCACTGTATTCTCTTTCTTTTGCTCTGTGTAGCCCCCCTCCAGAGGTGCGGCGCTGGGGTAACCTGAAAGAGACCCTGCTGCGCTTCCAACGCACGCACGACTTCCAAGCCACATTTGAGGCACTGACGGTGGGCGAGCTGGCCGGCGACTACTTCAGCGCTTTGGGGGGCCACCGTCAGGAGCTGCTGAGGCAACATGTGCGTCCTCACGTTGCTGTTTTTTTTTTTTTTTTAAATACATATGCTTTCTTTTGTTATCATGTATAGTGGAAAAGTGCTAAACAACTTAGGAGATTTTTTTGTTGCTTTCTCTTTTGGATTTGGTGTGGAAATTCTTTCACACGGCAATTTGATTGTGATAGAACTTAAAAAAAAAAAAAGACAAGGTAACTTTTTGCTGAAAATGATGCTTATCAAAGATGAAGTTTGCTCATTTATTATTTATTTAAATTAACAAGGCTAAAATGTATGATAACAATAATTAGCAGTAGCGTATTGACATCTGGATGGGTTGTATTTCCATTATTTATGAGGAAAATTATTTTGACGGTAGTTTCAACTACCTGGTGTGTCCAAATTTGGCGCCCACAGCTCTTTTTTTTTTTATTGGCCCATGGCATATTCGAAACTGAATTAAACACCATCTCACATCTAAACAAATTCAATCTCTTAGATTGGCGTGCATTGCATTGGTTATAGCAGTGGTCACCAACCTTTTGGAGCCCGAGATCTCTGGTCTCGGCCGTGAACTTGCGCAAGAGCTACCCCCCTGATTATGTATGTATGTGTATATATACAGTATATCTCCAATGACTAACAAAAAAATGCTGAAATTCGAAGTGGGCCCCCATATACTTTTTTGTTTTGTGTATGTGTGCATGGAAAACATTTGCACACACATACACACACATACACACACACACTCAAGTTGATGAGCTAAAGCGGACATGATGTTTGCAGGTGTACCGCTACCTGGGTGCCTTCCTGCTGGACAGTGGTGTCAAGATTGAGTCATGTGACAGATATTCCTCAGAGACCAACGGAGCCAAGATCACCTCCACCAGACACTGGTACAACCCCCACCCCAACCCAATCGAACATCTCTGGCTTTTGTAGCAGCAGTTTAGTTGTCACAAAGACTAAAGGTTTTTGTAATTGAACACTGCGTGTGTTGGTGTCGTCGCCGGCGCAGGTTTGTTGGCGAGAGGGTGGAGGTCCTCCTGGGCTGCATTGCCGAGCTGAGCCCGGCCGACAGCGCCGTGCTGAGGACGGGGATTAATGACTTCAGCGTGATGTACTCCACGCGCAAGCGCTGCGCTCAGCTGTGGCTCGGCCCCGCCGCCTTCATCAACCACGGTGAGCTGCTTTGACTTTCCAATGAAATACATGGCAGAAAAATCCTAAACATACGTTTTCCCACAATCAAATGGTAATTGTTGGTTTATTTTGAAATGGTCCTGCACCAAGTGCTACCCTCTTCCTGTTAATTATGGTAATTTCTAAGTCTGATTGATGTAACGGCGCCCTCTGCTGGCTGCTGCCGTGTAGTGACGCCCATTACGCCTCCATTGCTTCAACATAACTTTATTGACGTGAACGAACTGGGTGCGTGTGTGGGAGCAGCTTTTTGATTTGTGTCGTAAGAAATGTGAGACATTATCTTGTGTTTTTAAACCTTATTTCCTAAAGCTTTCATTTCATGCAGTGATAGATGCATTTTAAAGATGCATGCCATTGTACGGAACAGAGGCATGCATGGAACTACATGGTACCAGACCCCCCCCCCCCGGCCTCTTTGACGGCCACGTCTGGCCCATGTACTTGAAACATAAGAACATGCAACTGTGTCAACTGTGGTGGCTTTTTCCGGCCTTCTGATTGGCCAAAATGTGCATGGCAGCCAGTGAATGTGGTGTTGTTTTTTTTTTTTTTTCTAACACCGGAGAGGGGGAAATGTGTTTTAGAAAATATCTGTTCGTTTAGACATAGCCACAGAAGAATGAATCACCATCAGCCTTTACAGGCCTTCTCAAGTGAATCAAGTCATTTGTTCTTTAATTTTGAATTCATCTCCTCTTTTCTTTCTTTGTGCTTCGTTCTGGAAGACTGCAAGCCAAACTGCAAGGTAAACAAACACTTACTGATTTAATATTCAACAAAGATTAATCCAAGCAAAGTGATGTGTAACTGTGGTAAATATTTCTTATTTAAATGTTTGCTTTGGCATCACACTTTTATTTGGCATCAGTCGCCTCCTTCCTATCTGCTCTTGTGTCCCTGGGGGGGGGCCCGCCAACCTTTTGTCTCTTGTCACCCACCCAGTTTGTCCCTGGTGAGAAGAATGGCGCTTGCGTGGAGGTGATTCGACCCATCTCTCCCGGGGAGGAGATCACGTGCTACTACGGCGCCAGCTTTTTTGGGGAGGGCAACGAAATGTGTGAATGCTGCACCTGCGAGAGGTGGGCAAGGCGTCCGCTCACAATTTGTACTCCGCAGTCCCTCAAACAGAACATTTGAACCCATTTTTAAGTTGTTTGATTGGCGCTGAAAGTAAACTCTCTTCTCCAGGAAAGGGGAGGGTCACTTCAAACACAAAGGGAAGCAGCCGGAATGTGAGGAAACAAAGGACCCCGTGGACCAAAAGTACCGCCTCCGGGAGCGATACCTCCGCCATCACCGAGAGAAGGGCCACCTAACCTCCAGGCCCATTATTCCAGGATTACACTCAGGTAACTTTTGAGGATTTGTCTCTCTTTAATGCTCTCTGGTTCACCTAATTGCTAAGCAAAGTGATGTGGTGAATAAAAACGTGTTGGCTCACTAAAACTCTAAAATACAGCAAAAGATACACGATAATGACACTTTGCACTCTTCCCTTTGGAAAGTCGCACATGCATTACTGCGAGGTCATGCTGAAGGTCTGCTTTCTGTTACAACCTCTTTTCTCTTGTTGTCTCTCCCTCCTAGCTATCCCCTCAAGGAATTCATTTACCCACCAGATGAGGAAAAATGCCCTGAAGAACAGAAAATTGACTCAAACCAAGAAGTGGAGGCGACAGAAGCACATGCGATCCTCTAAACTTGTCTGCACCAGGAAACAGCGGCGGACGCTTCCTCTCCTCTCACAGTGTGTCATAAGGGACCTGAGGATCAGAGTTCGCCGCCACTCGCTGGACTTTTTGCTCATCTGTAAGGATCCAAAAAGCAAAGAGAGAGCCCTTTTGCAGCAGCTGGAGGTCGTGAAGCCAAAGCCAAGCCCAAACGGCAGCCCAGTCAACTTAAAGTGCTTCACTCTCGGGCCGTCCAAGTCGCTTCAGAAGAAGAAAGGAAAGTCTGTCCCCTTGAGGAGCTCGTCCAGAACCAGGAGCACGGATCAGACCACCCTCGGGCATCAAACAGCACCCAGTAACACTGCTAGCCACCCTGTCAACTCAGACAAAACCTCCAGTACAACAAGGCAGGACGGGATGGAACATGCAGACTCTGAAATTAAGACTAGGAGTGAGCCTTGCATCTCCAGTGCCAACATCAGTCACAGTGTCTCAGACGGTAGTAAGACAGCTGCAGACAATCCATTAGTATCACCCAAGCAATACCTTACTGTCCGCCTCACAAGGATATCAGTGCCTCGCAGTGAAGAGGCTGGAAAGCGCTCCCAAGGCAAGGATGTGAGAGAAGAGCTCAGAGGAAGGATGAGACAGTTCCAGGGCCTCAGACCGCTGCCAGAGTTCAAAGCTCAGCCAAAGCAAAGCCCAGCGCCAGGCACCTGCACTGCCGAAGGTAATCGGGGAGTGCGGGAGATGTTTTTCAAGGCGGTTGATAAAGTCAACGTACGCAAGCGACACAGCAGCCAGATGTCGGAGTCTTCTTCTCTGTGCAAAGAAAGCGTGAAAAACAAGGTCATTGAAATCCAGACAGTGTCAGAAGAAATATGCAAACAGCAGCAGCAGGACGAAAGAGGTGAAGAACACAAAGAGACAAGAAAGCCCGTCAGTGCTGCTAAACAAGACAGCAAACCTTCATGTAAAATAGTGTCCAATGAAAAAAGTTCAAGACAAAACAACTCAAAGGGTGTTGAAGTTGTGAAAGTACATGAGACTCCTGTTTCACAGCCGTCAGCGTGTACACCGAGCCAACAAGCAGGAAACAAACCTGACAAAGATATCGTCATAAAGCAGGCTAAAGTCCTCCTGTCTGATATTTTAAAGAAAGAGAAACCCGGGCAATTACAGCGCTATGGTTCTACCTCGCCTCCCAGACAAATACAAAACCATACATACAGACGAGGCGTTGGGAGGCGACGGAGAAAGGAGAGATGGTTGAAAACAAATGTAGAAGAAAAGATTGGGGCAAACTCCAGCAGTGCAGATGCTGTGTTAGTCGACTTGAGCCAAGCTAGCACCCGAGGTCCACCAGCAAACCAGCACCTGGACGCCACCCACCTCAAGCCACTACCTCCTGAGTCGCACATTTCAAGCAACAGTCGAAGCAGTCAGCACCCTCATGCCAACCCTCAGGCGCACACGCAGTCCAACATACCTCTCAAGAAACGGACATTCCGCAGCTCTGTGGAGCTGGAAGAAAGTGTGGCTTCAGCTCCATATGGAGACCAAAAAGTAGACCCTGTCTCACCCACCAACAAAAGGCAGGACCTCAGACAGGGTTTAGAACACAAGAGGATTACTCAACGAGGCAGAAAATGCAGGCTGCGCACAAAAATGCAGAGGCTGAAGTCTCGAAGGGTCACAAGACAAAACCACTTCACCAGAGTGCTTCGGCCGAGAAGTACTGAAGTCCAGCAAAGGAAAGTTCACAAATTAAAGTCAGAGGTGCGGTATGAGGATGACAGCACTCCCTCCCAAGAGATGGTTCAACTTGACGCAAACAGTCAAACCGAGGAAGCTAATAAACCGGAGCGAGGCTCTCTAGCAGAGGCCAAGATGGAAACCCTTGAACAAAGCGATTTGGAGGAGAAAAAACCGGCCCTTAATTTCAGGATTCGTTTCAAGCGGAGGAGGGGCAAAGTCTGGGAAATGCAGAGTGATGGACTGGGAAACATAGCATTGAAAATTGAAGAGAAAGAGGACTTGGACAACGATCCACTCAAAGCCATGATGGATTCCGTCTCAGTCTTAAGCATGGAGATGCAGGCAGCTCAGGCTCATGTGCAGGCCAGCAAGAAGTCAAAGAACCGACTGCTACGCTTGAAAAAAAGGGGCGAGAGAAGATGTGAGAGGAAGAACGTGCCCACTGCCGCAAATTCAGAGCAGGGCTGTGAGGATGAACTCCGAGACGGTAAAGAGAAACCCGATGTGGAGATCCTCTCAGCAGCCAATCTACTGCCAGAGAAATTGCAGAGTGAGATGTCGCCCTCAGTTGCGCAGGGAACTAAAATTGAAGATCGATTCACAAGAAATTGCTGCCTCTTTGAAAATGGGTCACAGCAGAAACCGGAGACTAGTTTAGATATGAATGGTCTTTCTTTGCCAGTTCTTAAGCTTCGCAGAAAGGTTGAGGGTATCTGGGAGGTGGACGACATGGACGAGGAGACAAACCAGCCTGAAGTTAAAATAGAGGCCAAAGTTAAGAGAGAGCTCAGAGGTCATTCTTTGGCCAAGCAAAACAAAGGATTGCTTGACCTGAGCAAGTCGAGAGAGGAGTTCCCTTCTGCTCAAAGGATCCCAAACTGTAACTCATCGCTCCTAAAAACAGATGCACCACAGTTGTCTTTGTCTCTGTCCCCGCTGTCCCTGTCCTCCCCGCTGAACGAGAATGCCGACATTGTATCGCATGATGTCGGTGTCATTCCTGAAAGAGCAGAAGTGAACAGCGGCGGAAGGAAGCAGCGGCACAAAATGAAGTGTGGGACTGTAGAGACATCAACAAGCTGCCTCAGTCAGTCCCTCCAGCAAATTGACAACAGTCTCTCCAAGCTCTCAGAGGGTTTGTGTTCTTCTCAGATTTTGGAGAAAACAGCTCCCTTTTCCAGCATTCCCAATCCCCTCACACAGCCCCCTTCCCAGTCTCCTCCATTCCCTACAGCGGACAATATGCTTTCGGGCGAGCCCACCTTCCCGAACTGCTGCGATGACCTCCTGGACTTCCAGTGTCTCAACTTTGAGGGCTGTTATCAGCCACAGAGCATCCTGCCGTCATCGCCATCCGATTTGTGTTCACTGGATCCACCCACAGACCCCTTCAGTACCCCCCTCTCACATAGCCCCTCCGACACGTGGACCACAGAGACGCCCTACCTTGGCCCCGCCAGTCCAGGAGATAACTTCAACGGTGAAGATCTGCAGTTCTTCCCCAGTATACTGTCATCCAAAAACGATACAGTTTCTCTGGACTGTGAAGCAAAGGACTTCTTCAAAGACAGAAACATGCCCCAAACAAGCTTCAGTTTTTCCTCCCTTAACCAGGAGCTTGCGGCAAAAGACCGAGCTCCAAGTAAGAATCCAGGAATCAGGCTGTCCAAAGAGGACTTAAAAAGTAATTTGTCAGTTGTTAGCAAGCCACGCCTGTTTGGCACATCTGCTACTCCGTCTCACAATCTTCTTCCTTCAGTTCAGCACAACCCCAACATGAAACCGAGCAGCAGCCAAACAAGAGCCATGTCTAACCTCAAAACACAGGGACCCTTCCACCGCATGAGCATTCCTAACAAGTCCCAGTCTTTCTCGACTTGCCAGCCTAACGCAGCAAAGGGTTTGTCCCAGAGTAGCCTGACCAGGTCCATCCCAGCGTCTGCAGTGGCAAACAAATTCCTAAATCCGCAACGCTTAGCTGCAAAGAACCCTAACCCCCCTGACAATCCATTCACCTTCCACGAGAAACCCTCCACAGTCATCCACAGGGTTGTCAAGTTTCAGGGAGGGAACCAGAGCCAGAACTTGTACAGTGCGCCTTCTAGAGACCACGTGGCTGCTGGCGGCCATCCTGGTTTGTCTAAAACATTCAGCGCAAAGTTGGGTGTGAGTGAAATGAGTGAGCAGAGTCACCCGAAAGCCTCTTTTGGTCAGTCTGGCAACCCCAGCAGGCCTGGCGCTCATATCAACAAACTCGGTACTTCTTTGCATCAGCCGTTCAGTCGAAGTAGAGTGTCCTCTGACAAACATGAGGAGACCAATGTGGCATACAAGAACTTTTCCACGCTGCCACGACCTTTCTTCTTCCCCAGTAAAGAGGGGTACTCCTCCCCGCAGGACAAGAGTTCCACACACGATAGATCTACCACTTTGGGCTCGGACAAGAACCAGCCGTGTTATACTCAGCAGGACCCTTTTGACTTCAGCTTTGGGTCGTCACTGTCTCCAATGCCTCATCACAGCAGTCCTCCAGTGGTCCACGGTACGCCTCCAGGCACGCCAGCACCAGCAAATAAGAGTCACACATCAGCTTCCTTTGCGTATGGCTCCCAAGGCCCCCCTTACGTGCTCAACTTCAGTGGAGATCACTCATTGACCCTGGGCCTCAGGGACGGGTCTGAAGGCTATCCGGGACTCGGCCCAACAAACTACACCTACCATTGCTTGATGGAACCTTCCGGAACACAAGGGCGGCTAGTACTGGAGCCCTGCGGGTCTCAGCCATCCAACCCACCTTCCTTTTCCTTGGGTGGGTTTTCAGGACTCAAAAGTGGTCCGGATGAACATTTTAAGAGGGACGGGCATCATCAGAACCAACCTGGTGATCACCAAGACATGCCGCACTATGGACCAACATCTCACTCCATGGGCTCCACTAAACCCAAGAGAGTGAGGTTAGTCGTGACAGACGGTACCGTCGACTTGGACCTCCAATATTCTGACTGATTCTCACCTGCTGGACTCACTGGAGATGTTTTTGTAAAGCTTTTTCTAAATTATATTTTGATGGATTGGTGTTGATTTTGAAGAAGAGACAATTTGCAGAGAGAGAAAGTGTGGTTGATATTTGCGACCACACTTTGGTAGTTACGTGTCAATGACACTTAAGCCTCACTGCGGTGATCAGCTGACCACCACACCACACTGATGTGGCGATCAGAGACCTGCTGGCTTTTTTGTTTTTTTTTTAAAGGCAGCTTTGTGCCTCCGTCTTTCCTAATCAAGACTTTTTCCAAACGGTCTATCCTCGATTTTATATCCACAATAATCTCTTTTCTCACTTTGTTTGTACGTGTGAGTGTGTTGTAGTAGCGAGCTAACGTGTACTGTTGAGTCCAAGCTTAGCACTCACAGCGGATCCTCGGAACGAGAACATGCACAGGAGCATACTTTTTCAAGTGACACATGGTTAGAAAATACCCCCATTGACGACAAATGAACTTAAAAAAAACTTTAGCTACTTATTTATGTGAATATTGTCAGTCGTCTAGGTCTTTGTATTCTCAGGGCTTTGAATCGATCGCAGCGGGACTGTTCAATAGCAGGTGGTACATGACCGCTGTTACAACTTACAATACTAACTAGGGTGATTCCACCCAAACCACTGTATCTTAACAAATATCATTTTGCACCACAAAAGAGTGAGACCTTGGAGAATAAATAGTGCTTCCTCGGTTAGCGTACGGCCTGGTTAGCGTGTTTTCAGTTTTTCCTCGGTTTGCATACATTCTCCCGTTAGCTTGCAATATGTCACATGTCCTGTCATGCTATTAATACACTGCCATAGTCCAACTCTGTTCTGAACGTATTTTTATCACAAAACGTCTTTGTTAGTAGCCTGTCAGCTTGTTCATACACGGAAACAGGAATCAAAAGTCAGTTCCGAAGATGTCATCAGGGGTTGACTGTAGTTCTTTTTTTACTAACACAGTTACGCCACAAGTTTCCAAAATGTTAACACAAAACATTTTTTTTATAGTTTTGCATCCATAAAACAATTCTAAATGTGTATAAATGATGAGTGAAAGTGCTAAACATTGTCAGGTTGCTCTTACCTTCATTGAAGACGTAATTGTCGCCAAAGACAGTCAGATCAACACGGGCACCACCTTCCTGTTTTGCCATGAGTTATTTCTGCTGGACTTCAACAGTGTGTCTCACTTTCTTTATCAAAATTCTGCCACGTACAATTTTCTTTGGCTCCATTGTAGGTTGTTTTGCAGCCGTGCTAAAAAAAAAAGGAGCGAGTTGAGGTGAGAACCACTGTTGAATTCAAGAAATAATTCATGATAAAACAGGAAGATGGTGCCCGTGTTGATCTCGCTGCCACATTGTGTCTTTGGTGACAATCACGTCTTCAATGAGGGTAAAAGTATCCTTTTAATGTTTATCACTTAGTCATCATTTATATGTATTTTTTATTTTAAGCATTTTAAGTGTTTTCTGCATGTAAAACTATAAAAACGTGACTTGTGTTAACATTTTAAACTTTCTGGAATGGATTAATTGGTTTTATAGGGAAAATGGATTAGGTTAGAGTATGTTAGAGTCTGAGCTTTTGGAACAGATTCAAGATGTTAACAAAGGTTCCTCCCTTACTTGGATCCTACACCATCCCCTCAGATTAAAACTTGAAGTCTGTGGACCTCAGGGCAGACGAGAGCTGTCCTATCTAGTCTTTGAGCATGAACTGATGAAGCCTGCTCGAATGAGAGGCGAAACGCGTTGTAAGACAACCTGAATTGTTGCGATGGATTCAATGCCCTGAGAACACTCTAGTGAAATGTTGTTTGAAACGTGACATGAACAGTATGTGTTGGGTTTTACAACCAACCCCAGGTCAGGATTCATTTTTTAGCTCTGTTTGGCAACAAATCAGTTGCTTCCAGGATGGGATGGCGTTTTACTTCCGAGGCTCCGCTGTCAACTCGAGGCTTGTACGCTGTAAAAGTCCACGCCGGGTACGCAGTCTTGATCTCCCGGCACGGATGCAGGGAAGGTGCAAGGTGTTTGTACGAGTTGAAACGGTGACAATCTTTTCTCCTTTTGTCATAATTCCGGTCATCTTTTCTCCCCCGCCTGGGGCCAACCGTTTTTGTCGTACAGAAAGAAGCGGAGGACGATGGCTCAAGCGTCACCCGTCATCGGTGTTGATATGTCCGCCTTATACGACAACCATAAACTGTACTGTCACGCTTATTTATTGGAATCTCCTCATCCTTGTTGAAATGGTGCTTTAACGTAATTTATACTTCACCTTCATTGTGTGAAAGGATGAAATGTTTTTAAGCTTATTTAATGGGACAAAAATATTGACATGAATATATATATATATATATACTGTATATATATATCTATATATATATATAGTATATACACCTATTTAATTTCTCATCCACTTTTTCTGTTGTTTCCTTTTTTCCTACAAAGTGGCTGTTAGTCTTACTAAAGGTTTGCTGTAGAAATGTAAAATGTAGCTTGTAACATTAAAGACTTACTCTTTTTAAAAAAAAGAAAAAAATTCGAGCTGCTTGACTCATTTTTACACATGCATCTTATAATATCACAATTGCAGTGTTTAGAAAGTGACAGCTTAAAATGACAACTGCAGTCATGCGGTGTAATTTCTAATATTACCTAGTTGTCTAACTACACTGCATTAAAACCTGCACACAGTGACTTCCTGTTCAGTGCAAAGCGAGCCTTTAATAAAAAGCATGGCAGTATTGACCTGAATTCTACTACCCAAATGCCCCCTTTTAATTATTTTTTTTTTAGACTGATAGCCACTGGAAGAAAGATTTGTGCGCGTACGCACAACATTTATTGTCATTGTAGTCAACACATACAACAAAATGACTACAGTAGCTCTGTTAGATAAGAGTATAAAAAATACCTGTTGACTTTTGCATTCGGAAACAAGGGATAATTTGTCCGAAAAAAGGGGCGGGGAGATGGAACAATATGAGTGCCCACTGCCAGTGCTCTGCATCACTGTCTTCGTAACGAAACATAATTTACGCAGACACTAGATGGCGGCAAAAGCACTCTCTCACATTCTGTCAATTACTGGATGATCCTCACAAGCATGGACACTGTCATCTGCAGGACTGGCGGGGATTTTTTTTTTCTTTGGATGAAAGTTAAACGATGGGAAACTTAATTTAAATGAGAGGGCAATGGCAAAGAAAGGCAAAATATGAGAGTTTTCTGGGGAAAATGGGAGTATTGACAGAAACATCCATCCATCCATCTTCTTCAGCTTATCCAAGGTCGGGTCATGGGGGCAGCAGCCTAAGCAGGGAAGCCCAGACTTTCCGATCCCGAGACATTCCCAGACCAGTTGAGAGACATAATATTTCCAACGTGTACTGGGTCTTCCCCGATGCCTTCTACCGGTCGGACATGCCACGAACACCTCCCAAGGGAGGCGTCCAGGCGGCATCCTGACCAGACCATCATCAGGCTCATGCTCGGTGAGGTGAGGGTATGGAACGTTGATTGACTGGTAAATTCACCGCACCGCACCGGACCGTTGCAGCCTCCGCACCAATCTGCCATCATGTTCCATTCTTCCCTCACTCATGAACAAGACCCTGAAGTATGTAAACTCCTCCACTCAGGGCAGGAAGTCCTTCCTGACTCATAGACAGCACGTCACCCTTTTCCGGGCGAGAAACGTGTGGACAGGTATAAAATATGTGAAAACAGAAGACTTTAAAAAAAATAAAAATAAATGCACAAATGGAGGAAAGCCATGTTTTGAGGTTGAAAGATCGTTTATCAGCCGTTCTCCTTACGTCTCTGGACAAAGTCACCAGTAAATGTGCAAGCAGTCGCTACTTTCTGTTTCGCTTTGGTCAACAAACACGTCAACGTGAGTCGGCCCTTTTGAGGGCATAAAACGGCTTCCACTGTACATGCCTCTACACCTCTTTACTCCCACTCTTCTTCTGCATCCCCTCTGCTGGTGCTGGCAGCGTTTGACCCACTTGCGCTTTGCTTCCTCGTCGTTCATTCGTCCTCCGAGTTGAACACTTAAAAGTCTGCAATGACGACACAAAGAGAGAAGATGTCTTCAACGATGTCGTGATGCTGCAAAGAACTCATGGCATGCTTTGGCTCTCCGCCACTTGTCATGATGGGGTTGATGTCTTCCTGTCCTTCGCAAACAAAGCACCCCCGCCCCCGACTCCCCACTTATGATAAGAAGCAATGCAGCAATGGCTTCCCTCGTCTTCCCTTCTACCATTGTTCATTTCTCACTTTGACTCATCTCAGCTTAACGTGCCTTCATTGGCTTGTGTTTGCATGCACGTGTGTGATGCTTTGACTGCTGGGGGGAATTGAAAAACAAAAAAAAATAAGAGAGGAGTTCAACCCCTAACATCAAACACAGTGAGAGGGAAGGGGGGTATGCCCAGGATGGGAAGGTGGAGCTGCATGAAGTGGGTAGGACCTTGGGGGAGGTGAGGCGGGTGAGGGGATACGGCATAAGTGTTACTCCAGCAGGACCGGGAGGAGGAGGGGGGCAACCGGGAATAAACGCTCCTCCATCCCCAAGCAGCTGGCCAAACACCTTCGGACTCCTCTGTGAGGGACGAAGAGGAGGAGGGAGGAGAGAGAGGGAGAGAGAGAAGGGGGAGGAGGAGGAGGAGGAAGAGGCAGCTTCGTTGCCACGGCGCTGATTCTTTTCAGTCTTCCACCTTTTTTTTATTTTTTTCTTCCTCTCTCCTCCAAAACATTATCATCTTCTCTCGTCGCTCCTGCTCGCCTCCTCCGGACTTCTCCTCATCATCTTCTCATCATCATCATCATCATCATCGTCAGGGACTATAGAAGACGGTAAGAACCAGTTCTGCTTTTTTTATGTGTGTGTGTTTGACATAGCTTCACATTTGCAGGGATTTTGAGGCTTTAATTCCCACTAAACAAGGCAGGCATATGAGCGAGAGAATGGTCCTTGAGATGTGGTGCCCTTGAGCAAGGCAGCCAGCGCGCCCTGGATGCTGCAAAGCGTGTACTTCCAGATGTTGATGTCTGTTAACGTATGTAACGACGGTCTCGCCTCGTAAAAACGGAGCAGCTGCTACGTGTGCGCGCGTCGCATCAGTGTGTCAAGCCACTAAGTCCCGCCCACATGCTGTACTGTACTGTACTGTACCCCTACATGGTGCGGCGTGCACAGAAAAGGCTAACTAGTGCATGAAATCACACCTTTGACACATCAGGCAGGCAGCACCTGAGCATCGTAACCGTGGGAACTAGAGGGGAGTGTGGGGGTGGCGGGTGGGGGAGGTTTTGCTGGCAGCTGTTCAGCAGCAGGGGGCCGATGTCGGGGCTGCCCCCCCGGTCATTATCTCGCTAGCCAGAGGCTGCTTTGAAGGCAGCCCACAGGAAGTTGATGCTTGTCACTGCAGGTCAGCCATAATTGCCTGCCAGCTACCTGGGCAGGGTGTTGGGTGTACAGCCTGCATGTGGCTAAGAGTCTACATTTTAGCATATAGAAACATGCAGAGGACATGATGCCGATGCCACACTTGGAATCATTTCACCAGTTGACAAGCAAAACGTTAGCAAGGCTGCTAATATGTATAATAGTCTCTTGGCACGTAGAGATACGTAGGGCTTACGCCGCGTTTGTTTTAAAACCAATTCCCAGTCAACTCACTTTTCAATCAAGGTCGACTTCAAGTTTGTTTGAGCTGCTGCAGTTGGGCAAAGCTCCCAACCGGTCGTGCGACAATGGAATCACTTTCCCGTGTGTCAAGAGTTTGGAAGTTACGACTTGAATTTTCCAAACTCGTAGACTTTGTCCGTCGCTGTGTAGTTTCAGATTTCGGAAGGCTGTTGTTGGGCCTGTGTCTCTTTCGGAAATCATGCGTTAGCGTTACGAGTCCACAGGCAGCTGAACCACCGTCTTCCCCTTCTTTATTACCCCCCCGTTCTCCCCTAGTTTCCCCACGCCCTACTGTTTAGTTTTGTGTAATTTCCCCATATTTTAGCTTTAATCCCCCCCAATTTTTTTTAATTCTTTCTGGTACTGCAGCTGACAATGGTGGTGGTATCCAAGCTTTAGAACGAGAAATCTGTGAGGGCAATGGTTACTGCAGTTGGGTCTTTCCGGAGAATTTTGCTTGCATCAGGGGTAATTGCTCTTATTTTTTACCTTATTTTCTAAAAAGGCTCCCTTTTCTTAAACGCATATGTTGACAAGTCTGCTACCGACACCCGCAGGACTTCATTGGAACAACGACCTTAACGTGAGAGCAGTCTAGTCATGGTTCTCAAAGTACAGTGTACGATTTCTTCATCGCCTTCAGCGGAACGTCAAAGCTATTGACCGGAGTTTCAAATATACGCACCAATCTGAGAACCGAGACTTGATCGCTCTTACTTTACACTCAAAGGAAGACGACAGTCAATCACAGGTCACACAGACTCAAACGAAGAGACCTGTCAACAGTTTGGAGTGTGTGGTACATTCAGCGACCAGTCGTCAAGCCAAGGTAGAAAGCGGCAGCAACAATCTGGACGCGTGTTGTCGTGTCTAATCAGACTTGACAGCCAGCATTTCACACCTTTGTTCGAATCTGCCGCAGACACAAAAAAGCCCCTCAAACGCCTCCGTCGGTGCTTCGCTTGGCATCCCGAGGCGCTCGCATTGTCCAGACTGACGTTTTGCAAGTGGAAAGCGCTTGTCAGCGCCATCACTGCCACGGGCGTGACTAGTCTTTGCTTTCGAGTCGGGGTTCAAAGTTCAGACGACTTTGTCTCTGCTAGTGTCAGGGGGGTTTAATTGCCGGGGATGGACGGTTGGGGGCTACAGGATGACTAAAGGCCACACCAGCCTGTCTTATGCGTCGGGTTCTTTGCATGCGGAGCAGATGGTTTGATTTGTGGAAGTGTAGCTGAATTCATTAGCAACTTTTGCATCTTTTGCTCAGACTGGTGTCAGACGACACCACAACACTGCATCCACAACAAACAAGCAGTACAACTTGGTCAGGACGACAACTGGTCAAATCACATTTCGGCAACTTTCTGGGGTTCGCCTAAGGGGCGGAGTTAGACACAATAGAGTGCGTTGATTGGTGGACCTCTCAGACTGGGTCAGGTTTTAGGGCAAAGTGGTCCCACTTATGTCGACCAACTCGCCAAGTCCTAGTGGTCGACATACGCGGTAGACCACTTTTGTCGACATAAAATGTGAGAGCCAAAGGGGTTGTTTCGATGAGAAATGGTCCTTTTATGTTGACATGTGTTGTAGAATTGTTAGCGTCGTCATTATAATGCAGCAACATAACTACTGTCTAGTCACACAGCATTAAAACCAGCACACTGTGACTTCCTGTTCAGTGCAAAATAAGCTTCATCATAAAAGCATGGCAGCATTAACAGAATGGACCCATTCAATTTTTTAAAATTATTATCGACTGGAAAAAAGTTTCATTGTCATTGTAGTAAAGACATACAAAAAAAATGAGCACAGCCGCAAAGATTATCATGCATCATATAAAACAAATCATATCGACAAACTATCATAAGTTTAAAAAACCCTTTATTCTTATGTCTCTGGACGAAATCGCAAGTAAATGTGCAAGCGATGGCGGGTTTCCGTTTCCATTTCAGCTCTGTCGACAACCGCTTATGTTGACATCGGTCAGCCAGTTGAGGGTCGTCAAGATCAACGGGTAAGTTCCATAACGCTCGTGGGTCACATCCGGGCCACTGCACATTCTCCCGGGGCCGTCAAGGCACCAGAACCTCCCGAGCGAGGCTTTGCACCGCGAGGCTTTATCAGCAGATATGTCAGAGCTTACCAGTGGATGGAGATAAACGTTGATGAATTAGCATTAATTGGATTATTCCGAGGAGCGTCCGTAAGGAGAAGACAAGGGCGGCGCTATCAGCTGCTTAGGATGCGACTCGTGGAGGAGCCTCCTGCTTTTATTTGGAAGCAAAGGCCGAGACGCTTGACTTTCCGTCCCATATTTGCTGTGGCGCTCAAGGGGGAAGAAGTTCATCACTCCAGATTTAGGCATCTCGTTTACTCACTTGCTCCTCTCCCCGCCTCGCTCCTTCCGCCGCCGGTTAACGGCTGATCTGGGACAGGAAGGCCTCCCCAGCGCTCTGTCCTACTTCCTCTGGTTTCTTCTAATTCTTCTCATTTAACTGCGTCCACGTGTCCTCCTCGCCCGTCTCATCAGTCACGCTCACCAGCAGGGATATTTGGGACAGTTCACTCTTGTGGACAAATGATGCTTGTCAGGAGGGAGGGGTTTGGGGAGGAGGCGAGGTCGGGGCCCAGAAGAAGGGGTGTTACCCATCAGTCATGGTGCCAGTCGGTTATGGTCTTGCTGGTGGTGTGTGCATGGCACTCCAGGCTGGCGCAGCACACACGATGAAGTCTCTGTCAGTTTATTGGGGCTAATCGCGGCATTGAGTGACGTGGGGGAGGGGGGGCAGCAGCGTCAAAGTGCTGCTTCTATATTTAGCTGCAGTGGATGACAATGTTTGTTTGTGGATCAGCTGCAGCTTCTCGCGCTGCATTCGGGTCCAGTGGGAAACATGCCAGTCATGTCCTTCCATCTCCATGCGACTCGGCAGATCCGCCGTTTAGTCCTCGGAATTCAGGAATTAGCGACGACAGCCGGGCTGGGAGGAGTTTCTATGAGGGGGTGTCACTGCGGCGATTCATCTCCTGCATGTGCGCTCGCCGTATGTGTGTCAGACAGCTAGCAAGGATCAAACTGAGCGTCTGCATGGATTTTTTTTTTTTTTTTTGAAAGGCTTTAAATACACAAACGCAGCAGTTGGAAAATCCCACATTGTGTTCCATTCATTCCCACAAGCAGCGCAGCTAGCTTTTATCTTAAAGCCATTCATGAATAAATGAGTCTGTATTGATTACCTTTGGACCTTTTCACCTTGACCTCCTCCTTTAGCTTGGACTCCTAATCAATCGGTCAATTAATCAATCTCAAGCCCTTAGTTTCAGTCACTGAATCCTAAGACCCTTTTCTGTTCTCAGTGTGCAAAGCAAGCGCCACAATTATTAAGATATTCATATAACATTGGCTTGCTTATTTTTACACTTGTAAAGCCATTGCCTGTAGAGTTAATCAAGGCTTTGTGAGGGTGACAGTTTGAACCAGGAACTGATTGTTTCCTTTTGGAACAAATTATTACAAAACCCGAGCAAGTCTGAGGTCGATTGGCGTCCCATGCTGGATTCTGTATGTTTGTTTTAAATCTACTCAATCGGATGTACAGTAATCCCTCATTTATCATGGTCAGTTGGTTCTAGACCCGACAGTGATAAGTGAATTTCTTTATTTAAAAAATGATCATAATAATAATAACGGATTAGCATTGATAGCGTTTTTCAAGGCAGCTACAGCGTTTCACAAAACCTTTTCACCACCTTCTATTTACGGTTTTTAACATTACAAGAGCCCTCTAGACATGAAATAACACCCCTATAGTCACCTTTCTACTCATATTACCCAACATAGCAGACATAATAAGACATAATATAGACTCACACGTGTTAGCATTGGGAGAGTTCCTTGTTGTTCATTTTTTTCACTTCCTGTTCTGTACAGTACTCCCTGCGGTGCCTATGATGTCATCCATGTAACATTACTGACACCTAGTGACCAGTGTAGATTACCACATATCATCACAACGTCTTTGAATGCATCTTCTGAATGCCTTATTTGTATTTTACTTCATTTTGCCATTTTATACTTGATAATGCTTAACGTAGGTAAAAAATACGTACAATATGCTTAAATATGAATATTTTTGGACTAATAATAAGCCATTTTCAACCACAAAACAGTGATGGTTTATTGATTCATGTCTTTTTGAAAACCATGAGAGTAAAGCCGAGAAATTGGAAGTGCGACGTGGCTGTACACTCGATCCCATCTTTTCACAGATGTTATGTTACGCAATCATAAGCGAAGGACGAAAAACCACAAGTATAAATGTCTGCCATAAAAATGTCTATTTTTGCTACACGGCAAACACTCCTGCTAGCTTGACGTTGACTTTCTCCTCCAATTTTTGAATCAACATTTGCAATAAAAGTGAGCGTTGTAATTGTTACATTCGATTTTGTGCCAAAACCCTCCCCTTCTCAGGCATTTAAAGTAGATGATTCAGATGATCCATGAGCACAAGGAATGAGAGTCATGGTGTAGACGTTATATAGAAGTTTCACTTTGGCGACTATGGTGTGTTCAAGGACCGCCGAACAAAGTGTGAGCTCTCAACGCTTGAGGAAAAAATATTATCGGTGAAGCATAAAGACATAAACATGTAAAAATTGTGTTGTTTTTTTTTTACCAGTGGTACATGTATGCTGTACATTTCACCTTTATGATCACCGCATCCATCCATTTTCTATGCCGCTTATCCTCACTAGGGTCACGGGTATGATGGAGCCTATCCCAGCTGACTTTGGGAGAGAGGCGGGGTACACCCTGGACTGCTCACCAGCCAATGGCAGGGCACATATAGACAAACGACATTCACATTCATACCTATGGACAATTTAAAGTCTCCAATTAGCATGCATGTTTTTGGAATGTGGGGGAAACCGGAGTACCCGAAGAAAACCCACGCACGCACGTACGCACGCACACACGCACGGGCAGAACACGCAAACGCCACACAGATGCCCAAACGGAGATTTGAACCCAGATCTTCCCAATTTCCTGACTGCGTGGCCGATGTGCGAACCACTAGGCCCGTTTATCATCACATTTGTATAAATTATTACCCACTTAGTGTGAATGACATGTGAACTGACTAGTTCTGGAGAAAAAAAATGTAATAAAATTCATTTTGGACCAAAAATCCGCACATTTACGGGGCTGTGAACGCTGAATGGCAACCATGTTTGACGTTGACATAATGGAATGTATTGATTATTACCTGTGACGTGAGCAGAGTGCTTTATTGCGGCTCCAAGCGTGGAATCCTTGACGGTTTTCTCCCAGCATTCACTGATCTGACATCAAGATGAGTGTTATTTTTGCCTCTTCCTCCGCCAGTGCGCTTGTCATGCAGTGTGTGTGTGTGTGTGTGTGTGTGTGTGTGTGTGTGTGTGTGTGTGTTCTTGTGCCAGCTAGCTCCAGCAGTGGGCACCTGTGGGTGTTGTTAAACTTTATGGATGATGATGATGATGATGATAAAGCAGCAGAAGAAGGTTTGCATTCCTAAAGGATACTTTTTATAGTCGATGGCAGAAGGAGGCGTGACCTCATACACAGGATGGGATTCTAATTAATGTTAGTTTATGTCAATTAATGTTAATAAATAGTATTAAGGCTTGACAGGGGCTGATGAACGGGACTGACTGATATCACGTCATAACATGAGCTTCCATCCATCCATCCATCCATCTTCTACCGCTTATCCGACGTCGGCTTGCAGGGGCAGCAGCCTGAGCAGGGAAGCCCGGACTTCCCTCTGCCGGGCTACTTCGTCCAGCTCCTCCTGGCGGATCACGAGGCGTTCCCAGGCCAGTTGAGAGACATAGTCTCTCCAACGTGTCCTGGGTCTTCTCTGTGGCCTCCTACCGGTCGGATGTGCCCTGAACACCTCCCCAGGAAGACGACCGGGAGGCATCCTTACCAGATGCCAGAGCCACCTCATCTGGCTCCTCTCAATGCGGAGGAGCAGCGGTTCTACTCCGAGTTTCTCCCGGAAGACAGTGCTTCTCACCTTATCTCTAAGGGAGAGCCCAGCCACCCGAGAAAACTCATTGTACCTGCGATCTTGTCCTTTAGGTCACTACCCAAAGCTCATGACCATATCATGAGCTCGCCTCTCCTAAATCTTGTCAACGGTTGGGTATGAGAACATCACGAGAGTTCCATGAGAATTACGCACATCACAACTTTCGGAAGTCCATGTATGTTAACTTGTTGGGTGTCCAACGGTAATCAGCGACGGCTACTGTTGCTTTTTGTTTTAAAATGCCAGCCAGAAAGGCAGCATTGTGAAGATTTTTTTGTTTTCTAGGGAGCTAAAGACCTACCTCACGGTCACTGCTCCCTGCTCTCGCTAGTTCCCGTGCAGCTGTTTCATGAACAAAGCACAGTTCCACGCCAGATTCTCCAGTATTCATCCATTTATAGCCAATTCTTTTTCAGTGTTTGCTGATAAGCATTAGCACGTAACCCAGGGGCGTCCACATTTTTTCCACTGAGGGCCGCATACCGAAAAATCAAAGGATGCAGGGGCCATTTTTACATTTTTTTTAAACCAACCAGTGTAGAAATGCAAAGAGGAAGAAAAAACAGCCTGCATCTCAGCTTTGTATTATCGGTGACAAAGTGTATGATTTGTACTGCAGGTACTACTTTTTGTTTCTTTCTTTCCCTCTAAAAAAAATACATATTTTAGTCTTTAATAATTGACCTTCATGCTATTTTTTCTTTTACTTCATTATCCTAATTTTTCATATTTATTCTCATAAAATGACTGGTCATTTTTCCATTTTTTTATTGTATTTTTAGAATGTGCTGAGGGCCAAAAACACCCAATTGAATGCCGTAAATGGCCCCCGGGCTGCACTTTGGACACTCCTGACGTAACCGCTGTAGGGGGCCGTGAGCTGATCGTAACAGAAGTAGGTGTGGACAATGTGAGTGTTTTGGCCAAGAGGAGAAGAATACAGATTTGCCATGCGCACAACTTGATATTTTATTAAAGAAACAAACTATGGTGCCTCGGCTGGGATCCGATATCATTTTAAAGGCTCCTGAAATGAGCAGGATAGAAGCTCTTAAACTACAGAATGGGTCCGTTTATGTAATTTCTCCCACAAGTTCAATTTCTGTGATGCCAGCTTCATAATTTTTTTCCCTCCATCTGACACATTGCAGTGGGTGGAATATACACCATATACACCCACCGGACACTTCATTAGGTACCCCTGCATACATCCAACGAGAGAGAGATAGAGAGACAGAAATCAGATTTTACAAAGATTATAATGAGCACTTTTGCAGTGCATCACAGAGTGCTGCTACTAATATCTGGTATCTGAATAAGGTAAGCTAAATATTAGAAACATCTCTCAGTCAGAATACAATCCCGATTATAAACATGTTGCAATAACACGGCTCTGACGGTGTCGTCTTTTGTGTTGGATCTCATTACATGACTCATAGCATTTGTTCTGGTTTTGGCACGTTGTCACTGAACGCAGGGGCCGGCATGTTAAAGCGGCGCAGGTGATGAAGACGCCGTTTCAGCCTAATAGAAGTAGAGCAACAACACCAACAACAAAAAAAAGAGCGCCTTGGCGGAGTCGTTTGTGGTGCTCGGGTATCGACCGTCCTACATGGGCTGAGATTAAAGCAGTCAGCGAGAGATGGACTTTTATGAAGCGGGGATCGCATGTTGTGGCCGGCAGCCTCACGGCCTCGCGTCCACACGGGGAGGAAACATGGCCGACCTTGAGGCCCCGGGACGTGGCGAGTGTTTCTTCTGAGCTTGCTGGAATGTTGGACTTTTCTGTGAGATGATTGTGTGTGTGTGTGTGTGTGTGTGTGTGTGTGTGTGTCTTCTTGCTGAGGAGCATCATCACTGCTGACGTCAGATCAGCTGACAATGAACAGAGCGCCTCTTTGGGATTAACAAGTCCTGAGACATGGAGGCAGAAATGCAGGATGTGCTGATTCAGCTGCACGTCCACCACGGGGAGCTAAATATAACCTTCCTGACTGCTTTTAAAGGCGCCTCCTTCACAAAGTTTACCGTCAACCTTTAATTGTACACTGGAACCCGCTTATGTCAACCGCCTGTCTACGTCGGACAACTCAAGTCCCGGTCCAAAGGGGTCATCACTATGAAAAATGGGCCACTTATGTCAACGTGTTGTAGTATTGATAACTTAATCGTTATCACTTAGCAGCGTGAACCCACAACATCACTACTGCCTAGTTACACCACATTAAAACATGCATGGAGTGACTTCCTGTTCACTGCAACGTAAGTTTCAAAATAAAAGCATAGCAGAATCAACCTGGATCCTACATCCATTGATTAATTTTTTTAGCTTGCGAGCCACCGGAAGAAATATTTGCGTATATACGAAAGCCTTGCAGTCATCCCTCTTTTGTCGCCCTTATTTTGTTCTGCAAAGTAGGACTTCTTATTTATAAATGGAATATTTTTGCAGTTAGAGCATAGAAAACCTTACAACCTTACAACCTTCTAAATACCGTTTGTAACATTATTAGAGGCCTCTAGACATGAAATAACACCCCTATAGTCACCTTTACACTCGTTTTACCCTATTGTAGACATAATAAGAGAAAATAAGACATATTAATCATAGTAAAGCTGTTTACTCTGATTAATATGTCTAAATACGGTTTGTAATATTATTAGAGGCTTCTAGACATGAAATAACACCCCTACAGTCACCTTTTATACTCACATTACCCAGTATAGTTGACATAATAAGAGAAAATAAGACATTATAGACTGACACGTGTTAGCATTGGGAGGTGTTACTTTTTTTGTTCTGGTTTCTGTACAGTACTTCTTGCGGTGGCTATTGTCTCATCAATGTAAAATTACTGACACCTAGTGACCAGTGTAGAATACTACATCATCACAACATCTTTGAATGCTCGAAAATGCTTAGTTTAGGTCAAAAATATGTAAGATTTGCTTAAATATGTCGATTTTTTTCTTCTTCTGTCTTGAATTGGCTCAAACTATCCTGGCAAACACCACTGCCCCCTATAGGCCAACCCCGAATCACAGCTCAGGACCTTTTATTATTCATTCTCGTTATGTCTCTGGACTGAAATTTGCAAGAAATGGTTAGTTTCGGTTTTCTGCTGTGTCGACAACCGCTTATGTCGACATCAGTCAGCCCTTCCGAGGGGCGTCGACACAAGTGGGTTCCATGGCACTAGCCATGTCGTTCCTCTAGACAAGCCTTCAGGACCAGAAAGGTCAAACTGTGAAGCCGGCGTGCTCCTGTGAGCGTAACCGCACCTGCAAATTGGATGAGTCCCTTTTTAAGGGGGAGTGGGACGTCGCGTTGTCACGCATTCAAGCTCCCATTTGGCGCCTGCAGCGGCGGAGCGGCATCCGCCGTTAATATTTCACGGCGCCTCATATGTTCAGGCGGCCTCCTCCCCTACGGCGACGGCCATTGTTGTTCATTTATGGATGAGCTCGCCTGTGCGCTGCCAACAAAAAGTCCGACTTGGCTCTCGGCGAGGCCCACTGGAGGCGGCAAGTATACCCCGCCACCACTCCGGCTCTTCTTTGCGATGATCTCATGTTGGAAACAGGCGGCGCGCACTCCGTCCCGTGCCTTCCCACAGAGACGGAGCAGCCATGATGAACGGAGCTAATTAATGATCAGGCTATTTGCGTGTGATCTCAGCTCTGCGGCTCCCCAGATGACGGACTGCCACGTCGCTTCTTCAGAGATTCGGAAGGCTTTTACCAACACATGCGTGCACTCTGGAGGACAGCAGCAGCGTCTCTGCAGTCGCATGCAGCAGCCTCAAATTGCTGCATTGCAGCCGTTTAAGTCAGGTTAGGAAATACAGTGGGACCCGTTTATGTTGACGCCCCTCTGACTGGCTGATAGGAGTGATCACATTAAACTGCAATAACGTCAGTCACGGATGGGATGTGGTAGTACTGCACGTGTGCGGAGCGTTACTGATCTGCAGTGCGTAATTCAAACGTGAAACTCAATCAGCATCAATTAGCAGTTTCTGTTCCACGTCTAAGTGGATATCGTCATGCTGGTTCTTTCATTTAACCAGTGGTTCTCAATTAGTCTCTGTCATGGCCCCACCGGGGGACAGAAATGTTTTCACGCCCCCCGATTTGAAATACTATTGAGGAACTGATAACTATTTATCTGTACTGTACAGACTGAACTCGAAACTGAAACTAGCGAAATGCAGCAAAATGGAGAGCAGTGACGCATACGAGCGTATTCAAGAGTCAAATTCACACATGTTGGCAAATCTGCACTAATTCTGAAAGTCCACCCTGCCTCTCACGCCCCCTGACAGTTCACCGTTCCCCACAGGGGGGCCCGCCCCACTATTTGAGAAGTACTGCATTAAACTAACTCACAGTATCAGCAACGACTACTAGCTGACACCAGCTAACAGACTATTATGATATCATATGAGTAGTGTCTCACACAAGGCTTGATGAATAATGGCGCGTGTGTACCTGGCCGGCGTGTACTGGATGTGACAGGCCCTGGCGAAGGATCCGACCCGAGGTTAATCGATGGGGAACCTTTGTCTTGAGGGCCGTCGTAATAATAAAGCTGCGACTGCAGCGGGTGACCTGGAGAGTCCGTTAACAGAGTGCAAGTGAGATGCTGCCAACTTACATTTATGACGTCCATGAATTCCAAAATGTACTTGCACTGGAAAATGAGAAAACGTTTTGTTAGATGTGAGGTTTTTATTATTACGCCGCAGGAAAGTGGGCCAGTGGGTCACTGGTAACCTTCAGGATGAGCTGCACTCCTCTGCAGTGGACTTTACTGTAAGACTCTATTGTCTCAGCCTGGGGGCCTGGGGTGGGGTGTGTGGGGGGGCATGATGTTTCTGCTGCTGACGTCCTGTGGGCGAGAGGAGTGGGGGTGGTTTGGATGAGTCAGGGCCCACTGATGGAAGGTTCTGGGACACCAATCCTCAGCCCTCAGCTAAGTCGATTACGGTGGAACCTGTTTATGTTGACGCCCCTTGGACTGGCTGAATGACATCGACACAAGTGGTTGTCGCCATAGCCAAAATCAAAAAAGAAGGAAACCATTCTGTCATGTTCCGCGTGACAATTTTGACTTATTTGGGTTATCTCTTTTTTTTCTGCCAGTATTTCCTGTTTAGTGCTTTTATTTTGTTACATCTCTTTCCTGTTTAAACGGAATGGTTCACCTTTATGATTCACTGGTCCCACGGTATGATTTGAAATAAGAAGAGCTGGTTCAGGTGTCCTGGGACGCCGCTGCTAACTCCGCCCCTTTCATGCTCCCCCTAGAGGCTGTTACATCACAACGTGCGTAAAAGGAACACGTGCATGACTCCTCCCCAAGCTCTTTTCGGTCTCTGCAGTCCCTCATGTACCATCACATGACCTAACACGTCTCCTGAAGGACTAAGAGGTCATCCCTGTAGTCCGTCCGCCCTGGACGTCCCGCGTGAGCAAAGCGGGTCTTGCCGGCGCAAGCACACAAGCAGGCGTTGTCGGACGAGAGCGCCGCTTTTGTGTGGCGATGTCAAAAAAGGAAGGAGGGAACTTGGCCGCTCCACTTTTAGTGGCGGGAAAGTGGGGCGATCTGTTCTTTGGAAGTTTCCCAGTCAAATGTCCTGGGGACCGAGACACAGAGAGCGTCTATCTATACAACCGCCATGTCCTAGATAGACAGGAGGGCGGAGCCTAGGGAGTGCAACATGAAGGAGTGTGTGTGTGATGGAAAAAAAGGTTAAATGTCATACTGGTGGTGGATCAGGCTGAAGATGGCGTCACTGAAGCAACTAAGTGATTGATTGACAGCTTAGTGGGTCAAAACTGTAACAAACTTACCCTATTGTGCCTGTTTAATCACCACTTTATCAGGGACACCATCTAACGAGATCCAGGACAAAAATGCAACAATACCTTTATTATTGTGCTTGTACTTTGCCGTAGGCTTGGGCAATACTGCAAATATTGATCTTAATTCGATACCAAGCTAATACAGTTGCTACTATTGCTGCTATTGATACTTTTTACTTGAAATTTTTCAAGATCATTGATTGATTTGGTGATTTTTGCCCTTAATTTGTTGATCCCAATTACAATCACAATAAAACACTGGACAAAAAATATGAACAAACTTACAATATCAACTAAATAATACAATTAGTATTTTGCATTAAGTACATCTGTTTGAGCAAATTTGCTCTGTAGAAATATTGTAATGGGGTGGTTTATTTCACTGTCTAAATTGGAGGGCAATAGTCCCACAGTCAGCGCTGCCTTGAACGCATCACTAACAGCCATGGTGCACAGCTGCACTAATTAGCTTGCTTTTTAAGTGTTTTTAAGTAAGTCGATTGTTCACTCTGTTTGGTGTGTCACCGGCACCTGCAACGTGCCTCTTCTGTTGCCCCGTTTGAGCCGTGGAGGAATGCAATGAAAGTTTACATCTTGTTTTTCAGTGGCCGCTGCTGCCTTATGTCTCGCTGTGCTTTATGCTCCCTCGTAGGTTATCCATTTTTGCTTACTAGTCTGTTTGTTTGTCTCATCTTCCTCACTGAATGCTCATGTTAGCGCTAGATTAAATTGGTGTATGTCTTCCGTAGCCACGGCCAGTTTGGCACTGCTGTAAAACTGCCGTTACTTTTGGTTTGCTGTGTTTTGAGTTTGCTAACTAGAGCGTAGTGGTGTTTAGTGTAATGTCTTTTTAAAAACGTTTCAGTAAATAAAATTGCTGTATGTTTTGTCAAATATTCAACTATTTTGTATTGATTTGCCAGACTTTCCTGTGTTAATGTATGTAATTGGACACCCTCTCTTGGACCGCCCTGTTACAATATGAACAACAAACCACCCAAGTATTTGACCATGAACACAGAAAACGTCATACTGATATTACCCTTAGTATCGATTTATCGATATATGGATCGAGTTGCCCACTCCCAATTTGCAGCAGTCATCACAATAGCTACAAATACTAAAGCAATGAAAGCCTAGTTAAAAGACTGCAGTTACATTTACAACAGAAACAGCAATGCTATTCATATTTTTGTCATTTTTGCAAATTTTGGGGACTAAATTGATTAAAACCAGAAAATAAAAGCTATACAATTACCTTAACTAGACTACCTACCTAATGACAAGTGGGCGAGCTTTGAACATCCAATCAAATGATAGAACGGTACTGACGTCAGGGCTTTCCACTACGTCCATTGTCAATGGCTCCGATTGGTTAAATGATCTGTCGATTTACTATTGCGTCGCTCTTAAATTTAACTTTGAAGGTAATGTAAATGTGACAATCAGATTTCTTACCTGGCAACACAAGGCTGAAATCTGATTGGATGAAAGCCAGGAAGCAGCGGAAAGCAGAAGCCAGGACAGAGCAATCAAATGAAATGAGCGAAGCAAAAAATGACTGATTTATAAGGACAGCAGAGAAGATGACTGACTCCAGCTGTCAGAGGTAATCAGACACACCACTTCTAAATGCTCATTAAATTACAAATATGTATTTTTTAAATTAAATTATAACTATGTGGAGCTGAACATCCCTGTCAGGCTTAATTGATCTAACTGTGAAGTGGCACCAGCATGATGTTTGCTATTGAATTAAACTCTTTCAAATGAAGCTTTTAAGACACAGATCTGTTTTTGTGACCAAACTGCAGGTTACTGAGGTTTCACTGTCTTTTACCAGCTCGTTAATTACCTAATCTGCTGATTTAAACTGAATCTGCCTAGTTAAACTCACCGTGCTTTCGTCCAATCGAGCTTCTACATAGAAAATGACTCTGTAATGAAAATTATCCTGCCTTATGCTAACAGTCGTGACACTAACGACTGATTGCATGATAAGATGAAGGTCCAGTGAGGTTAATGTGCTTTTAAGATGCTGAGCAGACGGTAATGTTAACGATTTGACCTGAAACGGAAACGAGTCTCCAAGGAGGGTGGATAGAAAGGAAAAGAGTTGTAAAAAAAAAAAGAAAAAGAGAGAGAGAGAGATTGTCATCACCTGTTTGACGATATCTTGCTCTCTGATGTTGCCATGGTTCATCATGGTGGAGAGGATGATTGATTCCTGGTTGTATTGTTTGTTAGTTGGGGAAATGGCTGCAGACTTGGAGATAGCTACTCTAGCAGCCATTCTGGAAATGACCATTCACTGTCCACCAATCAACACACTGCACTGTGTCTAGCTCCGCCCTTTAGGTACCGTATCACTCCACTGTGAAGGGTGCCATAAATTCTTCTTTGGGTTTGGTCTCCACATTTCTAATAACCTGTCCTTCCATTTCAGCATCACTCCGAGAATGATGGTGTTGCTCGTGGCGCCGCCCTCCCTATCACCATGACGATGCCCTTCAGCCCCCTGTCCAGCGACGAGGAGCACCAAAGGATGCTGGGAAACAACCGACATCTGTATCCAGGGGCTGAGGACGAGGAAGAGGAGGAAGAAGAAGAGGAGGAGGAAATGGAGGAAGACGAGCGCGATGAGGACGGCGAGGAGGAGAACGGCGAGCTGGAGGGGGAGGAGGAAGACGAGGAGGAGGAAATGGTGGAGGATGTCCGCCGAGGAGGTCCTTCGCGGGGGGGCAGGATCGAGGGGCAGAGGCAGTCGGTCAAAGTGGCCGGGCGAACCGCCGGGGACAGACAGGTCCGACCCGGAAACCCGGGACATGCAGCCAACCCCTACTCGTCCAATCCTGGCGGCGCACACCAACAGCCGACCAGTCAGCAGCAGCAGCAGCAGCAGCAGAGGAGGCTGAAGGAGCGCACTTCCAGCTCGGTACCGCCTGAGGACGCCCACATCGCCATGATGGTGTTCCGCATCGGCATTCCGGACATCAAACAAACGGTGAGTGGACGCTGAACTCCTCCAACTTCCCTTCTGGAAACCATGGCAACAAATGGCCACAGTTTAGCAACCAACATGAAGAAAACTTAACAGGAAGGAATCATATATGTGTTATTCTCCATTCTGGTACACGCTGCTGCCTTGGGTGCTGGTTCGATTCTTGGCCTGGGCCCCAACACCCATCCATGGGAGATGTCCAGTGCTGGTCCCAAACCCCGATAAATGAGAGGGTTGCGTCAGGGAGGGCATCCGGTGTAAAAACTAAGCCAGATCAAATATACGATTGACTCACTGTGGCAAAAGACAAAAAAAAAAAAATGTACACGGTCTGCCATTTTTGCCCCTTGTTCAATAGAAAAAGCATAAGTCTGCCTTGGGAGATGGTATCAGAGCCTTAATAGAGGTCCTGCAAAGCCGGGACACACCCTTCTCCAGCCCTGTTGTGTTGGAAGAATTGTCAGACGAGTGTATGTCACCAGACTCCTGCGCTGTCGTAGTCACGCATGGAATGATCTGATAAGAAACTGAATGTTCCGGTGAGTCGAAAGAACAATGATTGAAAATGCTTGTTGACCCCCTGTGGAGATGAGATGTTTCCTCGGCTGCCGTGGCTTCAGTCCGTGAAGTCAAACTGCGCTAAAGAGCTGAAGACACGCTGCACAGCTCAGCAGCTGAGCAAAGTGAAGAGCAAGCGAGTGCGTGTTCAAGGTGACCTCGCTCCGCAGAGACAAAAAGCTTTGGAGAGCCATCACAATGGCCACGTCCAAGAGCGAGAGTTTAAAAGCCCTCCAAGCGGGAAAGGATTTGGAGAGGCAGAGAATGGGAGGCAGAAAGCGGGAAGTGACGCCTCTGGCTCCGCGGCGCCAAAGAGGCCCTAAACGTGGCGATAAAGCACGCCGTGAAAAGCCCTTTCAGGTGTGACTGCTTTAAAGAGGCCGTAATCGTGATTGAACCAGCCGGCATCACGCTCCATCACTGTGATGCGGCCCAACGTGGCAGCAGTGTGTCCCATTGCACCAGTGTTTGATGGACGCGCGGACGTTTGACACGGAAGAAACGAGGAGATAGAAAGGAGGCACAGGAAGGAAAACGGAAAGAGGCTATAGTGTGCTTTTGTGTATCTTCTTCTCGTAGCTTAGGTTTCACTTTTGCATGTCATAGCACGTAACGGCGGTGCGTTCGAGGACCCATTGAACAAAGCGTGACATCTTTGTGGGGTTTCTAACAGAGACTGATGTGAAAGCACATATTGCTCTTCTCAACGAGCAGCGGGTGCTGCTATGGCCTTATGTTCCTTATGTTCACATAAGGAATGTGGATGATGGACAAAATTGGGAAGTTTGTCGATCATCATCATCGTCACCAACACAGTGCAGTTTTCCTTTTAAAGCCCTCACAGGTGGCTCCGTCTTGTTTGTGACCTTAAAAAAAAAAAAGCGATGCAAGAAAGTTCATTTGTAGTTTAAAACATATTTGTTGCCTCGTTCATGTTCTTTTAGGGCTGTCAAATGATTAAAAACTTAATATCCTGGTATTATTTTAAGTTTGGAAAGGTTTGGTAGGCCCTCCCCTTCTGCTACATTAGCCAGATGGTGACGATTGAGGGTGGTAAGTGTCCATCCCTGTGCATTCACCAGTTTGAGTGCAACATCCGTACTGAATTTTTATACACTCAAAAGACTAAGTGTAAGTATGCAAGTGCACCAATGAGACACAGCACTCTGACGCTGACCCCAACTGACCCATTAGACATCACCAATCGCACCCCGGGCTTGAAACCTTTTGACACAGACATGAACGAAACTTGTGCCATTTATTTACTGATGTGCTCGGGTCAACGGTGACTAAGACAACCTGTTGGCGCTCATCTCTGAGTGGTCCCGTCGTGATGCATTCACCGCGTCGCCGTCGCAGCGTTGCTATAAATGCCTCCTCTTCCTCCCTCTTGCTGCCATGTGATGTATTATTGATCCGCTGTGTTTTCAGTATTTTTAAATGCCGCCGTGAATGATTCATACTTGCTTGTTTATTCTGACAAATGGGCATCCAATTTTAACAGCCACGGGACGGATAAACGAGAACAGGCCGACTCCGTGGGCAGAACCTGAGAGGGGAGTTTCAGGAAAACATAAAAAAGATGGGAGCTTGGTTCATTAGAGGCGCAATGAACAGAGGTGGAGGGAAATGGAGATGGACGGAGGTGAAGTGAGGTTGGCAGAAGGTACCTGGCGTGATGAGAGACGTCGTAGATGGAAGAGGACGCTGGGGTCCACATAAATCCGCAGGGAGCTGGCAGTCCTAAACGCTGTAATAAAAGGAGTGTTTTATGTCATTTTGCTTCAACTTGACCTCATTTTTTATCCAATTAAGTAAGCGTCGTAAATATGTTGGCTAATAATATCACTTGGAATAAAATCCCTTGAGACACCTGAGCTCCTTCTTGTTTATGTTGGAAGCAAATGTTTTTATTTTCAGTGTTAAGACCCACTTTGTCTCACTCCATTTGACTCCCTGATAACATTCGCTGCCTTCCTTGCCTTCACTCTCCCATCGCAACGTCCCTAGCAGCGCGTCAGGCTTGTTCCACATGTCAGCTAATTCACCCTCAATAAACTCCAAATGCGCTCGTTAATTGTGTCGTAATGAGACGAGGGAGCGACACCAGCCCGCATGGATCCAGGCGGGCAGGAAGATTCCAGAGAGGAGGCATCACTCACATGCAGGGATGCCAAAGTACTGCGATAGAAGCGTGGAGCATTTACCCTTGCCGCTGTAACAGCTTCAGCGTTTCCCACAGGACTGCAATCCATGTGTGGCCGTGGGTTGATGACATCATCCTCTAATTTGCACAATCTGCCATTTTTATGGACTCAGTGGGAGACAAAAAGTGAACAAAAACATGAAAAGCAAAACAAATAGGTTGAGAAATACAAATGAATAGGGGTGTCACGAGAAAGTTCATGAGACGAGACTATACTACGAGAACGAGATAAGACGAGATTGTCACATTACTTTTAAGAAAAATACAATGAAGAGGTATAGACAAATGACGGTATATTACAATCAATTAAATTCTACTATGATGCACTCTGTGTTTATGCTAGCGACCCCGCCTCCACCCACCGAGACAAAGAGACTGTATGGCTGACAAAAGGGCTCACTCCGTTCATGCCGTTGTTCTATGAACAACCGTGCCCAGGTGCTGAAACCAATGCACAGTGAAGAAGGGAGACGGGAAAACAGACACGCCTGCACATGGCAATGTATTGAGGCCGGCAAGATTATCATGTCCATTTTCATTTGTTGTGTGATTCATTAACCTTATCGTCCCAGGCCGAGTGCCCACGAGTTTTTCTCTGAACGATAAATCTATACCCCACATGCTTAAAGCAGTAAATAGGTGAGTTTTTCCTCATATCAACTGTTGTGGACTACTGTTCTCTGAGTAATATCACTTGATCAAGCCTTTCCTAACATTCCACCCTCCAAAATTTGTTCTTTCATAACATTCCACACTAAAAAATAAAAGTACCATCAATCTGGTGTATCAGCCTCTACTTTTTTCTTAAACTTCAAGCCCTGCGGCTTATACAGCGGTGCGGCTAACTTCTAATCTTGTGACATCTCCTTGACTTCAGAACTACTAATTGTTTAACTACAGTGCCGCTCACGAGTCAGTGAGGAAACGGCGGCTCTTTCTTTGGCAGGAGCCAATCACGAGCTATATGAGTTTGAAAAGTACGTCTGAGCAATTGGGGCACTGTAAGGACGTCAAACTCCCTCTGCGGTCTGGGCTCCGGGTCCTCTGCCTCCCTCTGGTGGACAGAGGCAACATTGCAGCACCAGCCACCAATTGTTATGTTTCTTGTCCTCCAAGGAACTGCTCTTCTGGCAGTTATGCATTATGGGTAGATGTTAAAATAGCTGCTGTTTGTTATTTTAAACTCATGCTGGTACTTCTAATGTATATTTCCTAGGTGCCCTTTCAGTGTTAAGTTGCTGTGTGATGAGTTTGTAACATGAAACCGTGAGTCAGACTGTTACATTGAGTAATGACTTCTAGCAATTTCCAATGGCTTGGCAAGCTCATTGTTAGTTTTTTCATAGCTTATGATTGGCTCCTGTCTTGTCGTCACGTACTTTGCACCTCAATGTCATTTTATGACGTGGACATGTGAGCCTTATACACCGGTGTGGCTTATATAAGAGCAAATCTGTTTTTCCTGCTAAATTTAGTGGGTGCGACTTATACACCAGAATTTATGGTACCTATGATTTGTGTTGGTATTGGATCAATATCAGCATCGGATGGTATTCCTTGGTATCGTATTGGAAGTGAAAAAGTGAAATATTGGGGCACTCCTAGCCAAATGAATGTGTGGGAAACACTGAGCTTCCTTTCTTCCAGGAAGATTTTGGAGCGTTTCTGTGGGAATTCTAGTCCATTTGTGAGGTCAGAGGTCCAAACTCTTCCTAGCCTGCCTTTATGGACCTTGCTGTTTGCACAGGGAAAAGAAAAGGGGCTTCTCCAAAGTGTTCCCACATATAGTGGAAGCTCAGATGTGTCCCAGTACTTTTGTCCCTGTATTGAGGTGAGTTCCTAAGCGTGAGTTGTGATTCTTTGCAGCGGTGGAGGGGTTGTGTGTTTCTGAAGGGCTGAGATAATGAGTGGCAGGAAGGAGAGAGGCACAATGGCGACAACTGGCTGGCAGAAGAAGGCTGCTAAGAAATGAAATTGCTCCTCTGATGCGCTGTTGTGAGGAAAGCGGGCTGCGCTAATTCAGACAGTGAGCCATGCAGAGGAAGAAAGCTTGACTTAAATGGTGACATGGCTGTTTGTGTGTGTGTGTGTGTGTGTGTGTGTTGCTGGCACTGGCGATGGCGTGGTTATTTCCCCACAGAGCTCATTAAAGGCTTCAAGCCCCCAGGAATGCTCACCCTGCACACAAAAGGCCACACAAACGTAGCCAGGAGTGGCCCTTTCTTTCCCTTCCCAAGTTTTGAGCGAGAGAATCAGACAGAGATGACGGGCAGATGAAGATGAGGAACAGGGAGGATGGAGACAGTGGGCGTACGAGAGTGGGAAAGTGAGATCACACTTTTAAGACGGAATTTTTAGTAAGCATAACGGCGAAAAAACAAGAGCAAGGCGGAAGGCCTTCATGCTACATATGTATGCTGATACTTGAATGGAACACCTGTCACAGCACAGTCCAGCACAGTCTGAAAAATACGTTTATAAAGTCGGACGAGCCGCAGCAATAACAAGACCATTTCCGGGGCTTACAGTAGGATGTGATGTCATCGTCGGAGCACTCTTGTCATATTGTTTAAACCATACACACAAACGATCATTTTATTTGCACAAAAGAGCACAAATGAAAAGAATGAGACTATTTTAGTTTCGGGGGGCTGATGATGTCATCAGCAGATATAATCTTAACAACGCAAAAAGTATGACGGCACAAATGGTCATTTTAATTGCACAAAACAGCACAAACGAATGGGACTATTTTGGTTTAATCTGGAGCAAATGGGGGGTAGTTGGGGGGGCTGGGTGAACTTTGAGTCACCTATAAAAGAAACTGTAATAACTCATGAAAGCAGCACAAATGTTCCTTTAATTGCACAAAACAGCACAAACGAATGGGACTATTTTGGTTTAATTTGGAGCAAATTGGGGGGGCTGGGTGAACTTTGATTGACCTATAAAATAAACTAATAACTCAAAAACAAAAGCAGCACAAACATTCATTTTAATTGCACAAAACAGCACCATCGAATGGGGCTGTTTGACCAGATTTTTGCGTGGGGCGGGGAGGCGGCTTCACTCCTCCCTACATTTTGTTTTTCAAAAAAGGGACTTGTGTCAAATCTAGGCACTTTTTCTGGTCTCTTTGGACATTCCCAAATGAAAGCACATATCGCGAGCAGGGGGGCTGCTGTGGCCCGACGCGCACAGTGAAATAGTTCATGAATGTATTAAGGTAACATCAGAATTTACCTTTTTTTCCTGTTATATTTCCGGAACATTTTCCTTATTTTACAATGCAAATGTTGACAGGTATGCATACGCCTATCCCAGTGTTTTTAGCGTTGGTACTGTAAATTCCAGTGCAATCCTAGACTGTGACCACTTAGTCTGCTGCTCTTTGAGTACGACCAAACCTGTCCGCATGGGGAAATCTTGAGCAAGAAGATGTGTGATGAGCCTTAATTGGCTGACCAGTTTGACACTGGAGGAACAGTTTTAATTTCTGGAGAGAATGCCACTCAATAGACTAGCAAGCGTCTACCAATCCTGATTGTCAGCGTTTTGGAAGACGTGAACTCGCCTGGAAAAGCAGAATCCTTCTCTTCTTGCTATGCACCCACCCATTGTAAACATGTGCGTGTGCGTGTCCAAAAGCAATGCAATCAAACTAAGCTCCCCATTGTAACCCCGCCCCCTTCAGCTGTGCGCGCACGCACACACACACACACACACACACACACACGCGAGAAGTACCCCCATCTCCTCTGGAACACAGGGATGTCTCCATGGCAACAAGCAACTTGCTCCGCTAATGAACCGGTTGCCTTGGTAACCGTACTGGCTGTGCGACAGTGAATAAAACACGAAGCGTGAATGTGATGCTGGCCTTGTGTGTGTGTGTGTGTGTGTGTGTGTGTGTGTGTGTGTGTTTGACATTCTGTGACAATGAGCTAAGGTATAACAATGTGTCGGCCGACATGCAGCAGTGCAGCAGCGCTTGCCCTCAGCTGACCTCTGCGAGGGCCGACTGTGGTGGCTGCGGCACGTTGTCATGACAACAAACGCCCTTCACTCGTTTGTGTTGTGACTTCACTTTGCTGACAGAGCCTCTTTTGCGTGTGTGTGTGTGTGTGTGTGTGTGTGTGTGTGTGTGTGTGTGTGTGTGTGTGGACGCACTTGAAGCTGCACTGTACCGCCATTCATATTCTGTGTGCACCTTCTGGGAATCACCTGTTTTACCCTGACACTGTCTCCCCCTGCTGGCCGGAAGGTTCACTGTACCAGATGGCAACTTAAAATGTGCTTTAGCCACTGAAATGTGCTGTCGTTCTTCCTCTAGAAATGTCTGCGCTTCAACCCGGATGCCACGGTGTGGAAGGCCAAGCAGCAGGTCTTGTGCTCGCTGACTGAATCCCTGCGAGACGTCCTCAACTACGGCCTCTTTCAGCCCGCCACCGATGGCCACGATGCCAAATTTCTGGAGGAGGAGAGACTGCTCAAAGAGTACCCCCAGTCCTTTGAGAAAGGAGTGCCATATTTGGAGGTGCACACACATACTACATATAAATAGTGCTTTTAAACTAAATTTGGGGTGGTAAAGTTGTAAACAGTCCTATCTGTAGTATATGTCGAGTTGGAGTTTACTTTGGACAGCCCTCATGTAGAGCTTCCCTTCAAAATAAATGTGCATTTAGGCTCAAAGCTGTCTGTGGTGGACTTAAATTGGAATTCTTTCCGTCTGCTTCAGTTTCGATACAAGACACGAGTGTACAAGCAGACCAACCTGGATGAGAAGCAACTGGCCAAATTGCACACAAAGGTATGCAAACCGCACAAAAAGAGCTGTAAATGTGTGTGTTCATTCAATGCAACATGTATGGCGTGCTTATAATGTGCTTACATTGTACTCTAAACTTGAATAGTCACTTTCTTGTGTCCACACGTGCAGGCCAGCCTGAAGAAATTCATGGACTACATCCAAACCAGCGCTGTGGACAAGATGAGCAAGTTCATAGACAAGGGCCTCGATCCCAACTACCAGGATGCTGACACCGGTGGTACGCAGGCTGCACCCAAACTCATCTTCATTTGTTGTTGATAAAAATAAAGTACTGGTCTCTCTTCTTCACATCCTAACCAAGCGGAGTCTAGGGTAGTTTTTAGGGTTTTACGTATTTTTGCGTTTAGCTCCAATTTAGAATGCAAATATAAAATGCATAACTCAACAGTCATGTACAAATTTAAGCAGGATAAATGTCGTGAAATGGTTTTATATACCTTCAAAGACAGGTGAGGCCTCAGGCAGTTACAGTTTGCCAACTATGTATGCCACAAATAATGTGTCCCGTTTAAAAAAAAACAAAACAAAAAAAAAAAAAACTTTTTTGTCCACCTCAGGAAAGCTAATAAAACATCCTTGATCATCCAGAGGGAAAAGTCAGGCCTGTGTTGGCCTTTTAAAGCTGTGATATGTGTCTTTGCGTCAGTTGGCCACTGGACGGCATAGTTGGCTAACCTGTCCCCTCCCTCCCTCTGC